>NC_088781.1:70501926-70831489 GCF_958450345.1 Calliphora vicina
CGGTTTGTGTCTTTACTAAACATATTTATATTTATTCAGATAATACATTTGAATTAAATGTAGGATACTCGTATTAATGGTCGCAATTGAAAAATTCTATTATTATTTACAAATTCGGTTTTATCAACCAAGAGAAAAAAATTTATATTATTTTTACATTTGATTGGAACAGATTCTGAAAGGCCATGTTGAGTAGATCATGTTTGTTGAACAAATTTATAGTCCTGCTGGTCTGAATTATTTTTAATTTGGGTCAAAGTTTTAATTTTTTGATCGAGGCAACATTTTATTAAGGCCCTAATTGTGTAATTCACTTGCGTTAAACTCATCACCTACGCTGTTGTGAACGCGTAACAAAAAATATAAAATTTTATAAATCACTACGGCATTGCGTTTAGTCAACGTCGAAATATTACGATGTCACTTCTATTGTCAAATCTCTACGTAGTCGTGGTTGCCATTGTATAAGTTGATACTTAAATTTAAAATAAAAACATACAAAAATATGTACTTATATCGTGTTGGCAATGCTGTAAGCCAAACAGCTGTATGGCGTTTATTTACTTTTGAATCCAAAAAATATTTGTTCAAAGAAGACACAAAAATATAACAAAATAAATATTAAAAACATAAAAGTGAAGTTTTCTGCTGGGGTAGAGAACGATACTTGTTTAAGCTCAGTACCGGAATTCTGTAACTTTTTAACGACAAAATTTTGTCGTTACGTTATCAAAATCCATAAGTTAACAATACTTATCGTTAAGAGATACTCCGAATTGAATTATACTGATTATTTTCGTTAAAAATAGTCGGTAAATAACGACATTTGCCAGGTTAACAACAAATAAAATGTTCCAGTTAAGCCATAACGATAATTGTTAAGAAGTTAGTTTTGTAACATAAATATTTGAAATAAGCCGTTCTTTGAAAGTACGATTGGTCAACCTTTTTGTGTTCGTTAGATACAGACTGATTTGAGTTTTAAATATACAAATTAACTTGCCTTAATTATCATTTGGTTTTAAAAAATAGTTTTCGAATTTTAAGAGCTACTTTTATATGGGTCATAATATCCTTATTTAACACATTTCTGGAGTGTATAATGTTTATCCCTATATTCAAATTTCATAATGAGCAATTTATTTAGCGATGTGATACGAGTAGGTATAAACTTATATAAAAGCTAAAAAATCGTTTTTAAGACCGTTTTCTGAGAAGGAAATTCATCCGAACTTTTCGACGGTCCTTATAACAACAAATATCTAAATTCTGAATCAATGATCACTTGTGGTGGCATAGACATATGGATTACACTGGGTTACTTTGATTTTTAGAAAAAAACTCTTGTTCTTCTGTTTTCAGTAGGTTTCGCGAATATATGTATTTGAGGGAGCTGGTTTTGATTTTTAAATATAAATGCGATTATTTATTCACACGATACAATTTTATCTACCAACACGAAAATACAGTGAACATTTAAATAAATAAAAATGATTTTTTTAATTTTCAAAATATTGATAAATTTCAATTTTTAACTATATTCGTCGTTAATATGTATTACCGAGAGAAATCGTTAACTTCAAATACTGAATATTAAATTCGTTAGAGCAACCGATATTTTTCGTTACTTAACGACATCGGTAGGAATAGATATTGTACAATTTCAAACAACTGCAATCACAATAACGTAAGAATCAGATGTTACAACGCGAGCAGTCACTTGCTTGAACGCAGTGATATGCAAACTGTAATTTAATACGTTTTATAAAATTAGGGCCTAAATGAAAAAAATGTTTTAGGTTAATGTCTGAGAGAATTCTTATTATCTTAGTTATATTGTTAAATTTTATGGGGCTAATTTTTGTGGAAGATCTTAACCTTCTTTAGGGATCAATTTAACACTTTTTTCAAGAAAATCAAAAAACCGAAAAATTTCAGTGGGGGTCACCAAAGATACAAAAGTTGTAAATAAAGCTCTTTACGCTTAATTAGCAAATTTATATGCTACATTTTTTTTAAAAAAAATCGCCAAAAATCCATTTATGATCCGAAATGTAAACAAATTTTAATTTTTCTTTATCGATCTTTAGTCACATCACAAGATTTTAATGGTTGCTTTAGAAATTTAACTTTCAACAAATATTTCATAATTTATTATCTCAAGTCCTAAAAACAAATTTGAGTCAATATTTTGAAATGGGTCTGAAAAAACATTTACCCAGCAGTCACCACTGCAGTGGAGGGAATTCATCAAGTTTTTATTGCAAATCTTTAACCTTCTAACCCGAAAACTTTAAAAAGCTAAAAAAAGTTGTCGAATAATTTTTTTTAGGGTAATTATGGCCCAATGAACTCAGAACATCCATCAGGTGCAAAAAGGTGAAGAGTGCCTCAGGGCATTGTTGCCGGTTTAGGTGTAAAAAACAATAATTATGATACGATTTTATTGAAAAACTAATGAAAAAGAACTAATAAAAAATATTTCGAATAGTTAATAAAACTTTGATTTAAAAAAAAATGGCACACAAAATTTCAGGTGTCAAAAAAAAAAATTTTTTAATTTAAAAAAAAATAATTATAATTACTTTTTGAGATAATTGATGTTTTGTAATGCGTGCTTGAGACGCTCTTGCGGGTTAGAGGGTTAAGTTTTCAAGTATGCATGTATGTAGTTACAAAAATTATTATGGATTTCCGTTTTTGTGTTAATTTTAATATTTCTTCCCAACCTTTGGAAATTTATTATATAAAATTAAATTAAAACAAAATTGGATATTATTCTTTTAGTATTTTTTAACCCGACTTTATGAAAAAATCTTTAAACACCTTCATATGTATATAATAGAGTAATAAAACAAGTAAGAGAGCTACATTCGGCTGTGCCGAATCTTATATACCCTTCACCAAATAATACTTCAAAAAACAAATTTTAAATATTTTTAGGTAAACAAAATTTATTATTTTAAATTTTTTAAATTTTAAAAATTCTTTTTTTTTTGTTTTTCAATTTTTTTTGTTTTTTATATTTTTTTTTGGTGAAAAAAAATTCGGGTTCGTTGCAAAGGTCTTTGAAATATCTGTCATTAGATATCCATATTGTCTATATTAATGACTTAGTAATCCAGATATAGGTAAAAAATCGAGGTTGTCCTGGTTTTTTCTTCATATCTCTGCCATTTGTGGACCGATTTTGCTGATTTTAAATAGGAAACTTCTTGAGAGCAAGTCTTGCAGAATTATTGAAGATTTGGATCCCGAAGATATATGGGGTCTTCAGATAATTGATTTCAACGGACGGACAGATAAACAAACAGACCGACCGATAGAAAATTTGAAATGGTTCATTGGTTATATGGAAACTGCGGAATACCTATTGCATCCAACAGACGGATACCGGTAAAAGAACTTAACTAATATTCAGGATATATAAGATACTTTATATAATAAACAATAAATTTAGATGTTTATACAAGTTTAACATTAAACTTTAATAAAAAGTAAAATTTTAATGGCAGATTTTTAATACAAACTATTTTACAAGTGAAAATGTAAAAATTTAGTTAAGAATATTTTGTTACTTAAGTGAACGAAAATCTATTCGGATTTTTATTTGTTCTAATATCTATATATCTTTATAACTTATAAAAGTGTTACAGTAATTTTGACTTACCTGCACAATCAACTTTGCACGATATTTTGTGCAGGTAAGTTAAAAATGCAGTTAACCTCAATGCACTTACCTGCTCATTGATGCTGGTAAGTGCATTTACAGTTTACTGCCCAAAAAAGAAGCTAACGGCAAATAATTTACATGAAGCTTTGTGATTTTTCCGTCTAAAAATAACGTCAAATTGATATTTTAGCTACTTTTAAAATTATTAAGAAGTTTACATCATATTTTTTCATTCAAAATCGTATTTTTCTTATTTGTTTTGATTTAATTTTGTATTAGGCAGCTAAATTAAATTTTTTCATGAAAACCAGTTATAGCTTCCAAAAGTATTATGCACTTATCTTAAATGTGCAGGTATGAACAATGCACTTAAATTAACGAATTTATACGGAGTTTGGTAAATAAATATACAAAGCACAAGTTTTGTGCACTTATATGCAAAATGCTCTTAAGTGAAAGGCAGGTAAGTCAAAACTACTGTATAAGTACTTATGTGTATTAAATAATTTTTACTTACCTTGAATTCTTTGCCAATGTGACTTTGTTCAGCATACTACAATGGTGTTGGTTGCGATGATCATGGATAATTGTACTCCTATCTGAACCAATTGAGGCTGGATCATTTAACAGTGACTGTTGTTTGGTCAGGAACGTGTCCAAAACTCCATCAGTCGAAGAAGTAGATTGTATGACTTTATGTTTGGAATGCAAACAAGAGTTAAATGCATTTGATTTGAAACAATTTGAATTTATGTTGGCATTTGTTTGAGTATGAAGTGGAGAAATTTCCGAAGAATTGGTTGATGAGTGTGACACTATTGGCGACGAAGAAGGTATGGTATGGGGTGGTTTTAATTTTCCATTTCGCGTCTCTATTTCTTCTCTTAGTTTTTCATTGTTTTTCGTTATTTTTATTGTATCGGTTGACCTATTGGCTTTCGATTCATCCATTGCTGACATCGTGGCTTTGTCAACATTCAAATGACTAAATATCTCATCATTTTGATCATCAATTGACTGAAAACAGTTTATTTTATTGCCTGTAAGTTTATTACAATCTTGACTATAGTTTGGATGATGATTTTTATCATAGTGATGTTGATTTTGTTGCTGATGGTGGCGATTAAATTGGTGTTGGTGATTTGACGAAGTTAATGGACTCACTCCGCTTGATATATTTGGCGTTGTTATTGTTGTATTTGAAGTAACTGTTGTAGTTGTTGTAGCAACTGCTGGTACTGATGTATTCCCCGATGATTCTGGTATAATTGTGCCAAAAATATGCTCGCCAAAAATGAAAAGATCTTTTGAAATTATCATTATTACAATTTTGAATATAGACGAACACACGAACAAATACTCAATTGCAATTTGGAAATCACTGTCTATATTTTCTCTTTCTTCTGATTTACTTATATGTATGTATATGAATCTGTTTTTATTTGCTCGGCATCTGTAATTTTTTTTTATGTTATTATTGAAATATTCAAACTACACCAAATATATGCAGGGGTTATTATATAGAAATTCTGTTTTATTGGAGTCCATACAGTTCGGATAATAACGATTATATTAAAGTTACAAATTCAAAAAGTTTGTTGTTTTGAAATTGATTTAAAAATGTGTTGGAAAATGGTTGAGTTACGGTTTTATAAGTTTAAAAAACGCATTTTTTGATCGAATTTTCATATTCTTCAAGATCTAAGTTGATCGTGAAGTAGTAAAATATTCCTTTCTTGTTTTTGTGAGAAATCATACTAAAGTAGCTTTCCAAAACATGTAAGTGAATTAAAATTGCTTAAAAAATTAATCAGTTGCGTTAATTTTTGTGATAACATGTTTTAGGTTTCTTTTCTTTTTATGAACATAGCTGACAGTATTTTGCTTTAGTTGAAAAGCATTCTGACTTTAAACTACCGTAACTCAACCAATTTTCAACCGTTCTGTTAAAAAGTTATATATTTCACACAAAATAAACATTTTTTAAATCAGACCAAAAATGCCATATTTATGATGGTTTGAAATTGAAGCATCAAGTATATCGTTATTTCACTAACAAAGATACTAAACGAAGTGATCGAGAAAAACTACATATAAGTATTTCTGTACTCAATGGACTCCTACAAAACAGAATTTCTACATGAGAACGGGTACGTATAAAAATAATTATTTTTATTGTTATCTATCTATGTATCTATGTATATAAATAAAAATCAAATGTCGTTCGTTGGTAATTGCATCAGTTCTTTTTGTCAAATGTTCTTCATAGTCCAACTTAGGTTTTTACGGAAAGAAAAATTGACCATGCCTAATTTTACGCCCATTTTTTTCGATTTATCTAAAATTGGAAAACGGATTTTTTTTAAATGTTCTTAATAATCCAATTTATGTTTTTACTGAAAGAAAAATTGACCACCCACTTTTTAAAAAAATTTACGCCCACTTTTTACGATTTATCGGAAAACGGCTGCACAAATTTTGCTAATTTTTATTAAATAATAGTAATCCAATTTAAGTTTTTACTAAAACAAAAATTGACGACGCACAGTGGTGTGAGAAAACCTAAACCCTTACTTCGATTTGAATGAAATTTCACATGCTCAAAGGGGAAGTGTTGTCGAATTTATGTTTTGAATCTGGGCCTCATGAGCCCAGGAAGAAATAGTATCATTTTTAAAATTGACCATACCCGAGGTGTCCTACTTTGGGGACCCTTGACCCAGCTCCTGGTGGGCTCATGAGGGTCAGATTCAAAACTCGACAACACTTCCCCTTTGGGCATGTGAAATTTCATTCAAATCGAAGTAAGGGTTTAGAAGTTACAGATTTATTTCCCTCTTTTTTTTTCTCATACCACTGTGCGACGCTCACTTTTTTCGATATATCTAAAATCGCAGAACGCCTGGACGGATTTAGGTATTTTTTTTGTTTAAATGTTCATTTAAATGTTTATATAAAAATTCACAATATCTAAATTCGCTAATAACTTGGCCAATAAGCGTTTAATCAAGAAAAGGAGCTCGATCTGTGATCACTCATATTTCTGGCCAAAAATCGATTTGTTTATATAAAAACCCACAATATCTAAATTCCCTAATAATTTGGCCAATAAGCGACTAATCAAGAAAATTGATAGGAGCTACTAAATCCATCATTGTGATTTCTGCGTACTTGAAACTAACAGGAAAGTATAGTTTTGGAGGCTTGGTAACTGTTGCATGGACATTTTTTATAGTTTTGTTTGAGGAGACCATTTCTCGAAATGGCCAGTATTTGTTGAGCTTAATCAATGGACAAAAAGGTAATTTTTTATGAGATAAATATGAAAGTAAATTGAAAGGTATTTTCAATGCCATATTAGAATTTTTCGTGTTAGTTAAAAATATTCATACTTTTGTAACCTTTTACATAGAATTAATTAACTAATTAGTTTAAATTAATACATTATAAACCTCATATAAATTCACCGAAATCGGTTGTCCGTTTTTCGAAATTCAGTCTATTTTCTCCCTTATTTAGGGTTTGTGGTTCCGAGGAATAATGCGAGTTGCCAGTTAAGTATTGATGCACGAGCAAATTTATCATTTAAAAGTTATTCGGGAATACAAATTAATATTTTAGTAAACTTTTGTTTTCATATGCTAAATTATTTTACGGAAATCCCGTTCAGGAATTCCCGAACTCCAACTATTATTTTAGTTGGGAAAATCCAAAACTTTTCTTGGTAAATTCAACATTAAATTTCGAGTAGTTACATTCACAATGTGTAAAATTTTGTGTTAATAAATTTCTGTTTTACGCTGTTATTGTTCTACGGCATACTGTAATTAGAGTTCTTCACGGTAATTCCGCAAAATTTTCAATCCCGAAATCCCGGGAAATTGTGCGAAAATTCTCGGGCATTATTTTCCTTATTTTTTTTTTTGAACTTGGCTTTTTCTAAAAGATGCTTAAAACTCCAAAACAAATGCAGAAGATTCATACAACAAAAAAGATTTCTCCCAAATAGTACAATAACAAGTTCATTATTCAAATTATTTCAAAAACTCGTGAATGTTCAGGGCTGTCACAGTATTCTATTATGATCGAAAGTGGAATTATTTTAGTATGTTGCTTTTTCACAAAGAGTAAAACGAAAATTTTTTTATTTCATATTATTAAGTTTTCTTAAAGATTTAATTAACATCATTACTTAATTTTTGATTTAATAAGCAAAACATCAACAATTCAAAATTAAAAAATAAATAAAATATTTATTTTTTGTGAATTAACAGAATTAATTGGAATCGAACGAATGTAGAACAAAATCGAATGAAAATTATAGCCATTTCGATACAAATGACAAATGTTGACAGTTTTGTATTAGGGATGCCAATCCCGATCCCGAAAATTCCGATTTTTCGGAATTAACAAACCCCGGAGAATTACGATATGTTTGATATTTTATGAAGATTTTTGAAGCACCCAAAATACCTATAAAGCTAAATTTCAGCATACTTGTAATACTAATCTCGCTTCCAAACGGAGCCTGATTCAATTTTATCACAATATTAATTATTATAAGACAATTAAGAATGTTCAAGTTATTTTCTTAATGGGATTAGGGACAAATGTAGCCCGATTTCAGCAATACTTTACAATATAATTTCAGAGCACTTGGAACTTATTTTGTGCAAAATTTTATAAGGATTGCCGTATATATTTATGACTGCTGTGGATAATTTTGTTTATTTATTTATTTATTTATTTTCAACAACCCAGGCTATTTGCCATAACCGGTTATAAATTTCTACTTACAAATATTTTAGTCAGCTCCTTTCGTTTGTGCCCTATCGTATTTTAAACAGACAGACGGAGATTTTTTGTTATAAAATAAAACAATACTTTTTATTTTTAATATTAATATAGTTATTGTAAATAACTTTTTAACTGCCTTACCAATTTTAAACAATTTTTCTCATAGTAATGGTACGCTTTCCTAAAAATCCTCTTTCTATGAACATAGCATATGAATTCAATAGAAAAGTTATAAAATATTCAGTTTTGTTATGGATTTCTCACTATTATTAAGTTCAGAATACGGATATAAATATGAAATATCTCTTGTGTCAAATTTATTTTAATTCAATATATTGTTGAATTTGATGTTTTTGACGTTTAACTAAAATCCCGAAGAACCAAAAAAAAAACCGGGGTCCCGAAAAATCCATGGATTCCGTGATTTACATTTCTAAAATCCCGAATCCCGGGATTTTTAAAACCTAGTCCAGTTTGGCATCCCTAGTTTGTATATAACCAAAATTAGAAATCGGGTCAGTTTATTACTTTATATTAAATTGTTAATGGATTGTTTTATTTGTATCCAATTACATTTTAAAACCAGAATTTATTTAGCATTTTAACGAAGTCTACATTATTAAAATTTAATAATTTGTTCTAGGCAGGAATTCCGGGGATCCCGGGAAATTAAAAAGTGCGGGAAAAGAAAAACTCTAACTGTAGTTAATGTACATATTACAATTACATACATATGTATGCATAGAGAATTATACATAGAGACGAGACACTCCGATTTGTCAAACAAAAATACAACAAATCCTATGTCTTATACAACAACAATATACATTGAATAGCATGTATTTTGTTGTTGCAAGAGTTAGGCTTAATATATTTATACAAATTTTAAAATTTCAATAGTTTTTTTTTTAATTTATACTTTCTAGGTAATTTTTAAGTTTTTCCCAATTTTTTGTTGCATTTCAAATCTATTTTTGTTTTTGGTATTTATTTTTAATTAGTTTAACTTGTTTAGTTATTTTTTACTTTACTTTTTCCTTTTAGTAGGTATTTTTTATATTACAAAGTTTCACTGTGTGTTTTGTATATTATACAATCATGTGGATGTTGTTTTTTTTTTTGTTAAATTCCTGTAAAATAATTTTGCATTAATTTCTCTGCACAGTGCGATGTGATGTTTTCGTTGCCGTTGAACTTGGATGTACTATGTATCTGCTGTATATTTGCACAGACGTCGTTAAATAAAAATTAAATAATAAATATATATTAAAAATAATCATATTAACAATTACAACAACGTCAACCAATAATTCTATATACAAACTCGTATGCACGTAAATACATATGTACATACATACATAAATATATATTTATAAATATACATAGTATATGTATATATATTTACATAGTTATTAAATTTTATGTAAATATATGTATGTACTATGTATTTATGTAGGAAAAAATAAACACCATCCAACAATATATGTACATACATATGAATGTATGCATAAACAAATGTACATATGCCGAGATTTTATATATTTTTTGGTATTTTCGACTTTTTTGTATTCCGTGAACCGCTTAGCATGTTCTTTCACTGACCGATCTCGTTTTTAACTGATCTTGCTGCAGTAGATGAAGACAACTGGAAAACAAAGCAGTATCAGTAGTCGTCAGTTGTCCGTCGTCAGTAAGCAATATGTGTACCGAATGCTTGTTGTTGTTGTGCTTTGTGTTTTGAGTAAAGTTGTGTTGTTATCTCTCGTATCCAGTATCTATTCGACATTTAATAAAAGAGAAATATACAGAGGAGTAAATTAAAAAAAATTCACTTCAAAAAAGAAAATGATTAAGAGATTGTAAGAAATTTTAATGCAAGCAGAAATTAAAGAATGCCAAAGTAGAAGCACAACTTTAAAGGCAACTGCAATTAATACAAATGCAGCAATAGGAAATTTCACCCCCATTGAGGTTTATTTGGTATTGAGATTAAGTTCAAACAACAACATAATTTAGTTATCAATGTCAGTTCACTGCTTTATGTAAGATACAAGTAAGAGCCGAATCTTATATACCCTTCACCAAAGTATACATTAAGATAAATATTAAAAAAATAGTTGGTAAAAAAGGTAGTCGCTATATCGACTCTGCTATCAGATTATACATACATATGTATGCAGTGTTTAAAAAACTAGACTACAAGTAGCAGTAGCAACGAAAAAACACAAGTAGTCTAGTTAAAAAATTAATAAAAACTCGGAGTCAATAATTACTACTACTACTGCTACCTTCACATTTTGGTAGCAGTAGTTGTAGTAGTACTAATAAAAGAAAAATTTTAAAGTAGCAGAGTAATTTATTTTCTATTGCTACCTTAAAAAAGAAAAAGTTTTGATGTAGCAGTCATTAGTTTTTTATTAATTCTGCTACTTTTAAAATTTAGTAGTAATAGAAGTAGCAGTTGAGGTAGTAGAAGAAGTAGCAGTTGAAGTAGCAGCTAAGTAGCAGTTGAGGTAGCAATAAAATAAGTCAAAAATAAAAATCTTCAGCCAAAAAAGTATATTATGTGTTGTTGTTGTATGTTGAATGTATATTTGTGTATGTTGGTCGTGTTGTAAACAAAAGTTCGGCTTTTTTGTTATACACACAGAAAACACGATCTTTCTGTTAGCAACACGAACATCTGAGACGAATAAAATCGAATAATTCTTTCAAACTCTCTCAAAACAAAAACAACACACAGTGTTTAATTCTGTCAATTTTGGTGTTATGACTGAAGATTTTCTTTTTTGTCTACTTTTATTGCTACCTTAACTGCTGCATCAACTGCTACTTTACTGCTACCTTAAAAATTAAAACTCGATATAGAGCAGTAGCAATGATTTGTATTTTTATGCTACTACTCCATTTACAATTCATGTTTTATTACTACTGCTCTGTTAAGAGTTTTATATTTTGAAGGTAGCAGTTGTTTTAAAAAAATGTATGTATGTATGTATGTATGTATGTATGTATGTATGTATGTATGTATGTATGTATGTATGTATGTATGTATGTATGTATGTATGTATGTATGTATGTATGTATGTATGTATGTATGTATGTATGTATGTATGTATGTATGTATGTATGTATGTATGTATGTATGTATGTATGTATGTATGTATGTATGTATGTATGTATGTATGTATGTATGTATGTATGTATGTATGTATGTATGTATGTATGTATGTATGTATGTATGTATGTATGTATGTATGTATGTATGTATGTATGTATGTATGTATGTATGTATGTATGTATGTATGTATGTATGTATGTATGTATGTATGTATGTATGTATGTATGTATGTATGTATGTATGTATGTATGTATGTATGTATGTATGTATGCATGTATGTATGTATGTATGTATGTATGTATGTATGTATGTATGTATGTATGTATGTATGTATGTATGTATGTATGTATGTATGTATGTATGTATGTATGTATGTATGTATGTATGTATGTATGTATGTATGTATGTATGTATGTATGTATGTATGTATGTATGTATGTATGTATGTATGTATGTATGTATGTATGTATGTATGTATGTATGTATGTATGTATGTATGTATGTATGTATGTATGTATGTATGTATGTATGTATGTATGTATGTATGTATGTATGTATGTATGTATGTATGTATGTATGTATGTATGTATGTATGTATGTATGTATGTATGTATGTATGTATGTATGTATGTATGTATGTATGTATGTATGTATGTATGTATGTATGTATGTATGTATGTATGTATGTATGTATGTATGTATGTATGTATGTATGTATGTATGTATGTATGTATGTATGTATGTATGTATGTATGTATGTATGTATGTATGTATGTATGTATGTATGTATGTATGTATGTATGTATGTATGTATGTATGTATGTATGTATGTATGTATGTATGTATGTATGTATGTATGTATGTATGTATGTTTTTTTTTTTTTTTTTTTTTTTTTGATACGCTGGAGGTGTGAAATCTTGCATAGATACCTTCAGTCCGTACTGAAGGCATGCACGATTCATACGTACTAAAACACACCCCCCCAAACACAGCCTATGTACCCCACGGTACTGCCTACTGGTACTACTTCGCGAGGCCGGCAAGCCCTCATGGGCTAATCTGCAATATCGTTATTCCGGTTGACTTTACGAATTTTTTCTGCCTCTCTCAGTGCTTGGTTTACACCCTTTATAAATGTATTTATAGCGTCCCATTTCTCTTGGGATCCTAACATTAGGTCAATGATATTCTCGACTGTCAAGCTTTCTCCTATATTCAGCACTAATAGAGCTCGATCTCTGGCAAAACGCGGGCATACAAATACTACATGTTCTGCACTTTCATCTTCATCTGGACATTCTGGACATCTTGGTGAGTTGTCGTGCCCGAATCGGTGCAAGTATTTCCTATAACCACCATGTCCTGTAAGGAATTGGGTGAGATTGTAGGTTACATCACCATGTGGACGATTTAACCACTTTTCGATATCAGGCAGTAGCCTAAAAGTCCATCTACCTTTCGGGGAATTTTCCCATCTTCTTTGCCAGCTTTGTGTTGTTTTTTGCCTTTCCAGCTTGCGGATAATATTCTTGGGAGCTGACGGGTTCTCCACTAACTCTTTATACACATTTGAAAGTTCTTTAGCAACAATATCTATTGGTATAATTCCCGCTACGACACTTGCTGCTTCGCCTGATATAGTTCTGAAACCGCTGCAGACTCTTAGACAGCCTCTCCTAAATATTGCTAGCATGTTCTTCTTTGATGAGGTGCTTGCGGTGCTCTCCCACACTGGTGCTCCATACAATAACGTGGAGTTAGTTACTCGGGATATCAAAATTCTACGACTTTGCCGTGGTCCACCGACATTTGGCATCATACGAGCCAAGGCATTTGTCACTCCAACTGCTTTCTTACATGCATAATCAATGTGTTTCTTAAAGCTGAGTCGGTCATCTATAATAATGCCGAGGTACTTTATAGCCTCGGAGGATCGTATTTCTGATGATCCCACTTTTATTGTCAGAGTCTCTCTCTTTTTGCGTCCGCTTATGAGGACCAACTCCGTTTTGTGCTCAGCCAATTGTAGGTTTATAGATGTTAGCCATCTCTTTATCTCTCTGACTGTTTCGTTGGCATATATTTCGACCTCTTTTACGTGTCTCGCTTGGACTATAACAGCAATGTCGTCTGCAAAACCAACAATGCTTGCTTCTTCAGGAATCTTTAATTTAAAAATGCCATTGTACATGATGTTCCACAACAGTGGTCCTAAGACCGATCCCTGGGGAACACCTGATGTAATGTTAAACGTTTTCATGCCTATATCTGTTTCTACTTTTAGTATTCTATTTGCAAAGTAGTCTTGGATTATTTTAATTAAATAATTTGGAACATTAACATTCCTGAGGGATGACACAATATGATTCCATCCAGCGGAATTGAAAGCATTTTTTATGTCAAGCGTGATGACAGCACAGTATTTTCTGTGTACGCCCTTGCCGTTTATCGCCTTTCTGGATGTATTCACCACATATTTTATGGCATCTATAGTAGATCTGGATTTACGAAATCCGTATTGACTATTTGAGAGACCGTTGGCATTCTCAACGACTTCTAGCAATCTATTGTGTATGATTCTCTCGAGACATTTGCCGATAGTGTCCAGCAGGCAGATCGGTCTGTACGATCGAGGATCTCCGAGAACTTTACCTGGTTTAGGTATTAATATAAGTTTTTGCCGTTTCCAGCTTACAGGGAAAGTGCCTTCATTCAGGCATTTTTTGAATATCTGCGCAAATAATGCGGGTCTTAGTTGGAGTCCCAATTTTAGCGCTCTGTTTGGAATATAGTCTAATCCTGGTGCTTTTTTGTCTCCAATTTTAGAGCATAGGCTTAGTACTTCATCCTCTGTTACATCTACTTCAATTTGTGTCGTAGGTGGTGATGAATCGGTCCACGGTTCTCCATCTGGGAATAGAACCTTCACTATATTTTCTATTAAGGATGGGCATGTAATTTGTGGTGACCTTTTCCCTTTTAGCCGTGACATTACAGTTTGATATGCCTTACCCCACGGGTTTGAATCAGCTTCCTTACACAATTGTTTGAAACACTCCGATTTACTGTTGTTTATAGCCTTTTGCAAGTGTTGTCTCGCCTGGTGGTAGGCTTCTTTTTTCTCTTCGAAGTCAGGTCTAAGTCTGCTTCTTTGATACTGTCGTCTGCATCGGTGACAGTCCCTTCTCAAGTTTGCTATTTCATCATTCCACCAATAATTTTCTTTCCTTCTGTTATTTGTGCGTTTAACTGGCATTGACGCATCACATGCTATCTTAAGTGCCGTTACGATTTTGTCTGCCATGATTTCGGCCTGGTCTTCTTCTATTCCTTGGGTGTTAAAGAAAATTTCTGTGAATGCATCTTGGTCAAATTTTTCCTGCGCCCAGCCTTGGAACCTTGTTCTTTCTCTGCTTTCCATATGTACTCTATTTTCTATTTTGAATATAATGGCTTGATGGTCACTATGTGTATAATGTTCGCTGACTTGCCATTCAATCTCTCTAGCGAGGGTACTACTTACAAACGTAAGGTCAACAATTGAGCCAGTACTACCCCGTCTGAATGTATTTGTTTCGCCATTGTTTGCCAAGACTACGTCAAGTCTGGAAAAAGCATCCAGGATTATTCTTCCTCTTTCGTTTGTGCGGGGGCTGCCCCAGTCTTGTGCCCATGCATTGAAGTCACCTGCAATAACCTTTGGATTATGGCGAATTGCATCGTTTGCCAGATTGTCTACGAGTATTTCGAAATCCTGGAGTGATATGTTAGGCGACATATAACAGCTGTAGATATATATTCCTCCGATCTTAGCTCTTGCAAAGCCATCTTTTTGTTCCTTCATACTTTCTTCTATCGCTTTGCCTTCACAAGCCCAAATGGCTGATCTGCCAGTTGAGTCGCATTCCCATAGATTTCTATCGAGGTTTTTATACTGTTCGCAAACTATTGCGACGTCGATGTTCATTTCGCAAATGGACTGGGTTAGCAGGTCCTGAGCTGCCACACAATGGTTTAAATTTATTTGTATAAAAATCATTTAGATCTTGTGTTTAATGCCTTCTGGAAAACGGGACATCTATAGCTCCCTGCTACGTGTTTTAAATCCGTCTCTCCTTTGTCTTTGCATAGCATACAATTTACCCCTCTATGCCACATTTTATACAGTGGTGGGACCTGTCGGTATCTGCTTTACACGACCTCGATGTATGGTTGAACTCCAAACATCTAAAGCATTTTATAGGTGTCTGCGATTCTCTAATTCTGCATATGGACCAGCCTATTTTAATTTTTCCCATTTCGAGCACTCTTCTTGCTTCCGCTGCTGGAAGCATTAGTTTCGCAGATTGCGTGCCTCCGTATGTTTTCCACATAGATTTTACTTTCGTTTCTACTATCTCGGGGAGTTGTAGCTCTTTGGCGAAGGCTTGACATAGTTCTCCCTTTGTCGTTATGCCGTCCATGTCTTTGCAAAGTAACATAACCTCCTCTTTGCGAGTCCGTACTTCAACGCACCCATCTAGAGATGTCTCTATTTGCTGACTAAAATTCTTGCATAAGTTCTCGCTAACATTCTTCAGCTCCAGTAGGAGTTCGCCTTTCTGGGTTCTTCTTACTTTCCTTACTTCGTCGCCTAGCTCCTTTAGTTCCGGATTTGTTTTGATCTTTCGAAGGATGTCTGCGTAACTGATTTCTCCTTTGGCAGATATTAGAATCTTATCCGGTTTAGTTTTACGGGGTCTCTTCTTCCTGCTACTTTTTGTAATCCACCTGTTTTCTTTTGTATGTTCAGCTTCATTTTTTCCTTCATTTTTTGTGGGGTTTTCACCCGATTCTTTCTCAGAGGGTTTTGTTTTTTGCGTGGTCCGCTTCAATCTTTTTGGCGTCGGCATCTTGGTTACTGCCTCAGTTTTGTCGTTTTTTCTTTTAGACTCTCTCTTACCAGGCCATACTTTAGGGGAGGTTTGTGTTGTCTGTTCAGAGACTTCTCTATTAGCATTAGTGTCACCACCTTGCAGTTCATCGCGAGTTTTGTTGTATGCTGCTCTTATATCTCTGACTTGATCCTTGATGGCGTGATGAACATTGTTTCTAGTCTTAACGTAGTCCATAAGATCAACAATGAGTTTTCCCAGTTTTTGAAAGGAGTCCGTTTGTTGTGTACTAATCTTCGGAACTGTTTTCTCTTTCATACATTCCTCATCCGTGAGTTGTCTTGGAGGGGTCCTCTTAATGACAGTATTCCTCTGGAAGGGGTTAATCTCCGAATTGTTTTTGCTTGTAGCATTATCTGCTATCCCAGCCAAGCTCGTAACCGGGGTAACATTGCAGGCGCTGGATGACGACGACGGGTAGCCTGCTTGCGCACTACACACAGCCGCCGGTACTGGGGACATTACCAGGGAGCCGCCCAATATGGGACAGTCGCTCCTGGATTTTTCTTGTATAGACTGGAGGAACCACGAAGTCGTCACTCTTCTAATTACACCTCTCCAGAGGGTACCTCCTGTGGGGGATGCTTACTTAATGGCGGCATCTAATCGCCACGTCGCAGAATAGTCTTAAGGCTCATGTGCTTTTTTTTAGCACGCCCTCGAACTCTGCCGCTCATGGTCGGGGACTGCTTATCTATCGCAGCTGACCCACATATCTGCAGGTCGTTCAGCTATCCGCCACCCGCTGACCCCGATAGTAGCCTGAGCTTGGCCCTATCCTGTGTATGTATGTATGTATGTATGTATGTATGTATGTATGTATGTATGTATGTATGTATGTATGTATGTATGTATGTATGTATGTATGTATGTATGTATGTATGTATGTATGTATGTATGTATGTATGTATGTATGTATGTATGTATGTATGTATGTATGTATGTATGTATGTATGTATGTATGTATGTATGTATGTATGTATGTATGTATGTATGTATGTATGTATGTATGTATGTATGTATGTATGTATGTATGTATGTATGTATGTATGTATGTATGTATGTATGTATGTATGTATGTATGTATGTATGTATGTATGTATGTATGTATGTATGTATGTATGTATGTATGTATGTATGTATGTATGTATGTATGTATGTATGTATGTATGTATGTATGTATGTATGTATGTATGTATGTATGTATGTATGTATGTATGTATGTATGTATGTATGTATGTATGTATGTATGTATGTATGTATGTATGTATGTATGTATGTATGTATGTATGTATGTATGTATGTATGTATGTAGTACACTAGGGCTATAACTTTTTTTTAAATTTTTTTGCAAATATCAAAATGGCCCTAGTATAGTCTAATAGAACATTGAAAATTATTTTAAAAATAGTATTACTTTTTCGCGGTTATCAAAAGAAATTCACCCACAAAACGCGGTAATGTTAGGAGATAATTTTTTTAATATAAAAAAATAAAAAAAAGTAATAAAAATTTGAGGAAATTATGACTTTAAAAAATCGATTTTGTGAGTGAGATTTTTTTTTATTCCAAAGTGACCCGAAAAAAATGTTATCGTAAATAACACAACATTTGACATTTTAGGATTTTCATTATCTTAACAAAATCACATAACCTCCATTAGTTAAAAAGAATTTATGACAAAAAACAAATTGTTGATGAAAAAAAAATTCGGGTTAAAAAATACTTTTTCCGATTTTGACCCATTGTATTGTAACTTACTATGGTCTTATATACGTCGTTGCAAAGGTCTTTGAAATATCTATCATTAGATATCCATATTGTCTATATTAATGACTTAGTAATCCAGATATAGGTCAAAAATAGGTCAAAAATCGATGTTGTCCTAGTTTTTCCCCTATATCTCAGCCATTTGTGGACCGATTTTCTCGATTTTAAATAGCGACCGAGCCGGAAGAATTTCGGAGATATTGATATATGAATCGTGTATGTAAGTTATTTGGGGGCTTCGGAAAGTTGATTTCAACACACAGACGGACAGACGGACATGGCTAAATCTATTCCGCTATCTATAACGATCCAGAATATACATATATACTTTATGGGGTCGCAAATGAAAAATGTGGAAATTACAAACGGAATGACAAATGTATACCCTTGCCACTCATGGTGAAGGGTATAAAAATAATGGTAGTATTTTTTCGCGGCTGTTAAAAATGTTCACGCACCAAACGCATTAAAGTTGTTCATTTATTATTTTCAATTATTTTGAAATACAACATATTGTTACGTTTTAACCTTTTCAAAACGTTAGTTTATTTCCTTTAAATAAACCGGATACTTTTGATTGCAAATAAAAGCCGTTTAATTGTAACAACTCTTTATTTATTCAAAATGTACAACAACCACAGAATTAAATAGCCGCTCAATGTTTTTTATACACGTTTATAAATTCTCAGAAATGCAGACATAATTTATAATGTACATGAATTTCCTTGAAAAACACAACACACTTTAAGGCACTCAGTTGATGTTTAATCGAAAACGTCTCTGATAAACTGACTCACGACTGCAACCTCTGTCACTATTTATAACACTGACATCTGCACTCGAATATTCTAGATCTTACTAATACATACGCCATCTGTGGTGTACTTTCCACAATGGTCTTTAACTGAATATTCGAATTCGAATACAGCGTTGCCAACTTACGATCAAATCAACTGAAAGCTTTTATTTAATAATGCCCACAGATATGTTACAGTTTGCTATTACAGCACTGTTATTTGAAAGCATTATGCTACTTTTAAATCAGCCCTTAAAATCGTTATATTTTGATATTGATGTATGAATCGTGTATGTAAGTTATTTGGAGGCTTCGGAATGTTACAACATATTGTTACGTTTTAACCTTTTCAAAACGTCCCGAATAGGTATAGATTCACTTCTCCCATAGGCGGCTAGTCGTTCTAGATGTACGACCTTCATTTTAGATCTCGGGCTCTTTTCATTCAGTATTCTGTACACCACGTCGTTTAATTTCTTAATCACCTTGTATGGTCCATCCCAATGGGTTTTTAGTTTGGGATACAGTCCTTTCTTGCGTTGTGGGTTATACAGCAGTACAAGTTGGCCTTCATTAAATAACTCAGAATTCGCTGCTCGATCGTATCTGGCTTTCATTTTGTCGCTGGTCATTTTTATTCGTCTGCGTACGAATTCGTGAAGTTTGTTAAGGTCATCTTGCTCTTGGGAAGTGTTTTCATTATTTGATGAGGGCTTAATACCGAATTCTAAATCGCCTGGCAACTTGAGTTCTGTCCCGAAGACAATTTTTGCAGGTGTTCGAGAGGTCGAGTCATGAACAGCTGACCTGTATGCCAATAGAAATTTTGGTATGTGTTCATTCTAGTCCTTCTGGTGTGCACTGACCACTTTTCTTAAATATTCCTCCAGGGTGCGATTGAATCTTTCGACCATGCCATCAGATTGAGGATGCAGTGGCGTTGTTCTGGTTTTTCTTATTCCGTATAAATCGCACATTTCCTTGAATACGGCGGATTCATAATTTCTACCCTGATCCGAGTGCAACTCCAGTGGAACACCATAGCGACACACCCAGTTGTTCACAAATACGCTTATAACCGTTTTAGCTTCCTGATTGGGTATTGCATATACATCTGGCCATTTGCTGAAATAATCCATAACCACTAGAACGTAACGGTTTCCAGCATCACTGATAGGGAAAGGGCCAGCTACATCCATCGCAATGCGCTCGAATGGCGCACCTGAGTTATTCTGCTGAAGTTGTCCACGACTTCTTCTTAATGGGCCCTTCGCTGCTATGCATTGTGGACAATTGGCTACCCAATCGGCTACTGCTTGCTGACAACCCACCCAATAAAAGCGTTGTTTTAGCTTCTCTAAGGTTTTTGTCACACCAAGATGACAAGGTACCGTCATGAAACTCTTTCATTACTTCGTTTATTTTAGAGGATGTTACAACAATTAGATTTGTCACTGTTTTACCGTATCGCTTTCCCATATGCGGTATAAGCAGCCATTTAACAATTGTAGACTATTCCATAGAGCCCAATATGATTTCATCAGTGGACTTTCGGCCGATATTTCATTGCGGACTGGCCTTCTGCCTTCTTTTGCCGATATTATTTTTGATAGTATGGGGTCATTTCTCTGCAATGCAGACCAATCTGCACTGGACTCTATATGCATTAGTCGAACGCCAATGACACATTCCTTTTCCTCGGCTTTTGCGCAATGCTTGCATTCCAGGTTGCAAGGCCGTCTTGAGAGCGCGTCCGCATTGCCGTGTTTCAAACCCTTCCGGTGTTCAATGCTAAAGTCATAGCTCTGAAGCCGCTCAATCCAACGAGCCAGTTGCCCTTCAGGTTGTTTAAATTGCAACAACCACCTCAGGACAGAATGATCGGTTCTCAGTTGGAAGTGCTGACCATACAAATACTTGTGGAAATGCTTCACACACTCTAATACTGACAGGAGTTCACGTCGCGTTACGCAGTAATTTCTCTCAGGCTTGGAAAGTATTCGGCTGTAGTAGCCTATGACCTTTTCCGTCCGTTGATCACCTGCGAAAGCACACCGCCTATTCCGTATCCACTCGCATCGCTGTCTAGCACAAACTTCGGTCTTGGTAACGTCGCTCAGCTTTCTATAATCGACGCAAAATCTAGTGCTGCCGTCTTTCTTTTTAACTAACACAACAGGTGAGCTCCAAGGACTTGAAGATGGTTCGATTACTCCATCCCCCTCCATTTCATTAACCAGCTCCTTCACCTCACTTCGTTTTGCTAGAGGAATACTTCTGGGCGCCTGCTTTATGGGCATCGCTTCGCCAGTATTTATTTGATGCTTTACAATTGCCGTTCTACCTTGGCTTTGACTTTCTAAAGCGAAGACCGAGGTATGTTTCTTCAGACGCTGTTTGGCCTTATTTCTATCGGGCGGCGCTAATCCTCCTACCCATTTCCCCACATATTCCGCTAGTAGCTCGTGTTCTTTGATAGATTTATTGGCAGGTTCTGGGTTTTTCTCGCAATTGATTACTGCCTCTGCTGAAGTGCATTGACCTATTTCGGAATTTGGCTTAACGACTTTTTCATAGCTAGACAGGATAAGCACTCTTACAGGAACTATTTTGTTGTTGCAGGGCTTAACGAAGGCTTTTGCTGTTATAAGATCATTTTTTATTTCTGTTGGTTCTACCACCCACAAACTGTTGTCCTCACAATCTCCCTCCATACAGACCCATACTAAAGTTTCTGACTGTGGTGGTAGTCTCTGATGCTCGACGGTAACTAGCTTTCTTACTTGAGTCCTATTTTCATATCCCACGTCAAGGGGTATTTCCACATTTCGCTAAATCATAACTTTTTGTCCCATATCCAAAGTAATGCCGTGAGTTATCTGAAATCAGCACCAATGATTACTTCGTCCACAATATCGGCAACAATAAATACATGATTGAAGCTAACATTGGCAATGGTTACTTTCTAACATTGGCAATGGTTAATAGTTCCCCAGTAGCTATGCGCAGACTTACCCCACGTAATGGTTCAATTGTGTTCTATGGAGTGTTGATCGTGATTGAAACTGGACGTGTTTTATTTTTACTCCGAGTTAATTCGTTATTTTAATGTATCTATCGGAAAATAAATATAAATATCACCTGTTTATTATTTACGCGAAAGGACGCTTTTATTTTAATAATATTATTAAATAAAAAAATCAAAACAACAACTAAAAGACAAATAAGTAAAGAAAATTCTTTATATATTTTTTTAACCTTTTTTGTGTATTGACTATTAAATAAAGATCAAGAGTGTTAACGAAAGTAATTACAAATACTCTTTAATGAGTCTCTTTAACGAAAACAGTGAGCGAAGGCTAAGTGGAAACGGCAGAAATGCATACGTTACAGTTAATGTAGATGAAAAAATTTTAAACAAAACAAACAGAAGAATAGATGATTTTCTAAAAATAAACTTGCAATAAAAAAAATGGACAAATTGACAAAAAAGTAACAGTTTTTTTGTTTGTTTATTTTATAGTAAAGTCTAAAAAACAAAAACAGCATACTTAAAAAGTAAGTTTTTAAAAAAGACATTACTTAAGTAGCAATTGTAGTTTTGTAAGCGATGTTTTTGCTGGGTTAATCTGGAGTTACCAAAAATACAAATACTTTATTTACGTCTGAAAGTATGCTAGCAATATCAGATTTTGAAACGAAATCCACCACACCGACAACAATTAAAATTAACCCATTAAGCGGCGCTATACCCAAGATTAGTCAACCATTAAATAAAGATAATAAATCCCAAATACAGGTTGGAATGGACCGGTATTCAATATTAAAACGGTCACGAAGTCCCAAGTCTTCGAAAGCGGCACCCTTGTCTAAATTATATAAGGATAGTGAACCTGCTAGACTAAACAATGAAAATCGTTTTTCTATTCTGGAATGTGAAACATATGAACCAGTAAATAAAATTACCTCTACAAAACCACCCCCTATTTAATTGAGAGAAAATAATTCAAATTCACTGGTTCAGAGCCTGATCTCATTAATAGGAGAGAACTCTTTTTACGTTATCCCAATCAAGAAAGGCACGATTCATGAAACAAAAATACAGGTCAATAGTGAAAACGATTATAGAAAGGTTGTAACATATTTTGAAACTCAAAAGAAAAGTTTTTACACTTATCAGCTGAAAGGAAGCAAGGGTCTACAAGTTGTAATAAAGGGTATTGACTGTAATGTTGAACCACTCGAAATAAAGCAAAGCTTAGAAGATAAAGGCTTTAAGACAAAAAATGTGATAAATATTAGAAATCGCGAAAAAAAAACCCCAACCACTCTTCCGTGTTGAACTTGAACCCGGTGACATAAACCTGAAAAAAAATGAAACACATCCCATATATAACCTGAAGTACTTATTGTATCGTAAAATTACGGTAGAAGAACCATACAAACGATTTGGCCCCGTCCAATGCATGAATTGCCAAGAATATGGACACACCAAGGCATATTGCAAATTGCCACCAGTATGTGTTATTTGCGAGGAGTTGCATAACACATCCAAAGATGATCCTAAAATAAAAAAATGCAGCAATTGCGGAGGTAACCACACAGCAAACTACAGGGGTTGTCCTGTCTACTCAATTGTTAAAAAATCACAAAGCCAGAAACCAAAGATTTTCCCCGCTCAGTCATTAAATAACAAAAATTTTAACTACCCCCCGTTGCAACAGACATATGACAACAAAGTAACATATGCAAATGTATTTAGAAACAACCAAACTCAGGCGCAAGTCCGTCAACTCCAAAACGAAAATGTGAACCTAGAGGTAAGAGAGCAAACGCCAATTTTCAATTTTACCCGACTAGAATCTACAATACAAACTCTTGTGCAATCGGTAAATAACTTTACAAACTCAATGAGTAACATGATGCAAGAAATGCTTAAGATGCAATCAAAGTTATTGCAGGCTGTGCTTAACAGACCATGAACTGCCTAAGAATATGTTTTTGAAATGCAAACGGCATACGCCAACCCAAAAACGAACTCGAATATTTTTTAAGAAACCAACAAATTGATGTAACTCATTTGACGTCCAGAAGTTCATTTCGAATAAATGGATATGAAATATATGACACCAAAGATCCCAGAGGTAGAGCATGCGGAGGCTCCGCAATTTTAATAAAAACTCGAATCAAACACTACTTAATGTGTGATTTTTGCGAAAATTATCTTCAAGCTACTACAATCTGTCTTGAAGATTTTCATCGAAACTTAATGATTTCATCGATATACTCACCCCCCAGATTTTCAATTACAGAAAGTCAATATAATAGATTTTATAAATCACTAGGCCCCCGTTTCCTGGCTGCTGACGATTATAATGCTAAACACACATTCTGGGGATCACGACTGATTACCCCTAAATGTCGTGTTTTGTTCGATACAATTTCTAAAATGGATTTGAATGTGATTTCGAGCGGCCAACCTACTTACTGGCCTATTGACCCACGAAAAATACCGGATGTTACAGATTTTATAAAAAATACCTCAGTACACATTGCTCGGAAAACATACCGCTAAGAACACCAGAAAACATCGATCACTCTCTTATCAATTTCGATAAAAATCTCAAACTGGCTGCTCAACATGCTACCCAAACCCCCCGACAAATCAGATATAATAGAATTAATTCTGCAGATGTCGAACGGCTCTTAAATGAAAAAAAGAAGATTTCGCAGAGAGTGGCAATTGCACAGATCCCCCCAACTAAAATCTAAGCTTAAAGATTGTATAAAAAGACTTAAAAAGCTCTTGGAATTTCGAAAAATGGCATCATTGAATAAATATTTAGAAAGTCTGGACGCAACCCCGCAATCGGATTACTCATTATGGCGAGCAACAAAAAGTCTTAAAAGACCCGTTATATGTAAGTCCCCCTTGCGAAATTCAAGTGGTGGTTGGGCAAGAAATGATACTGAAAAACGGAATCTGTTTGTTAATCATTTAAAAAAAGTATTTACACCGAACACATCAAACGAAGCAATTGAGTTGCCACCTGTTGCACCCCATTTTGAAGCAGCCGTACCCCTACGTTTTGAGATTCGAGAAATCGAAAATGCTATTGTTGATTTAAATCCCAAGAAAGCGCCTGGTATGGACAAGATCAGCAACAAGATGCTTATGGAGCTACCCCGGATAGCAATAAAAATAATTCTTTTTATTTTTAATGCTATATTACGACTTGAATGTTATCCTCCAGAATGGAAGGTTTCACTGGTTATCATGATACCCAAGCCGGGAAAAGATCACACAAAAGTAGAATCATAGAGACCCATCAGCCTATTGTCTAATATATCAAAGCTATTTGAGAAGATACTTATGAACAAGTTGTAACCGATGTTAACTGAAAACAATTGTATTCCGAATCATCAATTTGGATTTAGAAGAAAACATAGTACTATCGAACAAACCCATAGACTTGTAAATATGGTGAGAAAAGCGTTTGAAGAAAAGAAATACTGTTCCGCACTCTTCATCGACTTCTACTTTATAACATGATCATAAAACCGATATGGTGTTATGGCATACAGTTATGGGCAGAGTACGGAAATAAACAAATCGATACGTTTGCTATCGTTTTGTTTTGTTCTTTGCAGTGAGTAAAACAAAAACCAAACAGAAACAATGAGAATGATTGTCCCATTTTGTTTTGTTTTTGGTCATGAGCGCAAACTGTACATAAATATAAACGTACGCAGCTAGAAAAGAGAAAGAACAATATTGAAACATTTTGATAAAAAACGTTTAACAAACGTTTGGTAACTGATTTACTCATTATAATAGAGAACACAGTACAAAAAACAAACAAAACGAATAAAAAATACGTTTCTCTATCTGTTTTGTACTCAAATGTACGATTGTAACGGTAAATTAAATAATGTAGATGAGTGAAAAGCTAATCGTTTCGTTTTCTCTCTTTGTCACTTGAAAAGTTTTTGTTTTGTTTTTGCTCATGTATAATACTCATTCTTAGAATGTAAGCTGTATCAAACGTTCGATTTCCATCGCAAAGTCTTGTAGCGTCTCATTGCTTTCTGCACTCTACCACGCAATTCCATTCGGTATATTTCCTTTTATACATTTTGCAAACGTTTGCGAAATGTTATGTTTGTTTTCATACTCTGGTTATGGGGCACGGCCTCAGCGTTAAATGTAGAAAAGATCCAAAGACGCCAAAACAAGTTTCTAAGAATGATTACAGTTGCCCCCTGGTATATCAAAAACGCGAATATACACAAAGATCTAAACGTGCCCATTGTAAAAACTGAAATCTCGAAAAATGTACAAAAATATTTAAAAAAAACTTGAAGTTCACCCAAAGGAGGGACACAGCAGACCTAATCTAGAAGGAAGAATGCCAATTTAACCAAAACAACCATGAATACAAATTTTTTTCGTCCGACACTGGCTGGACTAATTAAATAATAATTATTAGATATAAGATTTGAACCACTTATTGTTAGTTCATTAAATAATGAAGATATAATAAATAAATTATGAAAAAAAAAATTGTGTTCTTGACTAAATCGGGCTTGACGATGAACTGTGAAGCTCCTGTGTCTATAGTAAAAATGTGCATCTGACCGTTGATGTATCCACTAGCAGTAAGATTGCTATTTTTCTGCTGCATTACTGATATGGAGATTGTGGGGCCGTCAGATGTGGGAGCTAGATCTTGCCCCATAGTGCTAGCTCGTTTAGTTTAAAGGTGATTCTTGTGACGATTGATGATTTGACGGCTGGTTGTTTCTTGGAGACGAAACAGATCTGGTTCGATCCGGTGCTTTGAAGTTTCGCTAAATATGACCAGGTTTACGGAAATTATAACATTTGATTTGGGCTTTAACTTGTTTCTCATTTAAAGCCTCTAAAACTGCCTCTTTTATTTCACTGACTATATTTCTCTCATTTTCAGCAACAACTTCGATATTCCGCACCTTGCATACTTGCGGCTTAGACATTAATTTTGCTGTTTCTTGTGCCAACGCGAATGAAACGGTTTCCGCAAATGTTGACTTTCGTGTGGCATAAAACGCATGTTTTACATCAGGGTCACGAAATACATTCACAAATGCCTCAATCTTGAAATTATGTAATAACGGATGGTTTTCGTCTGGATATGTAAGCTGTATCAAACGTTCGATTTCCATCGCAAAGTCTTGTAGCGTCTCATTGCTTTCTGCACTCTACCACGCAATTCCATTCGGTATATTTCCTTCATGTGTTCTCCACCATACTTACGTTGTAGATCATCCATTCGGTCATCATAACTATTTCTGTTACTTACTGGTACGCTTTTAGGAACTATTGCCGCGCTTCCTTTCAAGGCCAAAATCAACTCTATAGCTTTTTCTTCATTGCTCCATAAGTTTCTCTTGGCAACTGTATCAAATTGGAATTTGAAAACGTTAAATAGTGTGCTGCCATCAAAACTAGGAGCCTTTATTTTACTAGATGCCTCTGGAATAATTCACACCGGTCCATCTTGGCATTGAAGATTATTAATTTTCATATCCAGATTGAGAAATTTATTATCAGCATCTTGGGATTGTTTTTCTAGACCGCTCTCTAAGTCGGACACCTTTTCCTCAATGTTATCCACTCTGCTGTTAATAACCTCGGACATTTCCTGTATTTTCTCATCTAAGTGCTTGATAGTTTCTTTGACTTCAGCTTTAACCTCAGCTTTGACTTCAGCTAACAGCTTCTCGTTGTTGACTCTAGAAGTTTCTTGAACTTCAGCTTTAATTTCAGCTTTGACTTCAGCTAGAAGTTACTCGTTGTTGACTCTAGAAGTTTCTTGAACTTCAGCTAGAAGTTTCTCGTTGGCTGTTTCCATTTTTTCCATCATAGCCGCGAACATTGAGCTTAAATCAATGCTGCTTGTTGTTAAACAGGTAGAAACTTCCAATTCTTCTTTATTCTCGTAAGTTCCAGTATCAATATCACGCCGCTTGAATTCATCTATGAGCCTTCTCTGCAATTCTGCCTTGTTACCTGCTGTTGGTAGCTCCAACTTACTCAATTCTTTCTCAAACTTCATGCTTATTAATTTGCAATCCCACTTCTGACACCAATTGTTACGTTTTAACCTTTTCAAAACGCTGGTTTATTTCCTTAAAATAAACCGGATACTTTTGATTGCAAATAAAAGCCGTTTAGTAGTTTGAAAATTGTATGTTGATGTTTATTCGAAAAGCGTCTCTGATAAACTCACTAACGACTGCAACCTCTGCCACTATTTATAACACTGTCATCTGCACTCTAGATTGCTCATTAACTGTCTAGAGCTTTCTAATACATACGCCATCTGTGGTGTACTTTCTACAATGTTCTTTAACTGAATATTCGAATTCGAATATACGGTCGCAGCAAACAGCGTTGCCAACTTACGATCAATGGTCAACTGAAAGCTTTTATTCAATGTTAGTAATGCCCACAGATATGTTACAGTTTGCTATTACAGCACTGCTATTTGAAAGCATTATGCTACTTTTAAATCAGCCGTTAAAATCGTAATATTTGAATTCAAGTACAATTTCGTAACAATATTAAGAACGGCAAATGCTAAATCTTTAAAGTGAAATGTTCCACCTGCATCTCAATAATTGTAAACTTGTGGCCAAAAATCTAAAAAAATTTGTTGGAATTTCACCTTTAAAGATTTGAGTCCAATTGATATATGCTAATTTTGACCATTAAAATTCATGTTCCCCTGCAGATACTTTTGGATTGAAAAATAAAGTTAATGAATTTTGAACTACCGAAAATTTCATTTCAATATTGAAAATTCATTATATACTTTAAAAAGAGTTATATATTTTCTGGTAACCGTTTACGCATTTCTTTTTAAAGCTTTTTAAGTACAAAAACAATTTTCTTTTAAAATTTCTACATCATATTCCTCCATTTTTATATTTTGTAATTCCATTTCAAATTCTATGCGAAAATCGCTAGATTCCTGATACCAAAGAATCCGTCGAACCAATAGACAATTTTAGTGAGCATATTAAGTTATCAATATTTCCATTATTATTTAAAAATGACGGTTTAAACATTTTAGAAGAAAAAATTAATATCGTTGAAACTATTTGATCATGTATGCTACCTAAATCCATATGATCAGATTATAAATGATTAATTTTATTAACTATTGGGTTAATAAATATCAAAAAAAAAAATATTTCAAGAAAAACAAATACATAATTTGTTAAAAAATCGCCAAAAAATTGTCATGTCGCCAATTGGAAATTTTGCTCGCCAAAGGCAATGAAAAATCGCCACGTTTGGCGAGAAATCGCCACATCTGACACCCCTGGTCAGTAAGTGTTTGATTATTATATTGTAATTGTTAGTAAATTTTAATGTAAAGGGATCCAACTAATAGTAAACTAAAACAAATTTTAATTCTTCGTCCTTCAAGGAGCTCCTTTAGCTCAAGTCTCTGTTTAGATGATTCCTTTTCATGTAATTTGATTGTTAATAGGTTAAGAATACATGTTTAGTGTTAGTTTTAAATTTTGATGACAAGCAAAAAACTACAATATTGCGTGAAACCATAATGAAAAACCAAATATCTGTTACACTGCAGCCACACGATCAAGTTTTTCTTGATAGTCTTTTACATATACTGTTTGTCAAAATTTATAAAAATTGAAAGCGGTGACGTAGGCAGCACGCAACTTGAAAACAATTTTAGTACAAATTGGACATAAAAATGTAATCAGCTGTTTTCTTGAATGAAAAATTGAACACCAACTTGAATGTGAAATTGAATGCAAGTTCGTTTCAATTCTTAAAAGTGTGAGTGTATTAGTAAAAAAGTGTGTGTGTATTAAAACTTGAAAGGCAAAACTTATGTAAAAAAAATATATGACAAGTGACAATAAAAATGTAATCAGCTGTTTTCTTGATTGAAAATTGAAACACCAACTTGAAAGAGAAATTGAATGCAAGTTCGTTTCAATTCTTAAAAGTGTGAGTGTATTAAAACTTGAAAGGCAAAACTTGATCGTGTAACCCCCAATTTGTCGATTTAAGAAATAACGGACAACTTAACACTTTCCCTGTCCTGTGCATCACATATGATGCACAGCAAGTTTCTTTCACACGTCCGTGCATCATATGTGATTCACAAATTATATATTTTTTCAATTAACAAAACAAACTTTGGACGTACGGCAAAATTTTTTTTGTATGGGGACAGGCAAAGTGATAAACACAATTTTATGAATGACCTTTTTACTTCATTAGGAAAAATAAATATATGTAAGAAAAATAGAAATTATTGTTAGTGTTATACAGTTGTAATAAACGTGATTTAAAAAGAAGTTTACATAAAAATGTGTTTGTAAATATTCATGGCTATTCCTGATCCCACTTTCACCATTCACCCTATTTTTGAAAGCATAATTACAACAATTGGTCAATTCACAAGGTCTCTTATCAGTCATATTGTCATAATGTCTTAATATATCTCGACTCGGCAGATCGGCTTAACCGACACTTAGGCATTCGGCGAAGGTCTCTACTGGTTGGTTACGATAACACATTATGTCGAATTCTCAATCTGGGTTGCAGGAAATGATTAATGTTTTGAATGAATACTGCAAAACATGGTGTTTAAAAGTAAATTTAAATAAATCAAAAATGATCAATTTTCGTAATGGCCCATGAATATCCTCTAATCTGTAATGAACGGTTTACGCAGACATTAACTTCTTTCGGTTTTATATGCCATAACATGTAATATAAACAATGACATGGAATATAACAACCCTGGTATTCTTACGAATGAAATTCTAATATGGCAATGACATATTTTAAGCTCGTTTTCCTTTAATTCGTTTTCTTAAATCCTAACGGGAAATTACTCGTCTACTTTTATTCTTGAAATTTGAACAGTCTAATAAGAAAAAAACGGCGTGGGTTCGATCATTCGAGTAACAGTCATTGACAAGAGACAACACCTAAAATTTTTTTTCCCGGGACCATACCTAGGCTCTAGTGGAATTGTAAAGAATCCTAATAAATTGGGAAAACCAAGGAAAACCTAGGCTCTAGTGGAATTGTAAAGAGTCATAATAAATTAGGAAAACCAAGGAAATTCCTTTTGCTCGTGAAGGACGGAAGAAATTTTCCAAAAGATTTGGAAAAGAACAATATCCAATTTTTTGTTAAAAGATTGAGCTGTGTTCCTTGCTGTTGCCACGGGTGAACTTGTGTTAAACCACGTGATTGCTAACCAAAGGAAAAGTTCAACTTAATACTTGTAAAAAAACCAGAAAAAAATTAAAACCAAGTGATTATTAATAAAAAAACGAAAATTCCAAAATAAAATTTTTGGGTTAAAACTGTGATTGTCACAAAAAAATGGAAACGTCCTAATAATATTTGTTTTTAAACCTTTTAACACCACGTGATTGTTAATAAAAAGTTAAAATTTCCATTGATTGATTGTTAATAAAAAAAGAAAAAGTCCAAAATTCTAAAATTAAAATTTTGATAAAACTCAAACATCTAACAAATATATGAAAACTCCCGAAATGTCCGTCTGACAAAAAAGAAAAAACATCTTGATTCGTTAATAAATAAACTAAAAGCTAAAAAAAAAATATCAAAACTTTAAAGGGTATTTTATTCCGCGAAAAAAAATATGAAGAAAATCCGGAAAAAAGGGCTAAACTTCTCGAATATTTGTATTGTTCATGTTTTTTATGTAATAGAGTAACTTCGGGTAATGTGGACTACCGTTTTGTTTTTTCTAAATTTTGGCCACAATATATATGGATATTAAAAGAGTTGTGAAGCAATAAATTAGCTAATGTATTTATAGTTCTTGTGGAATAAAACACGTTATTTTAACACAAACTATTTCTAAAACTAATTTTATTTAGATCAAACTTTAATGTAACAAACAATTATAAATTTACGTTGTGAGAAAAGACAACGCGAGGAATAATTTTCTGTTTTCTTCTACTTCTATTTTCTGATTTCCTGTTGCCAGACTCATCACCTTCACGAGCTGACAGTCTTGGTGCTGCCACATCCACTCCCTCTCCAGTGACTAAGTCAGGAACTGTTTGGAACGATCCACTTTCAGCGGCGTTAACTCCAGAATCAGTGGAAGTCTCGTAATGGGGTGATGTTGTAGGTTGTAGTGACTGAAGGTTTCGAGAATTCAGTTGTTGCAAATTGTCCTGTTGAGTATCGTTGATGATAAAGGCTGGTTTCAAACGATCTACGCTAATGTTAACATCTTTGCCTTTAATTTTAATGGTGTATACACGATCAGATAAACGTTGAATAACCTCATACGGGCCGGTATAAGGCGTTTGAAGTGGTTCTCGAACTGCATCGGTGCGTAGGAACACATGACTACAATCGTCAATATTTTTCAAAACAAACATTTTTCCTTTGTTATGATGAGCTGTGGGTGTTGGTCGAAGAACATCAAAATGGTTACGAAGTTTCTTGAGAAATTCATCGGAATTAACTGTGTCGTCAGTATCCTCAAAAAATTCATTTGGTAAACGTACTGGACCTCCATATAGTAAATCTGAAGGAGAAGCCTGCACATCCTCTTTGAAGGCGGTTCTCAGACCAAGTAATACTGTTGGTAATATGTCAACCCATGACGTATTAGGATGGCACATAAGAGCTGTTTTAAATGTCCTATGCCATCGCTCAACCATACCGTTCGACTGCGGATGATATGCAGTAGTTCTAGCGCGCTTAGAACCAGTAAAATTAATCAATGCTTTGAAAAGTGCTGATTCAAACTGGGTACCTTGATCCGTTGTTATCGTTTTCGGACATCCGAATCTTGATATCCAGTGGGTCCAAAAAGCTGTTGCAACGGTTTGTGCGGACATGTCCTTTAATGGAATTGATTCTGGCCATCTTGAAAACCTGTCAATCATGGTGAGACAGTATCTATAACCTTGTACTAGCGGCATTACTACGATGTCCAAGTGAATATGGTCGAAACGGTTATCAGGTACATCTATTTTGTTGGGTGTAAAACGATTGTGTTTGGTTATTTTTGCCCTTTGACAAGGTAAACAATTACGAGCCCAACTGATAATTTGTTTCTTCATTCCAGGCCATATTTTTTTCGGATCTGTTGAAGACTAGCTTTACCACCGGGGTGTGAAAGGTTGTGTATGGAGTTAAAAATTTGTTGGCGTAGTCCATTAGGAACGTAGGGACGAACATAACCAGTCGAAACATCGCAATAAATTGAAGAGGAGTCGAAATGAACGATTATGTTTTAACGAGTTGTTACCTTCCAGTAAAGTTTTCAATTCGTCGTCTGCTTCCTGTGACAATTGTAGTTCTTCATACGAAATTGTTAATGGCATTGAAATCGCACTCAGGCGTGACAGGGCATCGGCAACTGTGTTATCGGAGCCAGATAAATGTATTATCTCTGTAGTAAACTGCGATATGAAATCTAAATGCCTCAACTGTCGAGGGGAAGCTTTTTCAGGTTTCTGCGAGAATGCGTAAACTAACGGTCTGTGATCGGTTTTAATGACGAAGTGTCGAGCTTCCAGCATATGACGAAAATGTTTAATAGAATCATAGATCGCCAGTAATTCCCTGTCATAAGTACTGTAGTTGTTTTCCGCCTTTGACAATTTCCTGGAGAAAAAACCTAGCTGCTTCCACAAACCACCAATTTTCTGCTCGAGAACAGCTCCGATAGCTGTGTCAGAAGCGTCCGTAACGAGTGCCAGTTCGGAGTTTGGGGCAGTATGCGCTAGCATAGTAGCCTCGCTTATACTTTTCTTACAAGCTTCAAAGGCACTTTCAGCTTCTGGTGTCCAAGGTACTTTCCTTTTATCGTTCTTCTTGGAATTAGTAAGAAAATTGTTGAGTGGTGCCTGTAATTGAGATGCATGTGGTATGCAACGGCGGTAATAATTAATGACACCCAGAAATCTTCGAAGCTCACAAATCGTTTCTGGTTTCGCGTAATTCTCAATAGTAGCAACACGATCTTTAGGTGGTCGACAACCACTACTATTGATAGTGTATCCCAAAAATTGTACTTCCGATTCACCAAAATGACATTTTCCAACATTAATTGTCAATCCGTGTTGGCGGAGGCGATCAAAAACTAAACGCAAGTGGCGATCATGCTCTTCGATTGAATCGGACATTATTATAATATCATCAATGTAATAATAAACGAAGTCCAAACCTCTTAGCACAAAGTCCATAAATCTTTGAAACGTCTGTGTGGCATTTCGAAGACCGAAAGGCATATATAAAAATTCTATTAAACCAAAAGGGGTACATAAAGCTGTTTTTTCAATGTCCTCATCGGCCATCGGAATTTGGTAATATGCTCTAACAAGATCTAGAGTGGTAAAAATGGACTTACCATATAGCTTTTCAGCAAAATCGTTGATATTAGCTATTGGATAACGATCCGGAAAAGTTTGCGAGTTTAACTTACGATAGTCACCGCATACACGCCAACCACCAGTTTTTTTAGCTACCATGTGTATAGGGCTAGACCACTGGCTCTTAGAAACACGGCAAATTCCTTGATCCAATAGAAAATCAATTTCCACTTTCGCAGAAGCTAATTTGTCTCCTGAAAATCTGCGAGGGCGATCCGCTACAGGCTTACCGATGGTTTCGATGTGATGTACGACAGTTGCATCTCCTGTGTTACGTCTCAATGTTGTCGTTGTAATACTAACATACTCCTGTAGTAAATTTGAAAATTGTGTGTTCGACGAAATGGTTGAAATACTAAAATCTTTGGTCTTACGAATTTCACCATTACTAGAAAAGTTGGTTATACCATCCAATAAGCGTTGGTTTTTGAGATCAATAATTAAATTGTAATTAATTAAAAAGTCGGCTCCAATTATGGGCGATTGGACGTCAGCAATAACGAATAACCATTTAAACTCACGACGTAACCCAAGGTCCAGTTTAAAAACAGAGTGACCATAGGTTGTTATCTCACTGTGATTGGCTGCCAAAAGTTTGACCTTCGATGGGCAGAGTTTAGCTTTGACTAATGATGGGGGTATGACCGAGACCACCGATCCAGAGTCAATTAAAAATTTAGATTTGGTTGAGTTGTCATAGATGTGTAAACGATTCTCTAAAATGATTCTATTATCACTGTTGCTGCCGCCAATTGAATTGATTGACGACAGCTCGACTAGTTTTCCGAATTGCCTTTGTTGTAACGGGGGCAATTGGGTTTACAACGTTTTGCATTATTCCCAAATTTGTCATGGTACCAGCAAAGTTGTGGTTCGGAAGAACTTTGACCCGATTTAGAACGGCTACGAGATCTTGATCGGCTACGACGACCATTATTCTGATCCGATTGCATTTTCATATTGTCAATCTTATCTGATAAAATTTTTATGGCTTGAGTAAGTTCGGCCATTGTTGGGTTGATAGCATTCACCGAAAGTTGTGTCTCACTATTTGTACTACTGTGTGTTATAGCACTGACCGTGTTGGTATTTGCTTCTAACATTTTATCTGCTGTTTTGGCCAGTTTGTTCAGATCGTCTTGTTCCCATATACTTAAAAGTGGACGAATCGATTCTGGCATTTGGCCAATAAAAAGTGTACGGATTATTGCCTCATTTCCTTTACCAGGTGCAAGACGTTTCATATGCGCTAAAACTTCGGACGGTTTCATACCAACTGTTTCGCCACCTTGTAATAAACGGCGTAATTTGGATTCAGGTGACTCAGCAAATTTTGAGATCAGTCTCTCCCTTAAAACGTTAAATTTGTCGTTTGCAGGAGGATTGGTTATTAAATCCTCAACAGACAAAAGTACATCGTCCTCGAGACGAACAGAAACAAAATCAAATTTGTCATTATCGGATGTAACATCACACAAAGCAAACGATCTTTCCACTTGAGCAAACCATAAGTGTGGGTTATGCTTGCTGAATTTAGGAATGTGCACTTTTTGTATATTCGATCTCGCCGATTCATTCGTATGATCACGCTGCTCCCGCAATGAGTGTACTTCTCGTTGAAGTTCCCTCATTTGAGTAAGAATATTATCCATCTCAGACATTGCCAAATTTGTAGTATCAAAAAATTCGATGTCGTCACTGCCAAATGAACTTTTTTCGCTTGCCACAGTTTTCTTGCTTCTTAAATTGTATTCGTTTGAATCCATAAACAGGATTGTTCTTGCTCGTGCAAAATTTGTTGTTGTCGCATTGAAAAAACGTTAAGATTTCAAAAATGCTGCGACTGCGCTGCTTCCAGGAAAAAAAAATCCTATCAGAATCTCACAAATTCGTGGTTTGCCACAATTAAATGGAATACGGGGTCACCAATATAGTTCTTGTGGAATAAAACACGTTATTTTAACACAAACTATTTCTAAAACTAATTTTATTTAGATCAAACTTTAATGTAACAAACAATTATAAATTTACGTTGTGAGAAATGTTTTCTACAGCTGTAGCAGCAAAGACAACGCGAGGAATAATTTTCTGTTTTCTTCTACTTATATTTTCTGATGTGTTGCCAGACTCATCACCTTCACGAGCTGACAGTCTTGGTGCTGCCACATATTCTCTAATGGCTTTTGCAGTTGAATATTTTTTCCGTTAAAGGATAAAAAATTTATGTGAAAATATTGTAAGGAACCCAAAAATCAGCATTAAAAAAATTGGAGGGTAATATGGACCACTATATGAGGGTAATGTGGACTAGTATTTAATACATAAAATTCATGAACCAGCTAATCATGAATGATTAAAAAATTTAATTTCAATATATTTTTATTAATACAAACTAAAAAGTCGCGTTCTTGGCTTAGATAGATTGCTTACAAAGTACATAGTTATTGTCGGGTAATATGGACCAGTAGTACATAATCAAGTAATTTAAGTGGTCCACATTACACGAACTTGGGTTACAGTGGTAAAAAGTTATTTTTACCTAATAATCTAAATGTGCTTAAATTCTTACCAAATATATGCAAAACTACGTGTCCACTTTAACTATATAAAACAACCAAACATTAAATTCTACCAAGTAACTGTACCAAATTTTGTTTCTTACTTGAACCGAAAAAAATGTTGAGCAGGCGCATTAATTTCAATACAAGAATAAAAAGTCAACATATCAATAACTCATGAAAGCAAATGTGCAATTGTCGTTTCAAACAAATTGTAAAATGTACGACAAATCAGTTTTATCATACCTTCAATAGTTTCTGAAAAAAGACACTGGTCCACATTAGACGCATAGTCCACAATACCCGAAGTTACTCTACCTATGTATATTAGGCATATAACTAATTTTGGCGAAATTTTTGGCATAACACCACATGATGGCCAACGTTGTATAAGTAGTGAAAATCATTTTTTTAGGTCATTTGGAATCAAAAACATTACGCACCAACACCGATTTCTAAAATAAACCAAATTTTGTTTTCTCTGAAAAATTATATAAATAATTTAATTTTTTTTTGCAAGTGTGAGGGATACTTCACTTATTTAAAAATTATCTTTTGAAGTATGTCCGCAGTTGTTATTAAAATAAAATATATTTGGGGGATTTAAACGGTGTGCTATTAGGTCGTATTGTCATGATGTCGTAAAATATTTTTTTAGTTTAATGAAATTGTTGTTGTGCTGCAAACAAAAAAAGTGTTATTTAATGACAAAACAATAAACATAGCTCAAAAAGTCTTATTAGTTTATAACTTTTTTGTTTGAAACACAACAAAAATTTTATTAAACTAAAAAAATATTTTACGACATTATGACAATACGACCTAATAGCACACCGTTTGAATCCCCCAATTGTATTTCAAAATAATTGAAAATATTTAATGAAAACCTTTATTGCGTTTGGTGCGTGAACTTGTGGTTTTTTATATTTGTTAATGCTCTATTTGACTATGCTATGCCAATTTGCATATTTGCAAAAAATTTCAATAATTATATCCCTAATGTATATGTATATGTAAATCAGCGAGTAAAGAAATACAAATAAAAGAAAATTTAGAACAAAAAGAAGAACATTCAAATAACCAACGAGAAAATAAAATCAGCGAGTAAAGAAATACAAATAAAAGAAAATTTAGAACTAAAAGAAGAACAATTAAAATAACCAACGAGAAAATAAAATCAGCGAGTAAAGAAATATAAATAAAAGAATATTTAGAACAAAAAGAAGAACAATTTAAATAACCAGCGAAAAAAATCGGCGAGTAAAGAAATGCAACTAAAATAAAATGAAGAACAATAATAAGTAAAATTAAAAAATCCAACGAATTAATAATACAAAATTCAAACCAGTGAATAAAATATAAACTAAAGAAGATCAACCAAAGAACAAATAAAAGAAACACCCACACAAACACATTCCGATAAAATCTCAATAAACCATACTGCAATTCAATAAGAAGAACTAAGCCATCCCAAGAAAAATTAGAAAACATCTACAGCTTGACATGCAACCAACAAATATCCTTAATCATCTCCACTAATAATAAAGGAAACCAGCTAAAGCATCTCCATCTAACCAGGCAACCCACAAATAGTCTCGATAAGATTCACAAAGAAAAATAGAAAGATTTTTTTTTGTATAACCAACACTCAGGGGATACCCCTATACAGGCTTGGGGGGTAATGATTACATTGTGTAATATATTACAGGTATAATTACCATTACTTTGTAATTGTAATTGGATTTTTGCAATTACAATTACTTGTAATGTGTAATTGAGCAATAGCACATTACAATTACATGTAATTTTAATTGAATTTTTCAATTACAATTACAAGTAATTGTAATTGCAAAACTTTACATTACAATTACATGTAATTGTAATTGAAAAATATCAATTACAATTACAAAATTAAGAAAAAGTAATAGTAATATGACTAAAAATACGTAATGATTACTTTCAAAGTATTTATTATTAAAAACATATAAAATTACAGAAGTTATCAATTAATTATTAATATAGTGCGCGGTAGAATGCCGACTAGTATATTATAATAACATTAGAAAATATCCATTAATAAAAATTTAATTTCAATTTGAAAAATTTGTACATATCTTTGTCCCGGTCCACACTGTGAAACATTTGCTGCAAAACATTTTGAAATTCTCCTTTGAAACTGCATTCGTGTCCACACAGTGAAGTTTTTTCTTTTCAGTTTTTGACATTTCTGTACAGAACGAATATGAACGAATAAATGTGGATGACATACTCAACAAAAACTTCATGTACATGAAACAGAGTACCCTTTTCCATTCCTCTTTCCCCTTTCATCAACAAACTCAAATGTTTTGCAGCAAATGTTTCATAGTATGGATGGGGACTTTGCAAAAACTCTATAAAAAGCATTTTTTGACAAATTTTTCAAAAAGAGGGGATTGTCTATTTTTCAAAAATATGTATAACTTTTGACAATTAAAAAATTCATGGAATACTTTTTTGAAAAATATGACAAAAAAAATTTTGTAAAGATACAAATTTTTCAAATTGAAATTAAATTTTTATTTATGAATTTTTTCTAATGAAATTTTACAGTTACATAGAATTTTCTATTTGAAATGCAAATGCAAAAGTAAAAAAAAAATTAAATTTTTTATCAGTAATCTCGCAATTCTCAAAACAGTTTTGAAAAATAAAAAATGGGATTTTTTAGTTTGTTTTACTATAATATCCACACCAAGAGTGGGGTTATCGGAACCCCTTACAAAGTAATTAAGAACATATTTGGTCATCTAAAATCTGTTTCTATATTTTGATATCGACTATGAATTAAGAGAAATGTTCCCCTAAAGTTGAATTTTACATAAAAAATATGCGTTTTTTGGATTTTCAAAAAATATAAACTTCTTATACATCTTCTTAGACATTTGTTAGATAATTTAGAAAGAAGAAAAGTACTTTTTTTGAAAAAAATAGCGAAAAATCGTCTTTTTTAAAATTTTTAAATTAGAGTCGGTCATGATTTTAAACAATTCTTTTTCTGTTTGACATATACATTTGTTGTTAGTCTAATAATATAAAAATGGAGAAAATAGGAAAATATTTGGACCCTATTTTCAAAAAACTGGAGTAGGGTAAGTAAAAATTTTGAAAATTTAATTTACAAATGCGAATATCTCTTATAGTTTAGAATAGCTACGACCAAACGAAGAAATAGCATCGTTTTAAAAATGCAACATACCCTTTTGGGAACCCCTGTCCTATTTTGGGAACCCCTGGCTGCGCACCTTGTGGGCCCATGATGTCCAAATTCAAAACTTAAACTAAACAATACTTCCTCTTTGCGCATGTCCCTCTATTTTTTTTCTATTCAACTGTATGACGTATAAACTCGAAACTCCTATCCCACTAAATTAGGACATTTACTTCTCAAAACTAACATAACGACCATGTTTGAAATATGATATACGAGTATTGAGCAAACGAGCGGTTATCACCAAAAATATATAGGGAAACATCATAAAACAAGTCATGTTTTATTTTTAGGAGGGTAATGAATTCACTTTTTACTGTGAGTCGCTTTAATTTTTTTTAACTTTTTATGTAAAATAATTCATATTAAAATTTAGAAATGTAATTGAATTTAAAGTAATTAAATTACTTTTTCTTAAATTATATATCCTTTTTCTATCAATTACAATTACTGGTAATTGTAATTGCCATTTTTCAATTACAATTACTGTTAATTGTAATTGAATATTTCAAATTACAAGTACATATAATTGTAATTGAAAAATGGCAATTACAATTACCAGTAATTGTAATTGTAATCATAACTCTTCAATTACAATTACATGTAATTTTAATTGTAATTTAAAATTATCAATTGCAATTACATCTGAAGTAATTTAATGGAAAATGTAATTGGCATCCCCCAAGCCTGACCCTATGTATGCAGTGCATTGTGTTGATGTTAGGAAATAAAGTTGTGAGAAGGAGGAAAAAGGGAGTAGTGTTTGTTGACGTTTGACTTGAATTGATAAATATTATATTCCGCCGGAAATACGTTGGCAGGTAGTAGATTCCACATACGTATGGTTCGACCCAAAAAATAGTTTTCCCTATAATGTGTCGTGCGGTCGGTACTCAAATTAATAGCAAATGGGTGCGAACTGTGTGTGTTCCGAATGAAAGTACGCGTATTAGGTATGAGATTACTTATGTGTACTGAACAACACCCGTGATAATATCTGTAAAATAAGGATAAGCTGCCCACATTCCGACGATGTTCTAAAGTATCGATAAACCGGGTAACATTTTCATCACCTATAAGATCCACCGCACTTCTTTGAACCCGTTACAGCAGCTCTAGACTTGACCTTGTAGCTCCGGCCTATATGTGGGAATTATATTCCATTTTTGGACGAATGAAGCTTGTGTATATACGAAGAAGGTCGGAAGGGGAGAAATATGTCCGACACCGTCTCAAGAAACCCAAGCACATAAATGTTTCCTTCGCAGCATCGATTATATGACGATTCCAACGGACGTTACACTCTATTCTCGTACCTAGAATCAAAAGGTTATCTGAAACAACAACAGTTGTGTTACCCATACGAAGAATTGATTCTGGTGAAATCTCAAGACATTTATGTGTCAAATACCATCTATTACGAACACGAAGTAAACTAGAATTTTTTTTTTTTTTCATATTTTATTTATTGTTTCTTTACAAATAATGTGAACTATCAATAATTTGTTCAAATCTTAAATCTAAATATTAATTTTTATTTACGTCCCACCACAGTTGGACGAAAAATTATGTTTAATTTATAGATCCTATCATCAGAGCAGGTCTGTTGGATTCCTTCTTCTTAGTCGGATGTAGCCATTACTTCTCATTAATGTTCGTGCAAGTGGGTTTGGGTGAACTTCTAACTTTTTCAAATATGACTCCGCTTGTTTTTTTATTTAATTTTTCACCAGGGAGACACCTAGGTCCTTATGAATGTTAATATTTCTCACATACCAAGGCGCTGCTGTTATCATTCGTAATATTTTATTTTGGAATCTTTGAATTTTTTCAATATTAGATGCTGAGGACGTGCCCCATAATTGAATTCCATAGCACCATATGGGTTTTACTATTGAGCTGTACAACAAAAAACTCAATCTCGAGTTTTTACCAATTAGCCAGTAAATTTGTAGTAATTTCAACTTCATTTGAGTCAATTTCGTATCTATATGCTTTTTCCAGGTAAGACATAGAAGCCGTAGTTTTAAGGTGAATCACCCTTATTCTACTTGGCGTCGTCGACGTCGTCGACATCGTCGTCAATATTGAGTCAAAAAATGGTATGTGTTTCTCCGAAATCGATAACAATTGATAACTTTTGACAGAATTTTATACTTTTATAAGTCGGGTTAAAGTACAAAACGCTGTCAAAAGTTACCAATTGTTATCGATATCGGCGTAATATATATCATTTTTTGACTCAATATTGACGACGATGTCGACGACGCCAAGTAGAATAAGGGTGAATCACCCTATATATATTTTTTTATTGATGAGTTATTATAAGCACATAAAAACACAGCATTTTAGAAAACTTTGCTGTAACTTTGGAATGGAAAGCGATAAATTATTGAATAAAATTGGAAATTAAAGCATACTTAATATGCTATTAAAAAATTCAAAATATAAATTTATTGTATGTATTTATATTAGTATAAATTTAATTTAAAATCCAATTTTTGTTTTACACAAAATTGTATAAATGTACAAATTTTTTTAAAAAAGTCACAAAAGAATATTATAATTTTTTCGTAATGAATAATCATAAATACATAAAAACACAGCATTTAAAATAAAAAAAAATTTAACCCGTTAAGCGCATTATTGTTTTTTGGAAAAAAAGACCTTAGTTCACAATTTATGCTGTAACTTTGGAATGGAAAGCGATAAATTAATGAATTAAATTGGAAATAAAAGCATACTTAATATGCTATTAAAAAGTTCAAAACATAAATTTATTATATGTATTTACATTAGCATAAATTTAATTTAAAATCTAATTTTTGTTTTTCACAAAATTTTATAAATGTACAAATTTTTTTAAAAAAAAGCCACAAAAGACAATGGACCATAACCATTATCAGAAATAAAGTATATTTTAATAGAAATAAAGTCGTCTTTACTTAAGAGTGGACTTTCGGTCTACCATAGACAAGTTAGAGTATATTTTTGACGTTAAAGTCGACTGTAAATATAAAACAAGCTGAAGCTGTTATTAACTCATTTAACAACAGCATCAGTGTTCTTCGCCATGTAAAAAAGTAAAAAAAAATTAAGGTACAAGAAAATTAGTACCAAAATATTCTAAATTTGATATTAATCTTATCTTTTCCATTTTTCCACCACAAAAAACTTTTCTTTAGTTGTCCCGGTTACTTTTATTGTTTACCTTTTTTGGTTTTTGTTTTAATTTTCTATGTCAGCTGTTCAGCGGTGCCACTTGTCTGTATTTCGTTGTATATTGTATGAAAACATTTTCTACATTTGAGGTGACACCCAGTTAAAGTCGGTTCAATTTAAAACATACATTAATTTTGACTAAAGTTGGGAAATAATATAAAGTGGGTTTTTAATTTAAAGTTGTTTTTAAAAAGAACCGACTTTAGTGTTTGATTATGGGCCAATATTATAAATTTTTGTAATGAACAATCATAAATACATAAAAACACAACTTTAATAAAAAATGTAAGAAAAAAAATGTTTTAACCTATTTTGTATCAGAATATGTTTTTTAGCAAGGGGAGTTCTTTCACTATAACTTAAATAAGTAAAAACCTTAATAAACCCGCACGATTTTTTTCTGTATATAGAAGCTGAAAGTTCATATTTATTTAATGGAATTTACCCGATCTCGCCCTGATTTTTTTAAAACTCAATCTATATATCGAAAAACCCCAATAATGGAGAACTTTAAAAAAAATCTTAAAAAATATTTTCAAAACATTTATCTAAACAAAAATTATTTATTTATGTTCTCAAATACCTGAAGTTGATGGTTCCATTTTAATATTTCTACTTTTAACAGATTTAACAAAAAATATAAGCTCTCGAAATATCACAATTTTCAATTTTAACCACAGCACGAAAAATTTGTAAAAATTATTTGACTTTGACCGCTCACTGCCAATAAAGTAAGTTAGTCACAACTGTAATTTTAGCAGTTTGTGATGTATTATTTAATGCACTTTAAGCCAATACCAAACATGACTAAAACAGATAAAGTTCAGCTTTTGAATTAATCGCCACTTTTGGTACATTTCAACCCTCTGTGCGTCGGTCTAGATGCAGACCTAGATATTTAACTTCAGTTTGTTGAGGTATTATATGATTATTTATTAGGATTAGAAGGCACGATTCTCTACGCAATGTGAAAGTGAGATGTATACATTTTCGCTCGATTACTTTTATTCTCCATTGTGTTAACCACCTTTCTATGTCGAGTATATGGTCTTGTAAAAGTACAGATGCTTCTTGGGGGTTTTCATGAATGGCTAGTATAGCTGTGTCATCAGCAAAAGTTGATATGTGGGTTCGACTGTTTGTAGGCATATCACAAGTATATAGCAAATATAGGAAGGGACCCAGTATACTTCCTTGGGGTATGCCTGCTTCAATAGGCTGTGGTGAACTTATGAAGTCTCCCTCTTTAAGAACGAACTTTCGATGACTTAAATAACTTTCTAGAAGCTTGTGTGTGTTCACTGGTAAATATTGTTTTATTTTTATCGATAATCCTTCATGCCATACTTTGTCGAAGGCTTGCGAAACGTCGATGAAGAGTGCAGAACAATATTTTTTTTCTTCAAATGTCTTGGATATGATTTCTACCAACCTGTGAGTTTGTTCTATGGTGTTATGTTTTTCTCGAAATCCGAATTGATGAGTTGGAATACAATCAAAATGATTCACTATCGGCTTTAACTTGTGCATTAACAGTTTTTCGAATAGCTTTGATATATTTGACAATAGGCTAATGGGTCTATATGATTCTACTTTACTGTGATCTTTTCCCGGCTTAGGTATCATTGTAACTAAAGAAACCTTCCATTCTGGTGGATAATATTCAAGGCGTAATATAGCAATAAAAATAAATAGGATTAAGCATCTTGTTACTGATTTTATCAATACCAGGTGATTTTTTGGAGTTTAAATCAACAATAGCCTTGACAATCTCTGAAATCTCAAAACGAAGTGGTTCAGCTGCAGTAATATGGGGTAAAGTAGGTGGTAACTCTATTATGTCGTTTGACTCGTTTGGAGAAAATACATTCTTTAGATGACTAACAAACAGGTTTCCTTTTTCAGTATCGTTTCTCGCCCAGCCTCCACTAGAATTACGTAGAGGAGGTCTGCTCATAACAGGTCTTTTTAATTTTTTTGTAGCTCGCCATAGAGAGTAATTTGAGTACTGGGTGGCGAACTCTTCTTTTTTCAGCTAATAACTGTTCAATGTCTGCAGAATAGAGTCTATTGTATCTTATTTGTTGGGTTATTTGAGTGGCGTGTTCAACAGCAAGTTTTAAGTTTTGTTCAAAATTTTTGAGTGAGATATCGATATCTTCTAGTGTTCTTAGCGATATATTTTCTGTACTGCGTGTGCTAATATATTTTCTATATTTCAACCAATTTATTTTCGTGCTTGATATTGCAGAGGGACCAGTCGGGGATACTATTTCTAGGGGGTTCAATAGAGTAACGAAGGTGGGTGAGTGATCCGAGGATAATTCTAATGAAGATTTAACCTGCATTAGTTCCATTGGTAAATTTTTTGTAACAGCAAAATCAATGACGTTGGGTATTTTGCTTGGGTCAGTAGGCCAATATGTTGGTTCTCCGCTCGACAGCACATTCAAATTCAATTTAGAAATTGTATAAAACAAAGCGCGACCTTTCGGGGTTACAAGTCTTGATCCCCAGTGAGTATGCTTAGCATTATAATCGCCAGCTGCCAGGAATCGGGGTCCTAGTGATTCGTAAAAATGTTCATATTTGTTTTCAGTAATGGATAACCTTGGAGGTGAATATATCGACGAAATTAATAGGTTTCTGTAGCAATCATCCAAACAGATTGTCGTAGCTTGAAGATAATCTTCACACATATCACACATTGAATGTTGTTTGATACGGGTTTTAATTAAAATTCCAGAGCCTCCACATGCTCTATCTCTTGGATCATTTGTGCCATAAAAAACATATCAATTTATCTTAAATAAACTTCTAGACGTCAAATGGGTTTCCCAAACTAACATTATATCAACTTCATGACTTTTTAGAAAATACTCGAGTTCGTTTTTATGTTGGCGAATGCCGTTAGCGTTCCAAAAACATATTCTTAGGCAGTTCATGGTCTGTTAAGAACAGCCTGCTATAACATTGATTGCATCTTAAGCATTTCTTGCATCATGTTACTCATTGAGTTTGTAAAGTTATTTACCGATTGCACAATAGTTTCTATTGTAGATTCTAGTCTGGTAAAATTTAAAATTGGCGTTTGCTCTCTTACCTCTGGATTCATATTTTGGTTTTGTGGTTGACGGACTTGCGTCTGAGTTTGGTTGTTTCTTAGTACATTTGCATATGTTTCTTTGTTATCATATGTCTGTTGCAACGGGGGGTAGTTAAAATTGATGTTATTTAATGGCTGAGCGAGGAAAATCTTCGGTTTATGGCTTTGTGATTTTTTAACAATTGAGTAGACAGGACAACCCCTGTAGTTCGCTGTGTGGTTACCTCCGCTATTGCTGCATTTTTATACCCTTCACCTTCGTGAGAAGGTCATTCCGTTTGTAATTTCTACATTTTTCATTTCCGACCCTATAAAGTATATATATTCTGGATCCTTATAGATAGCGGAGTCGATTAAGCCATGTCCGTCTGTCTGTCTGTTGAAATCAATTTTCTGAAGACCCCAGATATCTTCGGGATCCAAATCTTCAATAATTCTGTCAGACATGCTTTCGAGAATTTTGCTATTTAAAATCAGCAAAATCGGTCCACAAATGGCTGAGATATGAGGAAAAACCCAAGACAACCTCGATTTTTTACCTATTTTTGACCTATATCTGGATTACTAAGACATTAATATAGACAATATGGATATCTAATGATAGATATTTCAAAGACATTTGCAACGACGTCTATAAGACCATAATAAGATGGACCTACAATGGGCCAAAATCGGAAAATAAATTGTTGAATTTTTTTTTCACAAAAAAAATTTGAAAAAACAAAAAAAAAATTTAAAATTTTAAAAAAAAAATTTAAAATAACAATCGAAAAAATTTTTTTTACAAAAAATAAAAAAAACAACTGGAAAAAAATTTTAATTTTGTTTACCTAAAAATATTTAAAATTTTCAAGTATTATTTGGTGAAGGGTATATAAGATTCGGCACAGCCGAATATAGCACTCTTACTTGTTTCATTTTAGGATCATCCTTGGAATTGTTACATTGGGATGTGTTATGCAACTCTCCACAAATAACACATACGGGTGGCAATTTGCAATTCATACATTGGACGGGGCCAAATCGTTTATGTGGTTCTTCTACCGTAATTTTACGATGCAATAAGTACTTCAGGTTATATATGGGATGTGTTTCATTTTTTTTCAGGTTTATGTCACCGGGTTCAAGTTCAACACGGAAGAGTGGTTTTTTGTCTTAAAGCCTTTATCTTCTAAGCTTTGCTTTATTTCGAGTGATTCTACATTACAGTCAATACCCTTTATTACAACTTGTAGACCCTTGCTTCCTTTCAGCTGATAAGTGTAAAATCTTTTCTTTTGAGTTTCAAAATCTGATACAACCTTTCTATAATCGTTTTCACTATTGACTTGTATTTTAGTTTCATGAATCGTGCCTTTCTTGATTGGGATAACGTAAAAAGAACATATGAATTGCAAGAAAAAATTATTCCAAAAAAAATATTTGAAAATTAATTATTTGAAAAGATAGAGACTTGCATTCGGAAAAAATTAATTGTATAACATAGAGAAATAACAAAAATGCAAATAAAATAGCAAAAAACAATATGCTTGTAAGAAATTCACATCATAGATGAGGCTGATTTACTGAACATTTTACCATCAAAAAGAAATTTTCATGAATATCAAAGATAGAGGGTTTTGAACATAGAGAATTATACATAGAGACGAGACACTCCGATTTGTCAAACAAAAACACAACAAAAAATATGTTTGATACAATAACAAAACACATAGACTAGCATGTATTTTGATGTTGCAAGAGTTAGGTTTTTGACAACAGACTTAGGTTTTTTTAATATTACAGAAATATTGGTATCGAACAATTGGGGATTTATTACGTCAATGTTTTTAATGATTGCATTTGACTTGAATTAAAAAATGTTTTCAATCAGTTTTTAATACTAATTTGTTTTTATTTGTATCCATACTTGAAAGACTTGCGGTAGTTGGTTATTATTATCCTCAAAATTTTATTATTATTTTAATGAGAAATATGTATGTATATCATATGTAGACACATTATGGAAATATAACTTTTGCGATATACATACACATCTGCTCAAAATAATAGATACACCTAATTGGAAAAAATTTAAATGGCGGTAACATTGAAAATTTCCTCGCAAGCGTTAAGAATACATCATATTATTAAAATTTCTATCTGGCAATGTCATGTCAGTCAAAAATCTGGCAACTATTTGCTTTCATGTTGATTTTTAAAAACGAATTTATTTGAATTACAAAAAATTATTTGCTCATAAAAATAGATACACATCAGTAATTTGTAATTTGTTTATATACAATTTTTTTTTTGTGCAATTTTTTGTTCCCTTTTACGTGAAACAGTAAGTATAATTTAAATTTTAGCAACAATTTTATAAAAAATAGGACTCTTTTGAAGAAAATGGGACGAAATCATCATTGTACCGAAGATGAATTGTTCAAACGATGAGAAATCAAGGAAAATCATTACGGGAAATAGCAAAGAGCATAGGAAGATCTTTACATTTTGTCCAAAATGCTTTATCTAAAAAACAAAAAAGAGAAACTCGCGGTAGACCAAAGAAAACCAGTCCAGAAACAGATAGGCGGATCGTCCTTATGGTTAAAAAAGACCCTTTCATATCATCGAAAGCTATTTCTGCGGAGCTATGTAACGAAATCAGTCCACAAACAGTTCGTCGTCGTCTTTTACAAGCTAAATTGCCGGGAAGAATTGCCAGAAAAGTGCCACTAATGCGCCAAAAAAATATCAAGACAAGATTAGAATTTGCTAAAGAGCACTTACAATGGTCCGGGTGTGAAGGCGAAAAAAAATGGAGAAATATTTTATGGAGCGACGAAACAAAAATAAATTTGTTTGGAAACGACTGCCAAAGAAATGTACGCCGACCAAAAGGAAAAGAATTCCACGTTAAATTTACAAAAAAGACGGTAAAACATGGCGGGGGAAACATAATGGTTTGGGGTTGCTTTTCATGGAATGGTGTTGGTCCGATATTCCGAATAGAAGATACCATGAATGCTAGTGGGTATAGAGACATATTGGAAAACGTAATGCTTCCATATGCATCGGAAAATATGCCATTAATATGGACATTCCAGCAGGACAACGACCCAAAACATAGTTCAAGATTAGTTAAAAACTGGTTCTTGGAGAATAACGTACCTGTTTTAAGCTGGCCCAGCCAATCCCCTGATTTAAACCCAATAGAAAACTTGTGGAGTGAATTAAAGATAAGGCTTTCGAAGGAAGTTTTCAAAAATAAAGACGATTTATGGGAGAAAACGCAAAAAATATGGTACGAGATTCCATTGGAGAAGTGTCAGAACTTGATATCCAGTATGCCCAGAAGAGTGGAGAAAGTTTTACAAAACAAAGGTGGATATACTGGATACTAGCTTTACTTTAATAATAAACTAATTTTTTTAAGATACAATTTTTAAAAATGTATCTATTATTATGAGCACCAAATTTTTCGAAATTTAAGAAATTTAATTTACTTTATAATATTTATTATTAATTATGAAATATTTTGTTTTTGTTTTTTACTCTCCTTTTAACTATAAATAAAAATCGACTGAATTTTTTTTATAATTTTACAATATACCATTATTTTTTTTCGTTTTTAAAAAATAAATTTTGGTGTATCTATTATTTTGAGCAGATGTGTAATTCTTAAAAATGTAAACTTTTTAAAATTACCGTACAAATGTAGAAATTACCTGCCTACCGTACGGAGGACTAAATTACCGTACAATACGGTAATTACCGTACGGTTAACATCACTGGCTGGGTAGCTCTCTCACCAATACATATTCATTTTTGAACACCACTGCTTTACAGAATACCAAACAAGGCGAATTTATAGAAGGTGACGACAGAACTACAACAAATACAACATATACAAAAACAACAGATACTTTGTTTTTGTAAAAAGATAAGTGAACTGTCAAAGTTGCCTGTGGTTGTTTTTGCTTTTGGGTTTGTTGTATTTTTCGCCATAACAAACACAAGTGAATTGATAGTTCACTTGTCTAAACAACTGAATAAAAAAAATAATCAGCTGTTCTTCTGTCGTCACCTTCTATAGATTCGCCTTGATACCATGTGTGTCGACAGTCATCGATAGCAATCAATAACGACAAACAGAATACTAATTTTAAATTGTCACATGAAGTCGACATCACCTCGACGCTAAATTGGTATTTATGTTCACACGAAGGCATTATTCGTCATTCACGCTCTCATTCGTCATTCAACCCCCAATTACAAACTGAATTACATGATTCGCCATACAAAATATCAAGTGCGAATTACCTTGTTCGTACGTAATTCAGTTTGAATTACCTTATGAATTACGAACGAATGACTGTCATCTCTAATTTTTATCGATTATTTATGTATCAAAATCAGCTGTCCAAACAAAAATGTCAAAACAAAATAAAGAAAAAGATTTTTATATTAAATAAATTAAAAGAAATAAAAAGTCTGATTAAAGTTAAATTCATTTGTAGAAGTAGCAGCTCTGACATTCTTTCAGCCCACACCTCTAATAAAGGCCGCTCGCTGCCCAGTAGTGCGATTCACTAACTTTTATAACGATAATCGTATCGTTAAAATAAATATAACGAAAATTTATCGAATTTGCTATTCAGTAACATTTTTAACGACATTCGCTGTCGGTTGAAGTCAGCTGTTACTTAAAGCAGTTTTTTTTTCGTTATGTTAGCGACAATAATTTAAGTTGTGTTTATTTAATCGATAAAGTGTATTTGCAATTTTTTCTTCGTCATCTTCATCTTTTGTAGCTGGAACTATCGTAAAAATAATGGAAACACAATTTTGTTTACTTAACTTATTAATATTTACAATAAAATATAAGAAAATAAGCTGAAAAATAGGGGAATTTGAAGATTATACAACTAATTATTCACCTGGAAGAAGTACTTATTTTTGTTCGCGATGTCCCAAAAGTAATCCTTTACATTTTGGAAGGAAATAAGTTGTTTTGTTAGTAGAATTATTCATAAAATTATGTATTTACTAAAAAAAAAAAATAAAAAAAAGTAAGTCGCATCCAAGTGTCGAACCAATAACCTTCCGATTGCTAGTCAACGTTGCACTCACTACACCAGTGGTTAATTATTTTATTGTGTGTCAAATAATGGTTTTCTACTTTTCGCTTATTTTGATATTTTGTAGACAGAGATGTCATATCTTAAACAATCGTTAAAAATAAATTACTGAATCACACTATCGTTACTGCAAGCGATTATTTATGTCGATAAACATTACGATTGTCGGTTCGTTAAAAGTTAGGGAATCGCACTACAGGTCCCACTTGCTTGCACTTTTTCTTTTTTCTAATAATGAAAATAATAATTAAATTATATTTGTTTAATTAATAATGCTACAATTTTATGTTTTTACTTACCTTTTTTAACCATTGCCAAATTACAAATTTAAAATTCGCACCAAACAAACAAAATAAACAAAAAAACAAAACGTGTAAACAGAAGAAAAAAACAAGAAGAAGAAATAAATAAATGTCAAACTGAATTACGAATGTTGTCGTGTAAACAGGTTGATTCGCAATCGTAATTCAAAACGCGAATTAAGTAATTCAGACTGCCGTGGAAACATGGCATTATTAGTGTTGTGTTGATGTCGACATGTTATCGATAATTTAAAAGAAATAAATATCATCTCTATGGATTTCGAGACAGCTGTTGAATTTTATTTGTTATTTGTAACGTAAAATGTTTATGTATCTATTTATTTCTTTTTTTTTGTATTGAATTGTCAAGCTTTGTTACGAAACTCTTTGTTTGTCTTGGTGAGTTTTGATGCCACCTCGACTAGCTCATTTTCTTGGCGTGGGAACCCAACCCGCATCTACATCACCTCGAGATCGTCACAACAAAAAAAAATCAAATAAACAAATAAAAAACAAATCCTATCACTAATACCTAACACAAACAAAAAGAACACTAACTAGACCTAAACAGAACATCATGAAATTTAATAGTGGATTAGATGTTACATCCACATACGTTGCCCACCCTACCAAAGTCATTGATGTTTCTCAATGACCCCTATAATATTCGATATTACAACTTACCATACCATTTTACTCTCTTTTTCTTCGGCCCACTGTACCTGTAACTTTGCAAACAATTAGTGACACATATTTATATTAAATTCCTTTCTAAAACATATTTATTAACATAAAAACACTTAAACTAAACATTAAATAAAACTTACACTTAAATCCTTAACTAAAATGTCTTTTCTTCTATCAAAAAATTGAATATTAAATTTTGTCCTTTTTTTCTAAATTAACTTACAAACATTTATGTTTGAATCGAACGGTCTTTGAACCTATTTGTTAATTCGCTTTAACATTAAAATCTCTTATAATTTTTCTTTTTAAACTCTTGTTTCCTTGTTCTTTAAAAACACTTGTCTTCTCAGACAGTGAAAATTACCACACAATATATATTTGGTTATCAAATAAAACTATAATAATATTGTGGGTTTTCATATCCTTGGTCTTAATTTTGTTATTATTAGCCTAATCTGATTCTTAACCTTATTCTAAATGTAAATAAAACTAAACAAATATACTTAACTAATACATGAAATAAACAAAAAATATTCTTATCTAAGGATCAACTAAAAAAAAAATTCTGAGCTTCAAATCTTTACTCTAATTGCAAACGATTTATTTCATCCTTTTCTCTCTATCTAATCCCTAAAGGAGCTCCCTGAAGGATGTGTATCGAGTCTCTATATTCACTATTTTTGAGTTCTTTTCCGGGTTAGACTATGAAACTTCTTTTAGTTAGATCCCTTTACAAACAAATTATAACAAACATAAAACAAATTTCTTAATAACTATAAACTAAACCTATTTAAATAAATCCTATATCTTAACCTACCCTAACTTGTATCACCCTAATGCCTTTTTAATATAAAAATATGTTTTTGGGATATTTTAATGGAATTTATTCTTATCTGTATGGGTTCTGGTCTACGTTTTAGGTTCTGATCTAGGCTTCCCAATTAACTTCACAATTGTGGAATCCAAGATTTCCACAAGTAGGTGGCGTATTTTATCATGCATTCACCGGGCTACCAATATACTAAATACTTCTATTTGCACAATATTACCTTATGTTTCTTTCTTTTTTTCTTTCTTGAATTTTAAATATTTAAATCCAACCGTTTTTATGGCATAAAAGGGTGATCCTATTGGGCTTTTAGTATCCTTTATTACGTTACTCCGTGGCTTCCCAATCACCTGGCACAAATCTAATTTTATTAACACAAAATTGAGTCTTTAAAATAAATTGGTTTTCATGTTTCTTTCAGTTTAATACTCACTGGATTTACTTGTGCCTGTTGATTTTAATCAAAAAAAATTTATGGTTTGCCTAGCAGGCTATACGTCCTTTTAATAAAAAAAAACTCTTTGGTCACTTTCACAATTTAGAATTTCGACTTTATATTTTATCATAGTCTTTAATTTGAATGTCTATTGGTAGCTGCTACTTGTATACTGTAACCTTAATTATGTTCATGTTTGCAATTACCTATACTTTTCTTTTAAAATTTCACATAAGAAAAGTAACTGAAAAATATACAAACAAATACTATAAAAAAAAAATAAAGAGTAATGGACCTTGGGTCATTGTACTTTTAGCCATAGCCTTGAAAAGTTGCCATTCTTTAAGAGAGAAATATATTCAATTCAAATTGTTCACTATTTTCTTCCTATTATCGTCCGTATCTTGGCAACCCTAATTTCAAAGCTATTTTAATAATATCGGGATCATCCTGTCAATGTTCATGTTCCACAATTTGACAGATCAACAATGACAAACATTGAACAATCAACATAAACAAAACTATAGATCAAAATAAACAAAATTTACAAGACAAATAATTATTAGCTGCTAACGCAGTTAAATAACTAAAAAAAACAAACAAACAAACACAATGAATAAAACAATGAGACATTCTGGACAAAACAAAATCACAACATTTATACAGGGAATTATAAATAAACATTCTTGGCCACATGGATAGGTAAGTATCCAGTTTGGGGTTTCTTACTACCTCAACAGCTTTTTAGTTGAAATTATGACAAAAAATTTCATACAATTCTATAATAAATTTATCAAGGTTCAAAGTCTTAGGATCAGTTTAAAAATATACAGTGGTTGACAAAATAATGGAAACTTTTCCAAATATTCCATATGTAGCCCAAAATTTAAAATATTTTTTTAAAATAAATTTTTTTTTTAGTATTTTACTTGTATAGTTTTATTTATATAAATTAACTGAAAAACAAACAACATAATTAATTATATTCTGGAAAAAGGGAACAAAATTAAAAACATTCACTATTTCGCTACTGACAAAACAATGGAAACTTTTAAACTTCTGCAAGAAAGAAGTGTAAAACGAAAATAATATTTAAAAGAACGATGTAAAAAGCATCCTGTTTACAGTTATTTTATTTTTAAATTCTGGTAATTTTTCACAATTTCTTTTTCTAAGTTTTTCGCATAATTGCTTTTTTTTCAAAGTTAACGAAAATGGCTAAAGCTAAGATTTATGAAGACTTAACAAATAAAATAATTAACGATTTTAAAGCTGGTTTAAAACAAAAAAGTATCTGTGACAAATATTCAATAAATAAATCAGCAGTTTCAAAAATTATAAAGCAATTTCGTGAGACCGGTTCTGTAAAAACTCAACATTTAGGTGGAAAACCTCGTAAGACTACTCCTAGACAAGATAATTTAATAGCGAGAGAGTTCAAGAAATTCCCAAAAATAACTCCTCGAGAGGTTGTTAATAGCCTAAAATTAGAAATAAGTACCCGAACAGTTAGTCGCAGGGCAAATGAGGCTGGTCTTGGTTGCTATCGTCCCTGCCAGGGATCATTTAAACTGGTCCATACAGAAATGGAATACTGTCCTCTTTTCCGACGAATCCAAATACAATTTAAGAGGCAGTGATGGGAGAACATTTGTAAGACGACCAAAGGGAAAAGATTAGATCCACAGTATACAAATAAGACCTTAAAATATTTTGTTTTAAAAAATGTAAATTAAAAATTGATTTTATGGCTTACTTTTTGCCAACCATCGCTATCCCTAATTGGTGGCCCAATAGAGTTCAATTTCAAAGTTATTTCTTCCCAATTTTCTTTGAAATTGTTTGGAGTTGCACCTCTATGAAATCCCTTTGCCAAGGAGGTATTTTTTCCAGTTCTGCAATTAGGGTTTCAAATTGCTTCCCATTGGTGATTTTAAATTTGTTTTCCATTTTATATTAACCTTTTACGCATAAATTGTTCTAACGGCAACTATTTTTATTTATTGTACTAGTCGTTGTGAAATATCGTGTCGACAGAAACAGAGTCGTTTCAACTCGCTGTTGACTTTGACGCGCCTTAAAAAATTACAAATGGCTGTCAATAGTTATCAATTGTTATCGATATTGACTTCGCAAATACCATTTTAGCGCCGTCGACGCGACTTAACGTCGACAACGGCATACATAATAGGGGTGATTATATATGTACATATGTATATATCTATTAATAAATAAAATAAAAATATTAATACAAAATTCCATTTATGGCGGAAATTTCCTTATTTCCTCCCTCCATGGATCCGTGCCTGAATGAAACACATTTCTTATTTTTGAAATATATTTTATTTTAATTCACTTGATGTTGCAAAGCCTTACTTTTTAACTAAATTTATTTTTATTGTTATTAATTAAAAGTGTATACATACATACAAATTCAAATGCGTCAGTATTAATTTTTTACATTTATTTATTAGGAAATAGTTAATATTCCTTTTTAAATTACAATATATTTCTACTTGTACGATAAATACTATTGGTAACTGACATACAATAAATCCCTTCTTTATTTATGTTTTTTATGGATTATGAAATACATTAATGCATTCGATTTTTATTTATATAAATTGTGAAATTTTAGATTTACCAATTTGTTTTCTATTTATTTTTTTCTTATTTAAAAATAGTTGTATTAAAAAAATAGTTTATACAAAAATATTATTTGTTTTCCATTATCTTAAATAGTAAATTATCCGTGTGCTGCTTATGACAGACAAAATAATAATGATACTATGATACTATAAATATATTAAAATAAAAACAATCCTAATTATTATGTATATACATATACATATATATTTACATAACCAAGTATTTATTTTAAATTAAACTATGTAGGACAAGAATTGTTAAACTGTGAGGCATTTTACCATATTTACATAACAATTACTTTAATGTTACTTAATGTTTTTTAGAGCACAAAAACAACATTTGTAAATAGTAACAAAATATATCTACTATAGTATGTAAGAAGTAAGTTTATTAATAATTATTTTAAAACTAAATTCTACTTGTCTAATAAACAATAAATCACACAATTACTAATTACTATGGTATTTGTATTTAGCACTGAAATGTATACTAAATATGTATAAATATTTTTTAGAACAAAACAAAAATGCACCATTACAAAAATAAAATAATACTTAAAACCATTTACTTACATATGTACATAAAAAACTACATAAATTATAAATGATGTATGTATTAACAAATAAACAACATAATTGGAAATTAATAAAACTATAAATATTATAATTTATGACAAAAGCAATAATTGTTGTTACATAGTACATTTTTTCATTTATTAGAAACATTTTATGAAAATATTGTACATACATACATATTTCATTTATTTTTTACTTTTCAATTTGACTATTAACATATTTTTGGTTTTATTTATTAGCAAAGCAAAACAAAAACAAAAAAAATAATAAATCAAAGAAAACTTAAAATGAAAATCTTATTCTATAGGTGGAAATATATTAGCGAAACATAAGTTCGGCCAAAGTTCTTTCAGTCTGAAATGATAAAAGAGACATAAAAGAAAAAATAAAATAATAAAAACAATTTTAAAATCAAAACATCAAAAAAATAAATAAATATGTATTTAAAAAAAAAAACAACAATATCTTGTCTGTCGGCACAACACACTTACAAATAAATAAAGTTTATTATTATTATTTTTATTAATTTATATATTTGTGTGATTTTAAATTTTGCTTTAGAAAATTGCAACCACATCAAATCAGCAATGAACTCTTTAGTACGATGAATCTTAGTTAATTCAAGAACATTAATCCAATTACCAACTAAAGAACTAGTTTAGTCGTTACATACTAATAGATCAATATTCAAAATCGTTCATTTAAGGTTTCATATGTATGTATGTAACTCTTGTGAGAATGCGAAGTTCCAACATATTGTTGAATCACAACAAAGACAAGGAAAATAACCAACTTATACATCCATCCGATGTATTTTTTATGTTTTTGTTCTTTTTATTATTATTAATAAAATACTTCAATAAGTACACAAAATTCGTGATTTAGTTTCAGTTTAACATTTAAATATAATTTATTCGGTTAATCGAATAATTTAAAATTAACCGGTTAAATCTAAACCCCGATTAATTATTTGCTCGATTAACCGATTAAACCAGAAACCCGATTAATTGAATACCCTAGTGCTCAAGCATAATTTGAAAGCTTATAGAGTAGAGTATTTTTGATTTTTTTCAGATTTTTCGGAAGTAGTTTAGAGGTCGCTCAAATCGAGTTTTTGCCAAAAATCGGGTTTGTCGGCCTTTTTTGAGTTTTATTCATAACTTTGTCAAGATCCAAGATTTTCATTAATATTGAGGACACAGTTTAAAAGAAAAATGTCCATGCTTTTTTATTTTTGTAATGAATTGGCTCATTAAGGTGCCCTACATTACAGTTTTTCGAAATTTTTCCATAAATTAGTCATAGCTCCCATACAAAGCCCACTTTGCGAGCACAAATATCTTAAACATTTTGGCATATTTTAAAAGAAAACTGTTAAAAGAAAATTGTTGTCTCTAAATTATTAAGAATTAATTGATCTTTCAAACTGCATTTTTAGTTTTTTTCATTTTCATAAAAATTTTAAAAGTTATAAAGCCTTATTTACAAAATTTATGGAAAAATTACGAAAAATTGTAATGTAGGGCACCTTAGTAAGCCAATTCATTGCAAAAACTAAAAATGTTTGCACAGAGAAATAAAGCATGGACATTTTTCTTTTAAAATGTGTCCTCAAAAGTAATGAAAATTGTGGGTCTTGACAAAGTTATGAAAAAACTCAAAAAAGGCCAACAAACCCGATTTTTGACAAAAAACCTCTTCCGAAAAATCTCAAAAATACCTTACCCTATAAGCTTTCAAATTATGATTGAGCCCCAACAAAATTTTAGTTTGGGAAACGCTAATATACATAATATTGTTGTGTCATGTCTAATAATATTTTGGAAACTTACAACGCAACTTTTATTCGGTTGCCATCCAGACCCATTAATGTTATAAATGTCAAAACTAATACCTATGTTTGAAAGATTTGTTTGTTTAAAAGCTAGCGTTTTGTAGTTTAAACACAGTTTCAATTTAACTATTTATCAAATATTGAACTGGTAGGTATTTATAGACGGCAATTTTTCAATTTTAAAATATAATTGAAATCATTCGGTATTTCAAGAAATCGTTTCAAACAAACATTTATTGTTTACTCGATAGTTTTACAAATAGTTTATGAAATATGAAAATAAGTTTTTGAATTGTTTTAAACAAATTTTGAATACCGACCGTTAATTAAAAAAAATCATTCGTATATTTTTAAAATCTAATACAAATTTTGTTGTAGCCGATGAAACAGTATTATGATACTTCAGTTTTTTACAAATATTAATACTCAGTATTACCGTCTATAAATACATTTACTGAATTTTGAATTTGATAATTTTGATAATTGAATATGTATACAATTTTCGTTATTGGTTGAACTTTAATAAAAAAAAACCTTCGTTTAAGGTAAATAGTTATAGCTTGTGAATTATTTAATTGACAAATCCAAATTTAAATGCAGATTATTTTTTATCTAAATTTTAATTTTGCTAAAATAAGATTTTCCGTCTGTTAGTTAGTTGATTGTATTGCAATTGGAGTAATTTAAGTTAACAAAGAAATAAACTAAACGAATTAAAGTTCATCACTGATTTGATCGATTTGTTGGGTTAGTTTATCATTTTGGAACATATTTTGACAAACAACGCTCACCTTTTTTAACAACTCAATTGCGGTCTGCAATACTGTGTGCCACTTTTTCAATTCGGTTTCATGTAAAATTTCCTGCTGGTGCAATAATTCAATCCAATCTTCATGATTGTTGGGCAATTGCCTGCAATTTTATAAAAATAAAAAAAAATAAAAACTGACACTACTATACATATCAAAGTTTTGTAAAATACGAAAGGTAATAAAAGTATATTTATAAATTAACAAACAAAATACACTATACTATTGCTACATACTTTAGAGCCGATAAATTTGGCATACGTGCTCTAGTGGACATGTCTTCATCAATGCGCTCCTCTAATTTCCATAATTTAAGCAATAATATGACATTAACAATTATGAGGAAACATAATAGAACAAGAACAAACAGTGACAGCCACCTGAATTTTGTAGTCGCTTCAACTGCTACAACAGGACTGTCGGATGGATGGCGAGTAGAAATACTTTGTGCAATACCACAGTGGTCCGCTGGCTCAGGTTTTGTTTGCATTATAGGCATCTCTTCCAGTGGACGAATTTGAGCAGCAGTGCCTAAAATGATTATTAATTACACTAATTTAACATAATTTTCTTTATGCGTTTCATATAATTATAGTTGCCCACCAAACGAAACTCGTACAAATTAAAGAAAACATATTAAAGCTATTCACGTGAGTATTTTTAACTCTTGCACAAACACAACAAAATAATTTCATAATAACTTTTTTGTATTCGCAGTAATCGCAAATGAACCTGGAAGGGTTTGTATAATCACAAAATTAATATAAAATATAAATATTATTATTATTCGTATATTTTGCGTATGAATTCGAACTTATTAATTTTCATATATTAAATGAAATACTTTTATTTTGTTTTGCATCAACGTCGTACTATTCTTCAGTACTATTCTGGTCTACATAGAAAAACCCCGTGTGCTATCTAACAAGTGGCCAACATTTCCTCGTTAATTATATAAATATATGTACATATTTAACACCCACTTTGTCGTAAGGAACAATATACTAATTATTTTTGGAAATTTCACATACAAAATAAATTGTTATTTTCGAATATCTGGCGCACTATAACTTCCAAAGTCTTTAAACATTCAATTTCCTCCCACTACTCAAAGTTTGGCTAAAAATAGGAGGGATAGGAACAGTGGGAGTGGTGCTCCCATATAAAATAATTAGTTATTTTCAAATATTTGTGATCGATTATGGCCTATAATAGGCTAGGTTATTGGTGATGAAATAAAATAAATAAATAAAATATCTGAAAAACTATTATAGTGAGTATCTTTAAACTTGGTATGAATTACTTCATTATCATTGTAACTAGTTTGGGCGAAATCGGAACAGTAGTCAGAGTTTGACAAAGTTAATATTTATAATCGAATATTTGGATTATAAATATTATTGTGAGACTTCAAACTTCTTGTAAATTGCATTTTGACAGTGAATTTTAAAACATAAAAAAAAATTTAAAGTATTCTAATGTCAATAGTAAAAAATGAGATGAATAATTATGTCTATTTTAAATAATTAATTAATATTGGATCAGACAAGAATTAATAGAGTAAAGTAAAAAATCTTGGTGTAACATTTAATAAACATCTGCTTTGGGGTGTCCAAGTTAGTAGAAACTTTTGCTGTACAAAATCCCACCAAAAAGTTACATGACAAGGAAATAGTTTAGGCAGGGGTTCAAGTGATTACGAGAGGTTCGATTTAGGTGGAATATTCATGATTTTTACATTATATTTACCAATAGAAAAGTTCGATGAATTCACTACGTTTTTTCATTGTTGAAACACATTTATTGTTATATGCATGCGGAAGATATTTGAAAAATGTCAAATGCACAATGAATTTTAATAACAAATTTAAACAAATGTGTGTATATATCAAAAAACACTTTAATATCTGATAATTTTTAATAAATGTGAAATTTAAGTGCATTTGAGCATTTAGAATGAATTGTAATGCACTATTGCTAGAGTCGTGAAAATTGCATTCAATTTGAACTACTTCCATTTTTTTTTGCTGAGATTGTACATACTAATAACGGTATATTGGTATATATTTTTGGCTGCAACATATCTTATACCAACTTTAATATATGGATTTGAATTAGTCTCTGGTTGTGATACGTCTGATATGAGCAAACTAAAAATATATAGCACGCTACATCTTTGAAATAAACCGCTATTTTTGAATATAATATTATTCGAAGAAAATTTTATTGGAGAATCTTTTAAAGTTTAGATTACTAATTTATACACGCAAATAAAATAACACCGTTTAGATCTGAAAGAGGATATCGCATTATAAAAATTCCACACACTAAACAGTTGCCTGGTCAACATTTCATTATTTATACCATTGCGGTCGTGTTAAAAAAATAGGTTTATAAACCATTTTAAAACATAAACGTTTAGCAGGTAATACCTTTTATAAAGCATTGTTGAGTTACACATTTTAAAGATGGATCTACTAAATAAACAATATGTGAAAAACACAAATTTTAATTTATGCTATGTTTAATATAGAAATTCAATATTTCACTATAATTTGGTATCTTTTAGGATTTAAAATGGACGATTATTTTATTTTTTATTTCATACAATAAACATTCACAATAACATTAGAGTTATTTAATTTTTATGTTTAACCCTCCCATGGGTGAGATGGGGACCTTTTTCATTATCAAACTAAAATTACTCCTTGATGGTCCAGGGGAAGTAAATTTATTCCAAGGAAATATTATCTATTTTATCGTTCCGACCAATAGTTTAGTTTTTTGAAATTTGAATGGGGTAAAATTTATTAATCTTTTTGGTCCTTTTCTTTAAATGTTTTTTATGCAAATGAGCAATATGTCCGTAATAGACTCTGAAAATATCCCACCGATTAGCTCCAAACCTGTTTCATTGGAAAGAAAATTTTGTGAAGATGGTTTTAGACACCTAAAACACTACATTAGGTCCATGCGGTCCATCCGTAAAGCCGAATTTTTCCATACAACAATTTTTTTGGAATATTTAAAATGTGTGTCATTAAGTTTTGCATATCCACTAAGAAGGAATTTTTGAAAATTCGAATTTTAAGGGGGTAAAAAAGAAACAATAAAGCTAGCACCAAATATCCAACTTAATCTGAATTTATACAAGTGGACAGGTGTGTGGTACCTTTTGATTTTTGTACTTTTAAGGGTATAAAACGGACAAAAACCGAGTTGTTGTACATTTTTGTATCCCATATCTCAGAAATTAAATTTAAATGGAATTGTAGTCCTTCTAGAAAAATTTCAAATGGAATTTGATACTTTTTTGATATTTAAACGTCAAATTGTTCCTTTTTTTTGGTACCTTTTATACAAAAATATTTTTTTAATAAAGAAATATGTGCTTTTTCTACAGAGTGACAACAAATTAACAAAACGGGTCAATTTCGCATAATGCGGTACTTTTTGAGACATATTCAAATATATTTTCAGTTTTCTGTTTATACTTTAGTTAGGTTAGGTTTCACTGAACTTTCATTGGTTTTATGCAACCTTTTTAATGACGGACAGTTATCTAAATGCGAATCCATACTAGCCAATGACACGCTAATGTTAAAATCATGAATGTTTCACCTAAAAAGAACCAGTTTATTATCAGTGGCACCCATGCATTTACTACTACTTTTTATATTTTTAAGTTTTTGCTGTGATTATATACATTATTCTGTGATTCTACATAAGATTCAATCATTGTACTGGATTTTATGTAAAATAAGATACCAAATTTAAAAAAAATAATGTTCGATTTTGTTTTCCAATTCATTAGGTATCAAATAAAGTATCTTGTTCTGTTACGAGTTTGGTTTGGTTCGACTATAGACATACACTCTTACTAGTCACATTTAAAGGTTTTCCATAAAAATTTCGTAAATTGTGACGAGAATTTATAGGAAATATAAAAAATATTGTAAATATAAAAAAGGAGTTTGGGGTAGGGAAATTATACACTGTCTCAAACAATTGTCCGTACCCCATACAGCTGAAAATATATTTGATTATAATTCGAAAAATATAATCAATATAATCGATTCGAATAAAGTATTTTTTTTTTAAAGTCCAACAAGTGATTATAAAAATTGCCAATTAATAGTAAAATAAAAAAAGGTTCACATTTATTTTTAACAACAAAATTAAAACTGGTTCAAAATATTAACTCAAAAAATTGTCCGTACCCTATAAATAAATTTACATATCTATTTATAAAATGCATATAATGATGATGTCCTTAATATTGACTGTGGTATCCTTTAACAGCAATTACGTCTCTTAAGTTATTTTTCATCGATAAAGCCAGTTTTTCTGCAGTTTCTGCACCAATATTCCACCATTTTTGAACGATGACATCTTTCAGAATTTGCTTATTAGTTATTCTCCAAAATAACTAATAGATGTTCTATGGGTTTTAAATCTGGGCTCCGGGGAGAGTAATGCACCACTTCCTTAACGTTATAGAGGAGCCATTCTCGCACAACCATAGAAGTGGGCTTTGGGTCGTTGTCGTGCAAGAACTGATAGTCGTCTTGTATTCCCAAATTAGTGGCGCTTGCATTAAATTTTTCTTTTAAAATATACAAATAACTAAATTTGTCCATCGTCCTTTTCCCAAACAAGAGATTTCCCACACCTCCAGATGCCATTACACCCCACATCATCACCGTTCCACTACCAAATATAAAACTTCTGGAAAACAGTTATTTTTACTGATGAAAGTAAATTTAATATTTTTGGGTCGGATGGAAGACTTTTTATGTGGCGAAAAGAAAAAACCGCGTTGCAATTAAAGCATCTAAAAGCAACAGTGAAACACGGTGGTAGCTCGGTGATGGTGTGGGGTGAAATGGCAGTTGCAGGTGTGGGAAATCTCATGTTTGGGGAAAGGACGATGGACAAATTTAGTTATTTGTATATTTTAATTGTAATTGCTGTTAAAGGACACCACAGTCAATATTAAGGACATCATACATCATCATTATATGCATTTTATAAATAGATATGTAAATTTTTTTTTAGGGTACGGACAATTTTTTGAGTTAATATTTTGAACTAGTTTTAATTTTGTTGTTAAAAATAAATGTGAACCTTTTTTTATTTTACTATTAATTGGGAATTTTTATAATCACTTGTTGGACTTTTAAAAAACATTTACTTTATTCGAATCCGGTAAGTATTTTTCGAATTATAATATTGTATGGGGTACGGACAATTGTTTGATACAGTGTATATATCTTTGAAAACCTCGAAATCAGACCAGTAAGGAAACATAGCTATTACATAGTAATAATTTAAACTTGATATAGAAATTTGAAGACAAGATTAATAGAGAAATGGAAATTGACATTTGTCAATATACCTTTTTTGTCGTTTTCTATTTTATGCTGAGGACAGTAGTGACAATGACGATGATGATGGTGGCAGTGATTGTGATTATTGTGGTGTCGACAATGACAATGAATTGTTGTGGTATCATAAAAACAAGGATCAAGGATGTTTTTATTGCCATTACCCATATATTCATGTTCATCAAAGCTTGTTACAGTAGAAGTGATGGTTTGACCACCATCTTCACTCAATGGTGCAATTACACATAAAGCATTTATTTGTTTATGCTTACCCCTGCGTGGACGTCTTCCTTTGCCCTTTGCCGGTGGGATGCATGTTTCGCTTTGTAATGAATGCAATAGCGACGTGTAGAAATCGTCCAGACCAGCCCAAGTATTTTTCTCTATGAAACCTTTTACAACACCCCAAATGGATTTTTTATATTTGATTTGGGCATGAACCGAGAGCATTGTATGATCATCCACAGTCCTCCAGTTGCAAGTACAGTATAAAAAACCAAGTTACATGAAAATTCCACTGATATTTAAACATACATATCGCTACCTTAATATAGAAAGACCCTAACTAACATTTTCCTTTCTTTACAGGAGGAGGAATAAACTTAATAAAACTTAAAGTTCTGTAGTTTCCTAACATAGATTTTTATGAAGGACTTCAACCAATTTAATGTTGTGACATTTTATTTTATTAATGGTGTATTACGGGATTATCTATCGAAGTATGCAAAAAACTAAATTTTGGAAAAAACGAGTTAGGGCGTTTCTATATTAAGGTAACGATATGTATGTATGTATTTATATAGCATTCACTAACTTACTTCACTAGACAGTAATGTACTAAAACACTAAAACTATCTGCATATGGAATGCCGGCATTGACGTTGTTTATATCAATGGAATACAGTTCTCCAGGTTTACTACAATCTCGCATCACTTGAAATTCCGTAACCTAAAATTTCCGTAAATAAATTTTTTATAGTTTAATTAAAGTATTAGGCAATAAGGTTCTGAGATATTTATACCTTGGATGTTTTTGGACCAACCGAAGCAGCCAACTGCACAGTCACATTAAAAGTACGCGTTTTCTGCCCGTCTTCATTCATAATCCAGTCACCAAAAACCAAATCTGTTGATTTACGCATTGCATGAAAATCTAGCAAAAATTTCGACTTGGAAAACAATAAATTAAACAAAGTTTCAATGTTGATCGGTAGTATTGTATGAACCAGTTGACGTCCTTCGTGAGGTGAGTTACATTCAGCTGTTGCAACGAATCTAAAATAGTCAAATATAAAATTAGCATATATCGAGTCAAAACAGCGATAAAATCTCAAATACAAAATATATTTATTGTGTGTATTATTTAATAATGCGGGATTTACAATAGATAGCGTATCTTATGGACGCGGTTTTTGTTTCTAATAACTTATATGTCATATCTCTCGTTTATTCTCACTTAGTTACTGGACTTTAGAGTGTAAACCAAATTTTTTTTTTTGCTTCGAAAATATCGAATTTTGTGCCAACAAAGCAAAGGAAGTTTTTCTTCCGATTGCTCACCATAGAGCTTTTTGGTCTCGTAGCGGGATGCGAGTGGGATATACATCAAAATAAATGTTTTCTAACTCAAGACATACAATTTTTGAGTTAAAACATTTATTTTGATATACATACACATCTGCTCAAAATAATAGATACACCTAATTGGAAAAAATTTAAATGGCGGTAACATTGAAAATTTCCTCGCAAGCGTTAAGAATACATCATATTATTAAAATTTCTATCTGGCAATGTCATGTCAGTCAAAAATCTGGCAACTATTTGCTTTCATGTTGATTTTTAAAAACGAATTTATTTGAATTACAAAAAATTTTTTGCTCATAAAAATAGATACACATCAGTAATTTGTAATTTGTTTATATACAATTTTTTTTTTGTGCAATTTTTTGTTCCTATTTACGTGAAACAGTAAGTATAATTTAAATTTTAGCAACAATTTTATAAAAAATAGGACTCTTTTGAAGAAAATGGGACGAAATCATCATTGTACCGAAGATGAGAAAAAAATTGTTCAAACGATGAGAAATCAAGGAAAATCATTACGGGAAATAGCAAAGAGCATAGGAAGATCTTTACATTTTGTCCAAAATGCTTTATCTAAAAAACAAAAAAGAGAAACTCGCGGTAGACCAAAGAAAACCAGTCCAGAAACAGATAGGCGGATCGTCCTTATGGTTAAAAAAGACCCTTTCATATCATCGAAAGCTATTTCTGCGGAGCTATGTAACGAAATCAGTCCACAAACAGTTCGTCGTCGTCTTTTACAAGCTAAATTGCCGGGAAGAATTGCCAGAAAAGTGCCACTAATGCGCCAAAAAAATATCAAGACAAGATTAGAATTTGCTAAAGAGCACTTACAATGGTCCGGGTGTGAAGGCGAAAAAAAATGGAGAAATATTTTATGGAGCGACGAAACAAAAATAAATTTGTTTGGAAACGACTGCCAAAGAAATGTACGCCGACCAAAAGGAAAAGAATTCCACGTTAAATTTACAAAAAAGACGGTAAAACATGGCGGGGGAAACATAATGGTTTGGGGTTGCTTTTCATGGAATGGTGTTGGTCCGATATTCCGAATAGAAGATACCATGAATGCTAGTGGGTATAGAGACATATTGGAAAACGTAATGCTTCCATATGCATCGGAAAATATGCCATTAATATGGACATTCCAGCAGGACAACGACCCAAAACATAGTTCAAGATTTGTTAAAAACCGGTTCTTGGAGAATAACGTACCTGTTTTAAGCTGGCCCAGCCAATCCCCTGATTTAAACCCAATAGAAAACTTGTGGAGTGAATTAAAGATAAGGCTTTCGAAGGAAGTTTTCAAAAATAAAGACGATTTATGGGAGAAAACGCAAAAAATATGGTACGAGATTCCATTGGAGAAGTGTCAGAACTTGATATCCAGTATGCCCAGAAGAGTGGAGAAAGTTTTACAAAACAAAGGTGGATATACTGGATACTAGCTTTACTTTAATAATAAACTAATTTTTTTAAGATAACATTTATTAGCTTTTGTTTAATAAGAATTTTTAAAAATGTATCTATTATTATGAGCACCAAATTTTTCGAAATTTAAGAAATTTAATTTACTTTATAATATTTATTATTAATTATGAAATATTTTGTTTTTGTTTTTTACTCTCCTTTTAACTATAAATAAAAATCGACTGAATTTTTTTTATAATTTTACAATATACCATTATTTTTTTTCGTTTTTAAAAAATAAATGTTGGTGTATCTATTATTTTGAGCAGATGTGTATATTCCACTCGTATCCCAATACGACACCAAAAAGCTCTTACTGGAATAGACCTAAGCTTTCATTTACATGCTTTCTAGCATACAAACGGAATTACAAACATTAAGGATATTCATTTCAAAAAAATGGAAAATTACACTCTGACTTTTTTACACTTTTACACAACAAAAACATGAACAAATTTTCACAAAAATAATAAACTTTTTTTTTGATGTTTTTCTTGTTTTTGTTTTGAAAAAGTGTAAAAAAATCAGAGTGTAATTTTCCATTTTTTTGAAATGAATATCCTCATTATTTAATATTATCAAAAGATATTTTTGGAATACAAAATTAATTTTATAGTAAGATCTTGTTTTTATGTGCTAAATTCTCAATTTAATTATTGAATGAATAATTACATATAATTACTTGTTACTTACGGAATATTGTTTTCTTCCGAATCGCTGGAATCTGATATATCGGTTGGTAGAGTCTCTGAATTTTTATTTGTGTTTTCTTCCCGTTGTCGATTGTTTTTCGACACTTTACGTTTTGAATCGAATGTTGAAGTATTATGCTTTGATTCTTTTGAAACATTAGCACTATGACTAGTGGTAACGGCGCTCCCACTACCGCTGCCACCACTAGCAGCCGCACTTGTCTGAGTTTGAGAATTCGACGCGAGACCATCTTCTGGTTTTGCTGAGATCAGTGTTAATTCTTTTGCATTAGACTTCATTGTTTTAGAGTCTATACAATCACCACTGCTGGCACTATTATTTCCACTATTGTTATTAGAAGTACTGTTTCCACTACTGCTATCAATTGCTTGGTAAATATTTGAACTGGATTTTTCTATAGCTTCTTCGTAGGCACTCAATGAGTTGGAATCATCTATCGCAGAGACAAAGTCTAAATTTGAAGTGTTGTCGTCCCGATCTTCAGCGGTTGGATCTATATAGTCTTCGTCATCTGTTGTGAGACCTAGTTCATCACCATAATAATTGTGTACTAATTGCCATATCTCCTGTGCTGGCATGGGTTTATTCATTAATGTATTTTGCCATACTCGAAAGAGTATTAAAAACGTTTTATCGCGCGTAGTGAATGACGAAAAAAATAATTTTTCTTTTGGTGTACAAATCGAAATGGCGTTTGGTATAACAAGCGCGGTTTTCTCTTTAGTTATGGACGTTACGTCTTTCCACTTGATATTCAAACAGGTTTCCCAACCCAAAATGTTGGCATGAAAACAAACGTAATTCTGCGATATATACAAACGTCCCTGTATAAGTAAATCTCTATATAGGGCACAGGAGTAGTCTACAATTAAAAAGTCAATATTTTAATAAAATTTTTTTATGCGATATGCTTTTATTATCTTATGTTCGTAAACAATTCAATAACTAAATATGCAAATATGAATGTAAAAAAAGTATAGAAAGAGTGTGAGAAATATATTATTAGCTAAGAATATAAAGGTTAATTATATTCCTTTACAAACATCCTGTCCCGATTTTAAATAAAAACAATTTAATTTAGATTAAAATACAGCATTATCGAACAAAATGCTGATCTGCTCTCTTCATGAAGATTTCTTTAGGTAAATTTCAAAGATTTAGCTAATTTTATAGTACATACTTATTTTGTACTTTAAGGTGAAGGTTTCGGTTTGTACAGCTACCAACTGAGGTGGCGCAGTTTCTCCAGCTCCCACTACCACCTACTGACATCAACACAAATAATTAAAAATATATATTCTTGTAATTTCAGGAAAGAACAATCGGTCACAGTCGAACTGTTACAACAACAAGGTGAAGGGAATAAATAAAATAGAACTCGAATATGTTTTATGTATCTCCGTCAAGGGTTTCTACCGATTCGAAACGGTAAAAAGGTAACGGTAACATTAATTTGAATTATTTTGGTAACGACGATTTAGCGGTAACGGTAATTTCGGTTTGATTTAAAAAATTTGTATTTTCATAATTAAACAATATTTATAGAATAACGGTAACGGTATTTTAGCGACAACGGTAATTTTAGTTATTTCGGTAACGGTATCTTAGCGGTAACGGTAGTTGAGCTGAAAGGGCATTTTAGGGGTAACGGTAGCTTAGCGTTAACGGTAACCAAACTTGATTTCCGTTTTATTATATATTTTGTAGACATGGTAAAAAATGGTGACGTGATTTACCTTGATATGTTTTTGCATTTTAGGTTATAATTGAAATACGAATTAAATACGAGTTTGGATACTATAAACAAAAAAAGAATTGTTTACAAATCGTGACTGACTCCAAAGTTATATGCATTTGAATTTAAAAATCAAGAGCGTATATGCATTTTCCAATTTTTAATGCCGTTTTAAAAACCAAAAATTTCGAAATTTTTCTAAAAAAAATGTATATTTCTAAAATGACTGCGAAGATTAAAAACATGTCAAGCCTTACTTAAAGGTAATTTTGTTGCGGAATTTCGGTTTTTTCAGTTTGTTCAATAAAATAAACCGTTTTTGAGTTACGCGAATATATTTTGTGCAACCTCCTCCATTTTCGAAATAACGGTATATTTCGAAAATACGAGCTAAACTATAAAAACGGTTATCACCACTGAATTCAGCGTACCTGAATTAGTTTAACCCACCGGGTGCAACGCTTGACAGTTTTTTCAACTAGCACAGTGTTATTGGTGACATTCCACAACGTAACCGTAGATATCAACTGAATTTTGGTTTTCTAACCATAAACAGCTGATTGATAAATTAACATATTTTTTTTTTGTATTTTTATCATTTAACTTTTATTTTCATAGTTGCTGAATTGTTTGGTGAGTTTTAATCAAGGCGAATATACTGTACAGGTGGCGTTGATATTACAACAAGTACAACATTGCAATAACAACATTGTGTTTTATTGTTGCTTGGGGACAAAAGTGTCCAAAAAACAAAACAAAAATTTGTGAAAAAAAACAAAAATAAAATCAATTTAATAAAAATGTAATAAAGTCAATAAAAATAACGTTAATTTTACATCAACGCTAAATTTATTTCCGAGGACATCGATCAGCAATTGGGTAGTCCAGAAAAAACATCCAAAGATAATAAAGCAAATGAAAAAACTGATAAAATAAGGGTGCCTCCTGGAAGCTCCTTTAATGGTGGCACAGTTTGCGGTGAAAATGGTAGCGCTAATGCTCCAAATGTATGCACGTGGCAAATGGTTGTGATTGATCGAATGCACTCCGGAGCTACCCGTTTTGTTGTACTTTTAACAGATCTTATAAACTTTTTTTGAAGCTAAAAAGGTAAACAAAACAAGTTTTGACATAAAATAAATTCGTTTTGTAAACAATTTTTGACAAGTTTGCCCCCAAGGCGAACAAAAAAAGTAGAACAGCTGTGCTGTTAACGCCACCTGTACAGTAAATTCGCCTTGGTTTTAATTTATATTTTTCTTTTGTTTCTTTTCATAATTCAAAATAAACAAATGAAAACATCAAAAACTGCTGTTTATGGTTATGGAACCACAAATCGAGGATTGTAAAAAATGCTTATGTTTACGGCTTTGGCGATATGGTATGGCACGACTAATTGAACATTTAGGTCCTTTTGCTTTGGTTCTATCGCACTTAAAATTCAGCACTTAAAATTTAGCTGTGTAATTAACAACATAAAAATTTATTAAAAAGAACAACGTCAACAAAGAAAACATTTCGATCATTTGCGAAAGTCTAACGTCATAACTCAAAAAATATAGTTTCGAAGAACTACGCTTAATTTCAGTCAAGGGAAATATTTTCCAACATTCAGTTCAACAAGTGCAAATTTTTTGAGTAATTTTTGGAGATATTATTAACTAAATAATTTATTATTTTTTGCTGATTAGAACAATTTTATTAACTTACCAACAATTAGACGTTCGTCATTTGGCACCTCCTTAAACAATTTTTTAAAGTCCTGTGAACGCGACTTGTAATTGGGATATAACACGTTATACCACGATTTCTTTTTAGCACGTTCTGATAGACGTGTAACGTTTTTGATTTTATCAATACAATCAGACGAATATATGGATCTTAATAAATCTCCAGAGTTTTCACTGGATTTGCTTAAAGAATCCTATAAAGAAACCAAAAAAAAAAACACACACATCACACTTTAAAACTGGTAAATATTTTAATAGTTTATAAGTTTAATTCCAATAGTTATAGTTTCAACTCATGGGAATAACTAAAATTCATATACATACATATGTATGTACATAGTAAATAACAACATATTACTCATTTTTGTCAGATTAATTGGTATTATCAAAAACACTATCAAAGAACGATGATAATACAGAACTTGTATGGTCTATTTCATTTATATTTTTTTATAGATTCATAATGAAATTCTTCCGATAAATAAAAAATAGAATATTAGCCAAAATGATTGCAGCCAGTTTTAAGACGTTACTAGTTTAAATGGCATTGGCCGTACTAAAGCATGTTTAGCATGAAAGTAGTACGTACACACACAAACTCACATTTTGTTATTGTTCAGTGTTTGTACAGCAAGCTGTTATCAATGAAAGCTTTTCATCAAATGCAGAGCTTTTTGTTAAGGGTTTTCTAATCAATTTTGTTTAGAGCTTTTTTCAACAGTTGTTTAAATATGAGTTCAAGCTAATTGATCGAACCACCAACCATGTGAAAAACAACAGTGGCAAACAATATTTTGTTTTTAACAATATATTTAACAATATACAACAGGTAGATATAAACACCTCATTTACACAAATCGTAACCGTTTTATAAATATACACGTGCATTTCTACGTTGTCTGATTATACCAGTGAATAAATACCAACGCTGTCCACCCACTTCAAACCACAAATTGACTACATTTGGCATTAAAAATGTATAAAAAGTGGGGAATTTTTTCGGAATTCTGCATGTGTAAAAAACGGCGACGTGAATTACCTTATTATTTCAAAATGTCGGTTATTTGAAACTAATTATGTACGAGACAGGTCACCAGTATTAAATTATACCAAGAGAGATGCGGTGATAAGCGAATGTCAAAAAGTACCGAAGGAAACGATTGATTGGATTAATGCACTGTGGCTGTGCTGCAGTGTTAAAAAATAAGAGATATCACACCAATTATTGATTCAATAAAAGTGCAGAGTATTTTTGTTAAAGTGAAGCTCACGTTTACATTGTTTTACCAATACCATAATTTTTAGTTTGTTTTGTATTTTCAGAATCTCTACAAACAATTGGAAGATATCATACCGAAAATGTATTAAAGCAATGTCTTCTTGTTGGTCATTTGGAAGAAAATCATCATAGCAATATTGTTGTTAAATTGTCAATAAACAATAATATACATATATTCTTGTCTTTGAATTTTTAATTACACAATTATAGCACATTTTTAAGTTATGTGCTTTGTCTAGGACGCAATAAATGTATGTAGAATATATATAGAAAATATTATATTTATTAATATTTGTTGGATTTAATATAATAATTACATACCTCATCGCAGCGTAATATATTTGTGGAATTAATCGATATCTTGCTTTCGCCGAAACTTAAATCATTTACTGTGTCTTCTAACTCAATATTATCTACAATATTGCTGCAAATGTTTAGTTCAGTTTGTATTTTTGAAGATTCTGTAGATTGATTCAAGTCAATTTCTGTTGTCAAATTATCATCTTTCAAAGTGTTAGCCGTACCAGAAATACTATTTTCAATATTAGAACAATTATCTGAAATCGATGGATTAATTTGTTTTGTCAAATCTTCGGGTAAGAGAAGTTTTCTGAAAAAGTTCCAATAATATTTATAATATTATATTGTTATTTATTATATTATTTATATTTATATTCGTTTTTTATTTCCTTCCTAATTATGAATATACAACAATCTGACTCTAATTTCTCTTAAAACAGTAAATTAAATAAAGTTTTTTTTATTTTATTTTTTTTTATTGAAAATATTGTTAACAAATATTCGATTTTCTTTTATTTCATAAAGGGAAAATATCGTCCACTCAATAAAACAATAGCGTATAAGCATATACACCATTATTTAAAAAAAACAATTGTTTGTTTATTTGTTTTTTTAAATGTCAAATAATCAGGGTTATTCCCGTTCTCACTTTCACCATTCACCTTATTTTTGGAAGCATAATTACAACAATAGTATCTAATTTTCTCAGCATTTCTAATTATAAATGTTTACAAGTGATTTTTTTAACCTTAATTATATAATTTTCGAAATCTTATTTTATATTATATTGTTGTAATTATGCTTTTAAAAATAGGGTGAATGGTAAAAGTGAGAACAGGAATGGCCATGAATATTCAAAGAATTCAATAATTCGAAAATACGAACTTTTGTTCGAATATTTTTTTTAAATTGTTAAAATAATCTCTAAATCATGTGAATGTGAATTCTTAAAAAAATAATTTTAGTTTAATTTGAAGCCAATTTCGAACTTAAACATTTGGAAAAAAATAATTAAAAATTTTCCTGCATTTTAAAGAATTTTAGAATACATGCTAGAATATATGTATATGTAAGATAAACTAAAATGAAGGAAATAAATGAATAATAAAAACATTTTTGAAACAAGATTTTATTTAAATGATCTAAAAAGAAGAAAATAAACTTTAAATAAACTAGCCTACCTTCAGGAAAATATCACGACACTTTCTTCTTTTTAGAGCATTTAAATAAAGATTTTTTTTAAAAAAAAAAAAAGGTTTTATTATGTATTATTAATTTATTTTACATATTTTCAAAGTGCGAGTCGGATTAGTCTGACATAGCAACGCTTAAAATGTGGATCAAATCTGTTAAGGTTAGAATCGGATATCAATTTGGAAAAGTATATTACTTAATTTATAGGGAACAAGTACTGAAGGATTTATTGAAATTGAGAAACGTTATTATTTTCAGCATCGCGGTTCTAAAAATTAAATATTTTGTCAATTTTTATGATACTTGAGATGTTTATCTTTGATTATAAAATTTATTGATATAGTTTTAGAAGAATAATTATGTCTATATTACCAATATGTAGTAAATAATTTTAAAAATTATTTGTATTGGATGTATGATTTAAAAATGCGGTATTTTTTAAAAATATTTAGCTTCTATTTTGAAACAATTGTACAATATAAATGAGGTCAAAAACGAATCAAGCTAAATTTTGTATACTCTGTTCTGAATTGAAGCGTATTCCAGAGAGAACATTCTGCATCGATCGAAACAAATAGTAGTCGGACGGTGCAAAATCTGGACTATAAGGCGGGAGAGGCAAAACTCCACAACCACTTATTTCTAAATAGTTTTAAACAGGTATTGCCAAACGTGGCCTAGCGTTTTCATGATGGAATATTTCGGTTTCATGTCTGGCCGCATATCGGTTTCAAAAGTTATTAAAAACAAAAACCGTGTTCAAAAGATACGACTTCTATTGTAAATCCCGCATTTTTAAGCAATAAATCCAATAAAACAATCAAGTGGGGCGGATTAACATTATCCGATGTTCAGAGTAAGACTGTTATTATATCAAGTGTAACAATAATATGTACATATATAAGTAACTACAGAGCAACTAAAATGTATACACCAATAATTTGAACATACCTTTCGAAATAAAAACTAATATTTATTTCTTCAATATTTTCTTCATTCCCGTCCATGTGAACTGAAGAATTTTCGTTATTTCTACATTGACGTTTGTGCGACCACACGGATAAATGTTTACAATTTCATAAAAATACAAATTTAATAAAAATTAAAATTTAATAAAATGAAAATAAAATGCAATAACAAATTATAAAATTCAATAAAAAAATAACTATACATAATATGCACAAATTAAAAAAGTAAACAATTTAAATAATAAATAAATATGTAGATGTTAATTAATTCATACTAACAATAAAATCTGTATTCATCATTTTCAAATTACAAATCAAAAAATAAACCAAAAATACTAAACCTGCTAAACTATCAAAAAATGGAAAATTACTCTGATTTTTTACACTTTTACACAAAAAACACAAGAAAAAAGATTCCCTAAAAAGTTTTATGGTTCAGACCAAAATGAAACAATTAGAGAAATATCATGATTTTGGGTGTGTTGTTCAAGATATGGAAAAAAGTTGCACTATTGACTGTTTGGAGGAGCATACTGAAATGAGATTGTTAACTCAATATTGATTTTTTGTAATATATAAAATAACAGGTTCACTTTAATTTCAATGGTAAATTCTCACTCGCAGCCATTTAAAAATAATTGTTCGTGTTATATCACTGAGAGAGTGATTTATTAGAGAACATTTTAGGTTAGGGGTTCTAGATGAGTGATTTATAATTTATTTTTTTCGTAAAGGTCAGCATGTTACTTTTATATGCGAACAAGAAAAATAAATCGCAAAAATTCATTTGATGCAAATCAAATTTATAAATCATTGCATGTAAAATTTTAAACAAAAATCGACAATTTGTTTTTGAAATTGCATTACTTCATATTCATCATATTTTTTCTATGATTTGTTAAAAATTTAAATTACAGTTATTAAGATCAAGAACAGTTGAATTGTTTGTCCACATGAAACCATTAAAAAACAACAAAAACTAATAAAACTTACGAAACCATGTAAATAAAAATAATTTCATAACTGTTATTTTGAGTGATTTATTTTCATCACAAAATATAAATCACAATTTGGGTTTTTTGATATATGGACGAGTTATTTTCGATTACTGAAAAATATATACAGTGGCTCAAAGCCAAACTCATACACTAGGAAATTTTTTATATATCTCTTAATTGCAGCTTACCACTTAAAGTTAGGTAAAAAGTGCGTTTGGGAGGGTTGTAGCTTATGTAATCCTTTATTCAATTCATATGGAAAATAAAAGTAAAACCATTTAAATAAGACTGTAAATAAGAATTAACAAAAAATCCTTTTTACACCTTCCGACAATATTTCGCTCTTCAGCTTCACTGAATATTTTATTGTGTGCATTTTTGGTTTTATTTTTCATTTGTTTTGAAGTCATGTATCGTCTTAGTAGAACCACTCCTTCCCAGAATTTTGAGAATTTCAAGAAGAGATTTTCCATTCCCCGGAAGTTTTACAGCAAGCTTTCGGGCATAGAATAAACACATAGAACGGAAGGAGAGAGTAATATATATGGAAAAATTACTCTCTTTTCACACATACGGGTGATACAATAACAAAATACATGCAATACATTCTCATGAATTAGGTTTTTGACAACAGACTTAGGTTTTTGGCTCTCAGTTACCTATCTAGTTGTTGTCTATGCTTTCGGGTTTCTTCGGTTGTTTGTCCGTTTTGTCTTCCATTTGGATATTTTTTGGATAAAACTTTATAATATAATGAAAATATTTGTTGGTTTTTAATTTTGACTCACTTTACATCCAAAGCCACAAATCAAAGATATTATTTTCGCTGTACGAGTTTGGCTTTTATGTTTTTTAATAAGATATTTAATTAAACCGCCCATAATTTCTTACCTTCTAACATAATTCCTTTGTTTAAATACCCATCCGATAGAGAACAATTTATTTTTCATGTACCATTTTTAAATAAGCTGCGTTTTAATATTAAAAAATAAAAAGTTAGGTGTACGAGTTTGGCTTTGAACCACTGTCAAAATGCAACATTTCCAATCGGGTTCATAACAAAATGAATTAAATGCTATGAATCGTTCCAAAACGCAACATTTCCTAATTTTTTATCTAAATGGCTTAAAATGAACTGACGTATAAAATAATTTATTTATGTATGTGTTGTATTTGTCCTAAAACAATATTTCATCACAACAATTGTTTTAAGCAAAATATTCATCATAGTGAATTTAACAAAATTTATTAGTTTATCCGAGAACATACGTTTCGTCCATCCATCCATTATGCAGCAGGTATATTTTTTTTATAAAATTTGACTTAAATTTCCGTGCTCTGTCTTTGGCCTCTAAATTTTTAGCAGAGTTTTAGCAGAGTTCAGGAACTTTTTTATCCTTGTATGTTTTTAAACCTGCATTGGCTTTAACTTTTCGTACCAAATAGTCCGAGACATTCCTACCGGATGTATTGCAAGTTCTTTTGAAAATGCTTTATATTTATTGGCTTTAGACACATCATGTGGACCATTGCTTCTATATAAACCAGGACAAGTTCTCGCGATACTGTTTAATAATGTTGGAATCAGTTTGACGGCAGACCTTTGATTGTTTAGCCAACTTTTGTAGGAACAAGTTGGGTTTTGTTGAAAATATTTAATAATTTTAGTACGCAATTTTTTCTCGTCACTCATTTTAATAAGATTAACAACAAATGAACATAATTGACATAAACATAATAACTGACATGCTTTACAAAGGTAACTCATTCCCACGACAGCCGGTTCTACGCACCGGAATGAACCGAGTTCACTCGGCCAAGGGCTGTCAACTCTGCAATCACTGCTGCTACCACAACAACAACAAAGGTAACTTGATCAAAAAAAAAAATCAAATAATACTTGGCTTAAAAATTTTAATGTTACGGCTATGACCAATTACGGACCAAACACTATGAAATTAAGTAGCTTGATTTCTTTCTATTAAATTTTTTTCTGTTAAATTTTATTTGGATACCAACATGTTTAAGTGATCTTCGGGATTTGGACCTATATGGGAGCTGTGACCACTTATGGCCAGGAAATTAGTTCGAGTGATTTATTTCTATATAAAACTCTTTTCTGTTAAATTGTATTTGTATACCAACATTTTTATGAGATTTATAATCGTTAAAGTGATTGTCGGAAGTGGATCTTGTATGGGAGCTATGACCAATTTTGAATCGATCGTTATGAAGTTTGGTCTTTAAATTTGTTCTTGATACCAGTATTTTAAAGAGCTTTAAACTCGTTAAAGTAATTATCGGAAGTGGGCATGGGAGATATGGCCAATTATGAATCGATGCGCTCAAAGTTTTTAGGTGTACTTTAGTTGTAATAAAACTTATTCATGGGAAAATTTGTGTGGTATCTATGTAAATCAAGCATTTGTGATCGATAGTGTCCTATTTCGGGAGGACATTTGTACACCAATATAATACTGACACCGACTTTTTTACATTTTGTATAAAAACATTTATTTTTATCAGATTTTACCTATTTGTAATACCAATTCTTGTATGGATACCACTATTCTATAGACATTTATGAGCCAATTTCGATGACATTTTTTGTGTGTGTTTGGGTCCCTGGATGGGTTAGATTCACAAATGACCAATATAGGTACAATGAGCGTGGAACCTTCCATACGAAGTAAAAATCAGCTTTTTATTACGCAAGTAATAAATAAAAAATAAATATATTTAAAGAATTTTTGTCAAAAACCCCCGTTTAGGTGTTGTCTAACATTTTGGTCTATAAACATTTCTGACCAACAGAAATGTAAGTAAAATTTCATAACCATATCGTGCCAGGGGGATGGAGATAGCTAGTCATATTAGAACGGAATGAAAAAATTATTTTGCATCAAATGTTTTGGATAAATTCTTTAAGATGACAAAATCTGAAGTTCATTCAAATTTCCTGATAATTTCTAAATGTTTTTAAATAAATACATATTTGTTAAATTTTAATGTTTAATTAAATTTGTTAATTCATAGATAGGCATGGATAGATTTTGTTAAAAGAATATACATACATATGTATGTAGGTACAATAATATGAAATATTTTGAAAATATACTTACATGGACTGGATACCACCAAATGCTTCCAACGGTGCTATTGATGCATTTGAAGATGCCAATGACAATGAGGACGAAGAAGGCGGCAAGAGTAGTAATGTTGAGGTATTAGAAGCGGCTGTAGATGAAGAATTAACAGAAGACACAGAATCGCTAGGAACTGTTTTATTTTGAATTGATGTTAAGATTTCTAAGCAGTTTTGCGGAGTTGTAAATGATTTCGAAGGATTTACTGAGTTGCTATTAGAAATTTGTTTGCTGATATTGATGGATGCGTTACTAGAGGTTTGTGTTTCTGTTCTTGTATGTGCAATAGTTGCGGGTTCTTTACTAGCGCTATTGGAGGCAATTGTTGTGCTAGCAGATGCTACTGTCGCCGCTGTAGTTACAGTATTATTATTAGTATTAGTATAAGTAGTGGTAGCAGTTGTAGTTAATTGTGTTATACCAAAATTCATGACAAAACTTAAAAAATGGTTAATACTTCAAGATATTCCTCCAGATTGACAGAGGCATTAAACAAACTACACTGTATACATGAACATTGTCATTGGTAATCAAAAAAAGTGATGATGACAACTGCATTGATTTTTCTAAACTACATGGTCATCATGTGTAATATTTCAGTTTTGTTTTTTCATTCATTCATTCAAACCAATCAATTCTAGATTATTTTCTGTTTGCACTTTATTCGTTAATATTTTCAAGTTTCAACATATTATTACAATTTTTGTTTCATTTATTGTTAAAAATATTTAATGAGATTCGATGGAAGCAATTTACGCACGGTAGTGCGAAAAAATTTCACTAATAATAGTAGTGTTGTCGATATTTTTACAGTCATCATCTCCAATTAATGTTTTTGTATCCCCTAAAATCCCAAAATATCATATCGACACGCATACAATTGGGTAGGTAGTATGATTTATTTATTAATAAAAGTTATTTGAGTTAATGTAAATATTATGAAATGGTGATGAGATAGTGATATACATATATCGACCATTTTCGAAGGTATCACTATTATTCGGCTATACTTTAATTTATGGTCGCTACTCCAGATATAAATAATAATTTTTACTAGGCCATTAGATTCGAAAGCCGCACATAGTGGCATAATTTTGTAATGACTCTTTGTTACCGAGTTATGGTCCTAAAAATTTTTTAATCTGGCAACACGGAACAAAAGAAGTGAGAATTTATCTGATGAACAGCTGTTTATTCGAATCCAGTGTTGCCACCAAGAAAATTATAAACTACACATCCTCATACCTAAATTACACATACGAGAACAAATTACACATGTAAATAAATTTTCGTGATTTCAATAGGAGAAATTGTTTAAAATTGTCATGAATATAAAAGGTTTTTCACAGTTTGGACCAAATACGATCACTTTATTGTCAATGGACAATTTTCACTTGCGGTGATTTTAATTTATCCAGGAATTGGATATATTAGTATTTAATTTCTATTCTTACTATGTATAAATTTTTTAATTTTATGTAATTAATTTTTTCTGAGTGGAATATGAATCATATTTGGCCCTAAGGGCTTGATTCTAAATAAATGAAAATAAATAAATAAAATAAAATAAATAAAAGAAGGTTAGCAATCTCTTTTTTTTTAATGAACTTTTCTAATTTAATGAATTCTTGAGATCAGTCAAATATGTCAATCCCAAATACGCTTTTAACAAATATTAATCAATGTTCATTCGGAGATTATTCCATTGGAAATTGTTATATTTGTAATAAAAATTTAACAATATTTAAAAAATAGCACACTGTTTGCTTTCGAATTTGAATTTATTCCTATTTTATATAAAGTTCTTTGAAATCAGTTTTGTTTTCAGTTTCAAAGATAAATATTTTTTAGTATTTGTTTTAAAATTATAGCTCTGACCATTTTCCTTCCCAGTAAATACTTTACCAGTAAAATCTTGTAACGTTTATATTTTTAAAATTTGTAGTTATAAAAATAGTAAATAGTAAGTCAATTTTATTGTTTATTATTTAAAACACACACCAGGAACCAGAGAGACAATAGCATAAACACAAAACAGTTCTTACGGGTAGAAAAATAACTAGTAACAATTTGTAAAAAAATGTTCTCATACAAATTCCTACGTTCTTGTTATACCCTTCAGCTTCGTGAGAAGGGTATATATAAGTTTGTCATTCCGTTTGTAATTTCTACATTTTTCATTTCCGACCCTATAAAGTATATATATTCTGGATCCTTATAGATAGCGAAGTCGATTAAGCCATGTCTGTCTGTCTGTCTGTCTGTCTGTCTGTCTGTCTGTCTGTCTGTCTGTCTGTCTGTCTGTCTGTCTGTCTGTCTGTCTGTCTGTCTGTCTGTCTGTCTGTCTGTCTGTCTGTCTGTCTGTCTGTCTGTCTGTCTGTCTGTCTGTCTGTCTGTCTGTCTGTCTGTCTGTCTGTCTGTCTGTCTGTCTGTCTGTCTGTCAGACATACTTTCGAGAATTTTGCTATTTAAAATCAGCAAAATCCGTCCATAAATAACGGAGATATGAGCAAAAATCCGAGACAACCTCTGAAAATTTGTTAATTCATAATGGGAGATTTTAATACGGATATTTTTTCTAGGGGAAATTTAGTGAGAGAATTATGTGGTCGTACTTCGCTCTCGATTGTTCATAACTCCAGACCGACACACTTCTGTACACGCAATCTGACTACATCACTTATAGATTACTTTTTTGTCTCGAACATAGACTTAGTCGGAAATTCGAATCAGTTTCAAGTTCCTGCACTTAATTCTTATCATTCTTTGATACAGATTTCTTATAATATATCAAGTGTTGTAAATTCTAGTGAGTTTTTCTATAGGGATTACAATAGTCTTGATATGGAAGTATGTTTTTCGCGAATGGGATCCATTGATTTTTCACCATTTTATTGCGATGTAACCGTGAATGGAAAGGCTAATTATTTTAATGCTGTTATGAAGAGTTTCTTTGAGGACAATGTTCCTTTACGCCGTTTTGTTCGACATGATGTCAATTCTTGGTTCAATGACTCTCGTATTGGGAGTGCAAAACGTGAGAGGAATGCGGCTTATCGTGCCTATATTATGAATAAAACGGTTGAAAGTTTCCAACACTTTCGTATTTGTCGCAACAGATTGAAATCGATCATAAGAAAAATTAGAAGGAGGGAGTGCATTAATTATTTTTCTAACTGTAATCAGAAACAATTGTGGACGAAATTAAGGTCTGTTGGGGTGCTTGAGGATAATGGGATTGATTTCCCACTTAATTTGGATGATTTCAATGACTTTTCATGTATGTCTCAACCAACGTCAACTGATTCTGCATTTGATCCCATGTCCCTGCACAACGTTGAAGGCTTTTCATTCAGTAATGTAACTGAGAATGAAATATATGCAGCAATTAACCAAATAAAATCTCATGCAATTGGGGCGGATGGAATTTCTCTTAAATTTTTAAAGTTAATGTTCCCAGCAATATCAAGACAATTTACACATCTCATTAATTTTATTATTACCACCTCTGTAGTACCTGACACTTGGAAAGTTGGTAGAGTTATACCAATTCCCAAGGTTAAATATCCAAAGGATATGACAGATTATAGACCAATAAGTATTCTCCCAGTATTCTCGAAAGTTTTGGAAGTTATTTTGAGGCAGCAGATGTTGGATTATTTGGATACATCAAGAAGGATAAATGACTATCAATCCGGATTTAGGAAAGGGTATAATACTACAGCAGTGTTACTTGATATAACTGAGACCGTTAGAATAAATTTGGATAATGGGAATGTGAGTGCTTTAATATTTCTTGATTTTCGGAGAGCATTTGACTCTGTCAATCATAATATTTTGGTAGGAAAACTTTTTAATCAATATGGTTTTAGCTCGTGTGGTTGCAAACTTATTTATTCTTTTTTATGTGGCCGTAATCAATTTGTGCAAGTAGGGACTTTAACTTCACAGTCTAAGTGCCTTAATAGAGGTATTCCACAAGGTTCTATATTGGGACCTTTGTTGTTCTTGTTGTATATTAATGACTTGTTTCAGAAATTATCTTTTTTAAATTGTTATACTTACGCTGATGATATTCAACTTTTGGCAACTTCACAAATTTCTGATTTGCAAATGTTTCAAAACCGTATTAATGAGGATCTTGGACATGTAGTGGAATGGTCTAGGGAAAATTATTTTGAATTGAACCCTGTGAAATGTAAAGTAATGATTTTTTCGAGAAATTTGGATGTGAACTTAAGAATAATGATCGATAATGTTCCTTTGGAGATTGTGTCCCAATATAAGACATTAGGTGTTATTTTGGACAACGATCTTTCATTTAATAAACATGTAAATCTTGTTATTAATAGAGTTTGTTTAACATTACGTGGCCTTTATAGTGTGGCTTGTTACTTGCCATTGGCTGTGAGACTTCGGGTTGCTGTTTCCACTTGTCTTCCACACTTTCTATATTGTTTGGAGGTTTACTCGGGCACTTCTGCCGCAAATATTTTAAGACTACGGAGATGTTTCAATAGGGTAATTCGATATATTTACAGTCTAAGTATTCGGGAACATGTTTCGGAATACCAAAAACTAATTTTGGGATGTAAATTTGACCAATTTATAAATATGAGAAAAATTTTATTTTTCTATAAGACAGTTAAATATGGAAATCCTCCATACCTGTTACAAAAATTTGTTTTTGGTAGTTCTAGTAGAACGCACACGATGATTATACCTAGACACTTCTCACTCGTTATGAGTCGTTCGTATTGTGTGACTATATCTAGATTATGGAATACAATGATTTCATATGAGGATCGTAGATTTTCACATAGTTTGTCAAATTTCAAAATGATTTTTCTATCTAATTTATGAAAGTATTTTGAATCGATATTTTTGCCAGTCGAAGCTGACTATGATACACTCAAACGGGTAAAACTATTAAAAGAGTCAATATTTAACAACACATCATTTTGTATTGCTCTAAAAAATTTGTTTAAAAGTATTTAATTGAATACGCTCTTTTTATAATTTTAATTTGTTTATTTTACCATGGGCTATCAATCTTTTTTTTTAATAATATTTAAGTTTGTGCAAATAATAGGGAATTTCTTCATATTCTTTTTTTTTTCTTTCTTCTATTTCACTAATTTTGTAAGTCATATAAATGTTTGTATTAATACTTTTATTAATGTAATTAAATTGATTTAGTTGTAGTCCTGCTAATTTTGGCCCTAAGGGCTTGCGGCATTTTTGAAATATAAATAAAAATAAATAAATAAAATAAATTTCATCAAAAAACACAATGTATTGCATGCTTTGACAAAAAAACAACAAAACGTATGTTTGGATGTGCATGCTTTGCGTATTTTGTTTTTTTTTTGTGTTTTGTTTCTTTTGGCGTTGTTGTTGTTTTTTATACAACTAAACTTTTGTTTGGTTGTGTGTTGGTTTTATTGACAAAAAAACAACAAATCGTATGTTTGGATGTGCATGCTTTGCGTATTTTGTTTTTCTTTTGTGTTTTGTTTCTTTTGGCGTTGTTGTTGTTTTTTATACAATTAAACGTATGTTTGGATGTGTGTTGGTTTCATTGCCTTGCGTATTTTGTTTTTGTTTTTTCTTTTGGTGTTCTGTTTCGTTTGGCGTTGTTGTTGTTTTTTGTGTTCTTGATAAATTTAGGATGCTGTAAGCTGAAAGTGGGCAATGTACATACATTCCTATATACTTATTATAAAAAATAATAATGCATCCACAACAAAGGGTATATAAGATTCGGCATAGCCGAATATTGCACTCTTACTTGTTTTCTCTTAAGATTGGCTACCGTTACCGATATAATAGTTTATATCGTTATCTGTAAATACCGCTACCCTTATTCTATAAACAATTTAAAATTATAAAAACCAAATTTTCGATTTAGGGTTATCTTGAAAATTAACGTTTTTCCAATAACAATTTTTAATAACTTGTAAAAATGTATAGTTATTCAATACTATTTGTTGTTTTATATTTTTTTTTATTTTTTTTCATACATATAATTCCATTATACTGAGTATAGGAGTAAAATATAGGATAGTACCTATTCCCTCATATAAACGTACATATTTATTTCTGTCGGTTTTGAAATCTGAACAATCCATAATTCATTCAATTAAAATTCAAAATATAGATAAAAGACATACATTGACAATTTATTTTGGATATAATTGGAATTTAAAATTACACATGAATTACACATTCACTCAATTACACATGGGCTACACATCCAAGTTAAAATTACACACAATATGTGTAATTACACATGAAGTGGCAACACTGTTCGAATCTCAATTCGAATTGGAAAGACAGGGTCAGGGCACACTTAGAAAGGTGACTGCGATAAAACAGCTGATTATTTTTTTATTCAGTTTGAATTGTCAATTCACTTGTGGTTGTTGTGACGAAAAATACAACAAATCCAAAAGCAAAAACAACAACAGGCAACTTTGACAGTTCACATACTTTTTAACAAAAACAAAGTACCTGTTGTTTTTGTATTGTTGTAGTGATGCAGTCACCTTTCTTAGTGTGCCCTGGACAGGGTGTTAAGTGTATGTACATTAGACAAGCCCTTAAAAAATAGATTTGCTTTGGATGGGTCTTATTTTGTTCATTAGCAGCTAAAACTAACTACTGCAAAATTTAAGAGCAATCGGATAACTAGAACACGTGCCGGAAATCGATTGAAAGTTGTAAAATTGGGTAAATTAATATCTTAATAAAATTCCATATTTGAATACTGTTTTTTAAACATTTGCAATAAACCTAAGCTTCTAGAGAAAATTATCTTTCTAACAAGGTATAAAACAATGGCCCATAATCATAGTAAAATGATAAAATAAAAACCAGCTTTTTATTAATTTGCAACCATAGTCAAAAGTAAAGTCTGTAGAAAATGTTTTCATACAATATACAACAAAAAACAGACAACGTGAGCCAAGATAGCGTCGACGAGATAGCGTCGATTTTGGGAATTTAAAAAACCGGGAAGTCGAAATACCCAATTTATGGGAATTAAGAAAATCGGGAAGTAAAAATACCCAATTATATAGTAATATTAATGCAAATGGAAATAAAAGCAAAAAACATAAAACCTAAGAAATACTAGAAAACTATAATTTAATTTTAACAAAAATTACTAGTTGGAATTTAGGTATAAGAAGGTTAATCAAAAATGGCAAAAAAAATCGTTGCTGATCTACCACGGGAAATATGGGAAGTGGCTCGGTACAAGCCATATATATTATGAAAGTAGACAGTTTTTGGAACATAATGAGACAATCGTGCTAAAAATCGTGTGAGTGGTTCCATAGAAAAATGACTTCCTCCAAAATGGCCAAAAAAAATCGTTGCTGATTTATTATGGGAAATGTGGGAAGTGGCTCGGTAAAAGCCATATATATTATGAAAGAAGACAGTTTTTGGAACATAATGAGAGAATCGTGCTAAAAATCGTGTGAATGGTTCCAGAGAAAAATAGGTTCCTCCAAAATGGCCAAAAAAAAAACGTTGCTGATTTATTACGGGACACATGGGTAGTGGCTCGGTACGAGCCATATATATTATGAAAGTAGAGGGTTTTTGGAACAAAATGAGCCAAGCGTGCTAAAAATCGTGTGAATGGTTCCAGAGAAAAATAGGTTCCTCCAAAATGGCAAAAAAAAATCGTTGCTGATTTATTACGGGACACATGGGTAGTGGCTCGGTACAAGCCACATATATTATGAAAGTAGAGGGTTTTTGGAACAAAATGAGCCAATCGTGCTAAAAATCGTGTGAATGGTTCCAGAGAAAAATAGGTGCCTCCAAAATGACCAAAAAAATCGTTGCTGGTTTATTACGGGACACATGGGGAAGTGGCTTGGTACAAGCCATATATATTATGAAAGTAGACAGTTTTTGAACAAAATGAACCAATCATGCTAAAAATCGTGTGAATGGTTCCAGAGAAAAATAGGTTCCTCCAAAATGGCCAAAAAAAATCGTTGCTGATTTATTACGGGACACATAAGAAGTGGCTCGGTACAAGCCATATATATTATGAAAGTAGACAGTTTTTGGAACATAATGAGACAATCGTGCTAAAAATCGTGTGAGTGGTTCCATAGAAAAATTACTTCCTCCAAAATGGCCAAAAAAAATCGTTGCTGATTTATTATGGGAAATGTGGGAAGTGGCTCGGTACAAGCCATATATAATATTAATGTAGAGGGTTTTTGGCCATTTTGGAAGACAATCGTGCTAAAAATCGTGTGAATGGTTCCAGAGAAAAATAGGTTCCTCCAAAATGGCCAAAAAAAATCGTTGATAATTTATTACGGGTCACATGGGAAGTGGCTCGGTACAAGCCATATATATTATGAAAGACAGTTTTTGGAACATAATGAGACAATCGTGCTAAAAATCGTGTGAATGGTTCCAGAGAAAAATGACTTCCTCCAAAATGGCCAAAAAAATCGTTGCTGATTTATTACGGGACACATGGGAAGTGGCTCGGTACAAGCCATATATAATATGAAAGTAGGGGGTTTTTGGAACAAAATGAGCCAATCGTGCTAAAAATCGTGTGAATGGTTCCAGAGAAAAATAGGTTCCTCCAAAATGGCCAAAAAAAAATCGTTGATGATTTATTACGGGACACATGGGAAGTGGCTCGGTACAAGCCATATATATTATGAAAGAAGACAGTTTTTGGAACATAATGAGACAATCGTGCTAAAAATCGTGTGAATGGTTCCAGAGAAAAATGACTTCCTCCAAAATGGCCAAAAAAAATCGTTGCTGATTTATTACGGGACACATGGGAAGTGGCTCGGTACAAGCCATATATAATATGAAAGTAGGGGGTTTTTGGAACAAAATGAGCCAATCGTGCTAAAAATCGTGTGAATGGTTCCAGAGAAAAATAGGTTCCTCCAAAATGGCCAAAAAAAATCGTTGCTGATTTATTACGGGACACATGGGAAGTGGCTCGGTACAAGCCATATATAATATGAATGTAGAGGGTTTTTGGAACAAAATGAGCCAATCGTGCTAAAAATCGTGTGAGTGGTTCCATAGAAAAATGACTTCCTCCAAAATGGCCAAAAAAAATCGTTGCTGATTTATTATGGGAAATGTAGGAAGTGGCTCGGTACAAGCCATATATATTATGAAAGTAGACAGTTTTTGGAACATAATGAGACAATCGTGCTAAAAATCGTGTGAGTGGTTCCACAGAAAAATGACTTCCTCCAAAATGGCCAAAAAAAATCGTTGCTGATTTATTATGGGAAATGTGGGAAGTGGCTCGGTACAAGCCATATATATTATGAAAGAAGACAGTTTTTGGAACATAATGAGACAATCGTGCTAAAAATCGTGTGAATGGTTCCAGAGAAAAATTACTTCCTCCAAAATGGCCAAAAAAAATCGTTGCTGATTTATTACGGGAAATGTGGGCAGTGGCTCGGTACAAGCCATATATAATATGAATGTAGAGGCTTTTTGGAACAAAATGAGCCAATCGTGCTAAAAATCGTGTGAATGGTTCCAGAGAAAAATTACTTCCTCCAAAATGGCCAAAAAAAATCGTTGCTTATTTTTTACGGGAAACATGGGAAGTGGCTTGGTACAAGTCATATATTATATGAAAGTAGACAGTTTTTGGAACATAATGAGCCAATCGTGTGATTGGTCCGAGAAAAAAATGACTTCCTCCAAAATGGTCAAAAAAAAATCATTGCTGAAAATAGTCGGAAAGTCAAAAAAGTCGTTTAAAGTAAAAAGTCGAAAGTACGAAAAGTCGACTTTTCATAAATTACTAGGTCGACTTTTTGAAAAACGGAAAAAGTCTAAAGCTCGAAAAGTCGACTTTTTGAAAATCGGAAAAAGTCGAAAGGTCGTAAAGTCGAATTTTTGATTCAACTATAGATCCCTAGTTTATACGTAGCATATTCGCTAATAAGAAGGATTTGCAATAAACTAACTCACGGTTTATATGTATTTCACTTTGGTAAGTCCCCTTTTACAATGCAGAAATTGAAAGGCAGACATTATTCTCATTCTCTTTTGAACTAACCTAAACCTGTGTAATACACACTCTACATCTTGAACCCCTTGCCAACAAACTTCGTCTGTCTGTCTTTCAATTTCTACATTGTAAAAGGGGTCTTACGGAAATTTCTTGTTTTTATGTGATGCCTGATGGTAAAATTTAATCTATTGATTGCACTGTTATTGCAAAAAATATGATAAATTTTTAATTTTTTTTTAAATGCAATAATAAAAGAATCAAAAATTCTTGTTTGTCTTGCAATCCAATTAATGCAAAAACGCAATGAAATATTTTAAAAACGTCTTACAACCAGGGACATAACTGTTATAACCAATATTGGAAAAAATCCTGAAATAATTGTTTATCAAGAATTTTTGAAAAATGGTCCCTGAATAACAGTTAAAAATAACCAATATTATTTTGGTCTTTGGTAACCATTATAAACGATTTTTATTTTATATGGTCTTCAATAACCATTATGAAAGATTTTTATTTTTTTAGGTCTTTAATAACCATTATAAAATATTTTTATTTTTTTAGGTCTTCAATAACCATTATAAAATATTTTTATTTTTTTAGGTCTTTGATAACTATTATTAAAGATTTTTATTTTTTTTGGTCTTCCGTAAACATTTTGAGTACCGACAAAGTTTTTTGGTCGCATGGACCTGGTTTTCTTGTATTTTAAAATAGACAGAGAAATATAAATTGGTTCAGAATTTCATAAGAATTAAGAATATTTATGATTATAAACAGTTTTCTTTTAAAATGTGCAATATGTGGGAGCTATGACTAATTATGGACCAATCGGCATAAAATTAAGTGACATGTCTTCTATATATATGAAAGTTATTTGTGCTAAATTTTATTTGAATACCAACTTTTTTAAGAAATCTATACTCGTTAAAATGCTTTTCGGAAGTGGGCCTTTTATGGGAGCTATGACTAATTATGGACCAATCGTCACAAAATTTAGTAGTGAGAGTTCGGCTTATATAAAACTTATTTGTGCTGAATTTGGTTTAGATATCTATATAACTAAGATATTTATGAGGGATTATCTATTTTCAGATAGGACAATCGTTTGGGGGCTAGGAGAAATAATAGACGGATTCTAACCAAATTAAATAGACTTCGTCCTTGGGGCACTATACGCTATATCACTATGGTGGTGTAGGGTATAAATATTTGTAATGGCTGTAGTCTATCGAAGACCAAAAAAATAAATTTTTTTTATAATGGTTATCAAAGACCAAAAAAATAAAAATCATTCATAATGGTTATTGAAGACCAAAAAAAAATAAAAATCTTTCATAATGGTTATCAGAGACCGAAATAAATAAAAATCTTTCATTATGATTATTGAAGACCAAAAAAAATAAAAATCTTTCATAATGGTTATCAAAGACCTAACAAAATTAAATTTTTTCATAATGGTTATCATAGACTAAAATTTTTTTGAGTTATTTATAATTGTTATTACGGGACCTATTTTTTTGCAGTTATTTTTTCTATAACCAATTGCTTGTTTAAAAAAAAATAACAGTTATTTCGGGTCCCTGCTTACAACCCGTCTACAACAGACACGAAATGCTGTTAAAACATTATGTTATAAGAGAGTTGTTAATACACATGGTTTAACTCCCTGTCTATACTTGACAAATATTTATCATAACAATTAATGACGTTTGTTGTCAAGACAAAGTTGTCTGAGCAAAAGCACTAACAATTTTGTCATAACGAAGCAATAATACTAATAAATGAGGACTATACCTGATAATTTTTTTTCTTGACAACGATTTTGACGTTTATCATGATAAAAATTTATCAGGTATAGACAGGGAGTAACAACCGTCTGTCAACAAAAGTTGCCATCACTTTTTTACTTCGGTCGCATTCAGTAGTACCAACATACATTAACGGTAAATTCTTGTAAGTTTGTGGACTTTCCGACTATTTTCAGCAACGATTTTTTTTTGACCATTTTGGAGGAAGTCATTTTTTTCTCGGACCAATCACACGATTGGCTCATTATGTTCCAAAAACTGTCTACTTTCATATAATATATGACTTGTACCAAGCCACTTCCCATGTTTCCCGTAAAAAATAAACAACGATTTTTTTTGGCCATTTTGGAGGAAGTCATTTTTCTCTGGAACCATTCACACGATTTTTAGCACGATTGGCTCATTTTGTTCCAAAAACCCTCTACTTTCATAATATATATGGCTTGTACCGAGCCACTACCCATGTGTCCCGTAATAAATCAGCAATGATTTTTTTTGGCCATTTCGGAGGAACCTATTTTTCTCTGGAACCATTCACACGATTTTTAGCACGATTGTCTCATTATGTTCCAAAAACTGTCTTCTTTCATAATATATATGGCTTGTACCGAGCCACTTCCCACATTTCCCATAATAAATCAGCATCGATTTTTTTTGGCCATTTTGGAGGAAGTCATTTTTCTATGGAACCACTCACACGATTTTTAGCACGATTGTCTCATTATGTTCCAAAAACTGTCTACTTTCATAATATATATGGCTTGTACCGAGCCACTTCCCACATTTCCCATAATAAATCAGCAACGATTTTTTTTGGCCATTTTGGAGGAAGTCATTTTTCTCTGGAACCATTCACACGATTTTTAGCACGATTGTCTCATTATGTTCCAAAAACTGTCTTCTTTCATATTATATATGGCTTGTACCGAGCCACTTCCCATGTGTCCCGTAATAAATCAGCAACGATTTTTTTTGGCCATTTTGGAGGAACCTATTTTTCTCTGGAACCATTCACACGATTTTTAGCACGATTGGTTATTTTGTTCCAAAAACCCTCTACTTTCATATTATATATGGCTTGTACCGAGCCACTTCCCATGTGTCCCGTAATAAATCAGCAACGATTTTTTTTGGCCATTTTGGAGGAACCTATTTTTCTCTGGAACCATTCACACGATTTTTAGCACGATTGTCTCATTATGTTCCAAAAACCCTCTACATTAATATTATATATGGCTTGTACCGAGCCACTTCCCACATTTCCCATAATAAATCAGCAACGATTTTTTTTGGCCATTTTGGAGGAAGTAATTTTTCTATGGAACCACTCACACGATTTTTAGCACGATTGTCTCATTATGTTCCAAAAACTGTCTACTTTCATAATATATATGGCTTGTACCGAGCCACTTCTTATGTGTCCCGTAATAAATCAGCAACGATTTTTTTTGGCCATTTTGGAGGAACCTATTTTTCTCTGGAACCATTCACACGATTTTTAGCATGATTGGTTCATTTTGTTCAAAAACTGTCTACTTTCATAATATATATGGCTTGTACCAAGCCACTTCCCCATGTGTCCCGTAATAAACCAGCAACGATTTTTTTGGTCATTTTGGAGGCACCTATTTTTCTCTGGAACCATTCACACGATTTTTAGCACGATTGGCTCATTTTGTTCCAAAAACCCTCTACTTTCATAATATATGTGGCTTGTACCGAGCCACTACCCATGTGTCCCGTAATAAATCAGCAACGATTTTTTTTTGCCATTTTGGAGGAACCTATTTTTCTCTGGAACCATTCACACGATTTTTAGCACGCTTGGCTCATTTTGTTCCAAAAACCCTCTACTTTCATAATATATATGGCTCGTACCGAGCCACTACCCATGTGTCCCGTAATAAATCAGCAACGTTTTTTTTTTGGCCATTTTGGAGGAACCTATTTTTCTCTGGAACCATTCACACGATTTTTAGCACGATTCTCTCATTATGTTCCAAAAACTGTCTTCTTTCATAATATATATGGCTTTTACCGAGCCACTTCCCACATTTCCCATAATAAATCAGCAACGATTTTTTTTTGCCATTTTGGAGGAAGTCATTTTTCTATGGAACCACTCACACGATTTTTAGCACTATTGTCTCATTATGTTCCAAAAACTGTCTACTTTCATAATATATATGGCTTGTACCGAGCCACTTCCCATATTTCCCGTGGTAGATCAGCAACGATTTTTTTTGCCATTTTTGATTAACCTTCTTATACCTAAATTCCAACTAGTAATTTTTGTTAAAATTAAATTATAGTTTTCTAGTATTTCTTAGGTTTTATGTTTTTTGCTTTTATTTCCATTTGCATTAATATTACTATATAATTGGGTATTTTTACTTCCCGATTTTCTTAATTCCCATAAATTGGGTATTTCGACTTCCCGGTTTTTTAAATTCCCAAAATCGACGCTATCTCGTCGACGCTATCTTGGCTCACGTAAACAGACAAGTGGCAATGCTGAACAGCTGATATACAAAATTAAAAAAAAAATCAAAAAAACGTAAACAGTAAAAGTAACCGGGACATCTACAGAAAGAAAGTTGTTTGTTGTGGAAAAATGGAAAAGATAAGATTAATTAATAATAATTACGATATTTTGGTACTAATTTTATTGATAACTGTTCAATAATTGCAAAATCTCTACCAATATCTTGTAACTTAAACATTTTTTACTTTGTGACGAACATTTTTACTCGGCGAAGAACAGCAGATGCTGTTGTTAAACGAGTTAAAAACAACTTCAGCTAGTTTTATATTTAGAGTCGACTTCAGCGTCAGAAGTATACTTTAACTTGTCTTTGATAGACCTAAAGTCCACTCTTAAGTAAAGTCGAGTTTAATTCTCCTAAAATGTACTTTATTTTTGACTATGATTATGGGCCAATATCTGACCAAATATTGAGCAAAAAGTGCTAGTTACTCATATTTTACTCGCATTTCTATTGTTGACATAGTTGTTTACATAACTTTTGCATGCAAAACAGTGAGCAAATAATACAAAAATTTCGTTTTTCTTGAATATATGACGTAGGGAAATGCTAATAACTTGGTTATTTTTAACTCGATGTTTATGCTTTATACCTTGTTAGAAAGATAATTTTCTCTAGAAGCTTAGGTTTATTGAAAATGTTTAAAAAACAGTATTTAAATAGGGACATTTTTTAAGATATCGGAAAAAGTACCATTATTTACCCAATTTTACAACTTTCAATCGATTTCCGGCACGTGTTCTAGTTATCCGTTTTCACTTAAATTTTGCAGTAGTTAGTTTTAGCTACTAACTAGGGTTCTATAAGTCGATTGTTCGATTGTTCGAACAATCGACTTTTTGCTGAAAAAAGTCGAGAAGTCGAAATCGACTTTTTGGTCGGAAAAAAGTCGAACAATCGATTATGTTATCTCAAAGGTCGAAAAATGTCGAATAGTCGATAAAAGTCGAAAATAATCGATAAAAGTCGAAAAAAGTCTAATAGTAGATAAAAGTCGAAAATAGTCGATAAAAGTCGAATAGTCGATAAAAGTCGACTTTTTAGATTGTTAAAAAAAAATTTAATTGCAACATTATTCTAAAACTATTGCAATTTGGTACACTTGCATTTTTTGTAGTATATGCTAATATAAATAATAAATAAATGTTTATAAATTAAAGCTTTTTTCTACACAACATTCTTCTAACTATTATCGCCTTGATAAATTTAATTTTTATTGCTAAACATTACAAAAGGTGCATCAATAAATGTAGAAACTATGTATTTTTTACAAGAAATGGTAAAAAGTTGAAAAAAGTCGAAAATAGTCGGAATTTCGAAAATAGTCTAAAAAAGTCGAAAATAGTATAAAAAAGTTGATTTAACTAAAAAGTCGAAAGTTCGAAAAGTCGACTTTTTAAAAAACGAAAAAAGTCGAAAGTTCGAAAAGTCGACTTTTTAAAAAACGGAAAAAGTCGAAAGGTCGAAAAGTCGACTTTTTGTTTCAGCTATAGAACCCTACTACTGACGAACAAGACCCATCCAAAGCAAATCTATTTTTTTAAATCCCTGTCTAATGTACATATAACAATTTTATGTGTCACCCCCTGTTTCACAAATAACAGTGCTACCAAGTAGATTTTTTTTGAAATTATCAATTTCTTAAAATACAAATGACTAAATATTAATGTATAACAAAACGCGCTAAAAAGCTCTAAATTCCAACATTACTGCTTATTTTATTATGTATTTATTACTTTTTAAGTTATTTTAAATTCAGGTACAAATAGTAGTTTTTACTCATGGTAGAACCAACCAGGTACAATTATTAGGGAGAGTTTTCAATATTTACCCCTACAACGTCAAATAACGCATTTACTCTAATCACTTTTTATTTTGTTTTCTCAATGTTTTGCACGTTATATTAAAACTAACACATATTTATTTGGAAAAAATTTTATTTGAATTGAATATTTTAGGAAAAAAAGTAAATACACAAAAATTTGTTTAATTATTTTTTTTTTGTCTTAGACATTTCGTTTTGTTTTTTTCTAATTTTCTTTTGTTTGACGTTATAGGGAATGTATAATTGAGAACGTACTTTCTAATAATTGTACCTTGCTTGTTCTGCTATGGTTTTTACTTAAAAAAATAACAATTCTTATTTAAAACAAAAAAAATAACTTTACTACTTTTTTTATAGTTCTGGTCAAAAATATAGAATGAAATTATAAATATTCCTGTTTTCATACTATTTTTAAATTTTCCAAATTTTTTTTATTTTCTTTACAATTTTCAAATGTAGTAAAACCAGAGTTGGGGGTAGTACACTAAATTTGCAGTTTCCACTAAAAGTTAGTAATAGTGCAAAATTTTTCACTACCACTAATAGCTATTTAGTGGTGAGTTGAAAAATAACAGCCTCACTAAGCAATAGTGCAAGGCGAAATTCGCCTTGCAATAGTGGTAGTGGTACAAGAAATTTTTTCACTAAAATTAATTTAGTGATAGTGATAAACCTTTTTTTACAGCTTAGTGCAATTTTTTTTTATCCACTAACAGGATAGTGGAAAAATATAATCATTCACTAATGATTAGGGTATTCAATTAATCGGGTTTCTGGTTTAATCGGTTAATCGAGCAAATAATTAATCGAGGTTTAGATTTAATCGGTTAATAATCGGTTAATTTAAAATTATTCGATTAACCGAATAATTTATATTTTCATTTCAAATTCAAAATACAACAACGAATTTTGTATACAAAAACATAAAAAATGGCAAATAAGGTATTTGAGATCATTTTTGTAAACATATCGCCTATTTGCTGCAACAACATCATTACTCAAAATCCGTGTTTATTGAACTGAGTAATACAAAATATGCGCTGTTCTATAATCTTTCATATAGTTTTATCAGTTTTCTAAAAAATAAATTATTTTTTGTGAGGGTGTTTTTTTGTTGTAAACATTGTAAAAATTCATGTTTTCTCGTATATTTGATAAGTAAAAATTTGGGTTAAATACAGCTTAGAAATATATTAAAATCTCCTATTTAAATTTCTGAAATCGCATGACTTGTTGAAAATTTATTTAAGAAATAGTAAAATGTCATAAAATATTCAAAGATGTTTTTCTCGAAACGACTTTTTTTGAATTATGACGTTGTTGCAGCAAATGAGCGATGTGTGAGTTTTTTATAGTTTTAGTGAGATCTTCTGAAATAATCTTTTATAAAAAGAATATAATTTAAACGATTTTTTCTTTAGATTTAATAAAACTTATCTTGGAAAAAGCTCTCTCGCTGATTGTATATGTTGGAGAAATCAAGAATATTCCTTTTTGGATTGTTTTAGATATTGATTAATTTTTGATTAATTTAAAAGGAATTTCGGTTAATCGGTTAATCGACACAAATTAATCGGTTTATTTGTTATTTGAAAATCGGCAATTTCAAATTATTCGAACAGTTAACCGTACAAAATTAATCGGTTAACCGATTAACGGTTAATCGATTGAATACCCTACTAATGACAATGGTACTCAAATACATTATATCTAATTATTTTACACTTTTTTATTTTTATTAAATTAATTAATACTAATATTAAAGTAGTAACAAAATTAAAAAAACAAAAGGAAATAGTGATACAAAAAAATAAGGAAGTTTCTTCAATATATTAATATAAGAAATCAAATTAAATACATATTGGTACATAAAAGCCTTAGCAATTATTTGCCTTCAACAAAACTAATTTTTCAAAATTAGAGTCACTTAATTTATTTCTGCGAGGAGCGTCTACCATTCCACTAAACATTAGGTTGTATTGCGATATACATATGTTGTTAAATTATATTAATACAAATTAAAATTGCTAAGACTTTAATTTACTTAACTCTGAAAAACATTAAAGTTAGCACCATTCATATTGAATGTGTTTTTTGTGATTTTAAAAGCTGAGTGTCTTTTTAACACCAAGTGCTATTAAGGGTTAATTTTAATTTTTGTGCTATTATTATAAATACTAGATATCATGTTATACTTTTGTTGAGTTTCATAAAAATCGGACCAAAAATATATAACATTTCGCTATTTTTCCATGAGAAATTCCAAATATTGAAAAATTTGACCTTTGACCTTCTCGATTTAACGGTGCGTTTACACATGCAAGTAGATTGAGGAAAGTTGAGAATACGTATTATTATCGAAAATGTCGAAAATACATCGAAATGTCTACAAGTTGCTTGAGCGTTTACACATGCAAGTAAAAGTTCATTTTAAAAATGTCGTCAAAACGTAAACACATTATTATTAAGAGTTGCCTAGGATACCACATACATATATTTGTAGGGAAATAATTGTTATAAATAATTATTATTATTACTTTAATGAGATTAGTGCTCTTAAATTAATTTAATAGCGTTCTTTATTCATATTTGAAGAGAAAAAACAATTTTTTTTACAAATATACATAAAATAAGTTAAAAATATAATAATTATTTTACCACAATCCAGTAATTTTTTTTAAATTTTTTTAGTTAGGCAACTCTGTTTGTGTTTTTGACACTTTATTGCAGTAAGTGTCAAAAAATCACTGTCCATCGAAATTCACTAGGCAGTGAGCTGTAAGTGGCTGCATGTGTGCTTGTGTTAGTGCAAAAGTGTGAATGTATTGTGTTTTTCGAACTGTTACTTGCATGTGTAAACGCTAGGTAAGGGTTGACGTTTTCCGATTTTAGTAAAACTTTCAGACTATATTTAAAATTACATGGACTATAATATTCTGAATAGCTTTTACTTAAAAACAGTAACAGTAAGGAAATTCGGCTCATTCGCCAAAATATGGCCAAAAAATTAGTTTTTCTCGAAAATCGCAAAATTTAAATCGAAGGTACGGAAAAACTATAGGAGGTATTGACATAATTTTTTCACATTTTTATTCCCTATTATGTTGAAATAAATGATGATCAAAAAATTCTGAAATTTGTTTAACAAAATTTTTAAAAATTTAAAATTGGAGTTTTGAAACTGCCGTTAAAACAAATATTTTTTTTGGTCATACCTGAGAATAGGTTAACGGTATCGTACTAAGACAAAAACTCATATACAAGTAAATATGTATATATTTTAAGTAAAAATAAGCTCTTATTTTAAGATTTCTCAAAATATTTTAATTTTGTTCCTACGTTTCTTGTTCTAGTGGCCTGAGACACGTTAATGTCCTGGCGATTTTTCAATAACTTTAACATTTTTAACCAATTTTTGTGTTTTATATCTTATTAGAACTACAATTACGTCCAGGGATTGAAAATTTCGCGGAATTCCGGTGTAGTACCAAACAAAACTCATTTTGGATATTGGTGGAGTACCAACGGAACTATTTAGTAAAGATCACAATAAAAACATACCGTCGTCTGGGGGTTTATGTGACCCATATGCCATTTTGACAATTTTCGACCCGAAATTTTTCAAATCTGCAATTCGTTTTCGGCTATCTCGCCTCGTTGCCGAGTTAAATCGTGACCATTTTGCTCTATATCTTTCAAAACAGAACATTTTTGTGCCATTTTGCTTTATACGTCATTCAATGGCGTATAAAGCAAAATTTCAGAACAAAATCATGAAAATCAATATTGTGGAATTATAATATTTTTTTTATTCCTTTTAAATAGAATACTGTTGTAAAGCATAATCTGTCTCACAACGTATATCGCCGGAAACAGGACCCTTTTCCTTTGGTGTATGTTTTGATTAGCAAATTGTTTTCAACCTTCCTAAGGTTTTGCTATAAGCACAAAATAAATGTTTGACCGCTACCAATAAGGAAAAATTTACTTATTGTTGCGTTTGAGACTTATTTTTTTAAAACAGTCTTGGAGGTAACGAAATAAGGAGTTGTATGTACTAAATACTCTGATGATAGAACATCCAACTTTTCAAAATATGTATAGTTATGTGGAGTGATTCGTGCGTTGCCAAAAATAAAAACCAAATGATGTCCACAGCAATTTTAAAATTTTGTCAGACCATTTACAAGTCAAAAGTATTATCCAGAAATTTTCTGAGCCTGGCCATTCACAAATCCGAAAAATCGTTTGCGTTCAAAGTGCTTTAGACATATATGTATATATAACGTTTAGAAATTCACAGTATTTTGTCACTCGTTAATTATTTGAACAAATTTAAAAAAAACAAGTAAGAGTGCTATACTCGCCTGTGCCGAATCTTATATACCCTTCACCAAATTATACTTCAAAATTTTAAATATTTTTAGGTAAACAAAATTTAATTTTTTTTCAGTTGTTTTTTTAATTTTTTGGAAAAAAAAATTTTTCGATTGTTATTTAAAATTTTTTTTTTTTAAATTTAAAATTTTTTTTTTTTAAATTTTAAAATTTTTTTTTTTTTAAATTTAAAATTTTTTTTTTTTTTAAATTTTTAAATTTTTTTTTTTTTAAATTTAAAATTTTTTTTTTTTGTTTTTTCAATTTTTTTTTTTGAAAAAAAAATTCGGGTTAAAATTGTTAAATTTTCCCGATTTTGACCCATTGTAGGTCCAACTTACTATGGTCTTATATATGTACGTCGTTGCAAATGTCTTTGAAATATCTATCATTAGATATCCATATTGTCTATATTAATGTCTTAGTAATCCAGATATAGGTAAAAAATAGGTCAAAAATCGAGGTTGTCTTGGTTTTTTCCTCATATCTCAGCCATTTGTGGACCGATTTGGATCCCTAAGATATCTGGGGTCTTCAGAAAACTGATTTCAACAGACAGACAGACAGACAGACAGACAGACAGACAGACAGACAGACAGACAGACAGACAGACAGACAGACAGACAGACAGACAGACAGACAGACAGACAGACAGACAGACAGACAGACAGACAGACAGACAGACGGACATGGCTTAATCGACTCCGCTATCTATAAGGATCCAGAATATATATACTTTATAGGGTCGGAAATGAAAAATGTAGAAATTACAAACGGAATGACAAACTTATATATACCCTTCTCACGAAGGTGAAGGGTATAATAAAACAAAACTTAAGAATATTAATTAAATTTTGATTGATCAATATAAGTAGTAGTATCATGTACATATCGTTACCTTAAAATACGGATGTCGTATGTAGCAAAAGTTAACTTTTCAATAGACGGTTTTGAATGTTAAACATTAAATTTCTTCAAAATGGCCGTATGGATTCTCTCCAGTTTTGAATTGAATATAACTGGTATATTTTATTTTCATAATGCTAAGTCAAATTTATTGTAATTATAATTACAAAAGTGTTATTAGCCTATTTGCTTCAGAATACATTTAGCGTATGTATGTTAAATTTTTTCACAAGTTATTTTCTTTGAACATACGACAAAAAGCTCACTGAAAATACATAATTTGATAGAGTAAAATTGAAAATTTCGTAATAAAATCTAAATAAAAATCTTAAAATCTTAATGAAAACCAATGAATGCGAATAATATTATATATTGGTCAATTCACAAGGTCTCTTATCACGTCATAATGTCCTAATATTTCACAATGGTTTAAAAATTTTGTTTTTGCCTTTGAAGCACAAAATGTCCTAAAATAGTACTACTCTGTATGCTATGTATTTATTGTGTTATCGTAACCAAATAGCAGAGACCTGCGCTGAACGCCTAAGAGTCGGTTAAGCGAAGCCTCCGAGTCGTGAAATATTAGAACATTATGACAATTTGAAAAAAATTCCAATCACTCTCTGCGGAAAAATATAACATAATGCTTTTTAAATCATTTAGTAAACTAACCACCAACCGCAAAGAGTTAACAGTCTTATAAATCAATTCATCCTTACCATGCATCAGTCTATAGCCGACTTGATAAATGGTTGTATTATCATATTCAATATATTTTATCTTGCTTAAAGGAATGCATTTAAAATTCCTTGTGTCTGCCTTTAACGTAAAATTTTGAAATGATTTCTATCCATTTCTAATATTCTAAGCTTAGTTTTTTCGTAATCAGCATTCCTTACCATATGTGCCAATGCCGTTTGACTTGGGATTTCTAAATCTATTAAATACATCTTTTAAGAATTTTATCAAACTAAATACTTACTTACTTCCTTTATTATTATTTTCTTTATCAGTTTTTTCTTTACTTTTTCATTAAAAAAATAATAAAATTGTATGACGTACAACAATTGTATTTTCAATATGAAAAATCATCATTTTGCATACAAAAAATGTCGTATGTCTATTTTTGGTGCACATACGACAAAATACATGCTCAGGACAATAAAATTTCGTGACTTACGATAAAATGCAGGCTGAATATCTCGGTAGTTGTACAATTTGGGATAAAACTGATACCATTAGAAAGAGCTTGCGAAGTGTATTATAAATATGTAATAATCTCAAAATCGAAAAATTTCACATACGACATTTGTATTTTGAGGCAACGATATGTATACATTAGAGTGACAGCCGATTTTTATTTCTTAGATTTCAAAGAGTGCCGGGTGGAATATTGTGACACTAGGCCTAAATGTTAAGTGCTGAAAATTTGAGCCAAATCGGGCAACGATTTCTGGACGCGCATCGAGGTCAAAGTTCAGATATATGCTAAATTATACTATTTATATGGAATAAATAGGTGAAACTCGTTAAATTTCTGCATTGTTTTCTAGAAATGTATAGATTTATTTATATTAATGAATATTACATTAAAAAATTTTTTTTGGAAGTTAACCCTGCATCTCCTTTGGGTCAAAATGACCCAAATCTGTATTATCGCCAAAATTCGGAAAAAATGCAAATTTTTCAGATATTTTAAAAATTTTGCTATTAAATAAATACTTTTGTAATTGAATGCAAAAGAATCGAAATGTGTACGTAATTATCGTTGTAATGAGATATAAATGACAAAATTTGGTTAAAAAATGTTAAAGTTATTACAAATTCGCCAGACCATTAACGTGTTTCAGGCCACTTGAACAAAAAATTTAGGAAAAAAAATTAACATATTTCGAGAAAAATTAAAATAAAAGCTAATTTTTATTTAAAATATATCCGTATTTACTTGTGTATGAGTTTTTGTCTTCGTAGGATACCGTTAACCTATCCGCAGGTATGGCCAAAAAAAAATATTTTTTTAACGGCAGTTTCAAATCTCCATTTTAAAATTTTTAAAAATTTTGTTAAACAAATTTCAGAATTTTTTGATCATCACATTGGGATTTATTGAGATCAAAATAGGGAATAAAAATATGAAAAAATTATGTCAATACCTCTTACAGTTTTTCCGTACCTGCGATTTAAATTTTGCGATTTTCAAGAAAAACTAATTTTTTGTCCATATTTAGGCGAATGAGCCCAATTTCCTTAATGTTATAAATTTTAAGTAAAACCTATCCATAATATTATAGTTCTTGTAATTTTAAATATGGTCTGAAAGTTTTACTAAAATCGGAAAACGATAACCTTAAATCGTGAAGGTCAAAGGTCAAATTTTTCAATATTTGGAATTTCTAAAGAAAAGATAGCGAAATGTTATATATTTTTGGGCCGATTTTAATGAAACTTGAACAAAATATACATTGGGGTCTAGCATTTACAACAACAGTGCAAAAATGGATTTAATCCTTTAAGAGCACTTGGGGTCAAAATGGCTGTGTTTTTCGTGATTTTAAATGTTGAGGATAATTTGGACCCCAAGTGCTGCTAAGAGTTAAATTCCATTTTTTTGCCGTTATTTTAAATTCTGGACTTTAAGTTATACTATCCTCAAGTCTCATTAAAATCGGCCCAAAAATATATAACATTTCGCTATCTTTTCTTTAGAAATTCCAAATATTGAAAAATTTGACCTTTGACCTTCACGATTTAAGGTTATCGTTTTCCGATTTTAGTAAAACTTTCAGACCATATTTAAAATTACAGGGACTATAATATTATGAATAGGTTTTAATTAAAATTTATAACATTAAGGAAATTGGGCTCATTCGCCTAAATATGGACAAAAAAATAGTTTTTCTTGAAAATCGCAAAATTTAAATCGAAGGTACGGAAAAACTGGAAGAGGTATTGACATAATTTTTTCATATTTTTATTCCCTATTTTGATCTCAATAAATCCCAATGTGATGATCAAAAAATTCTGAAATTTGTTTAACAAAATTTTTAAAAATTTGAAAATGGAGATTTGAAACAGCCGTTAAAAAAAATAATTTTTTTTGGCCATACCTGCGAATAGGTTAACGGTATCCTACGAAGACAAAAACTCATACAGAAGTAAATACGGACATAGTTTAAATAAAAATTAGCTTTTATTTTAATTTTTCTCGAAATATGTTAATTTTTTTTCCTAAATTTTTTGATCAAGTGGCCTGAAACACGTTAATGGTCTGGCGAATTTGTAATAACTTTAACATTTTTTAACCAAATTTTGTCATTTATATCTCATTACAACGATAATTACGTACACATTTCGATTATTTTGCATTCAATTGCAAAAGTATTTATTTAGTAGCAAAATTTTTAAAATATCTGAAAAATTTGCATTTTTCCCGAATTTTGGCGATAATACAGTTTTTGGGTCATTTTGACCCAAAGGAGATGCAGGGTTAACTTCCAAAAAAATTTTTTTAATGTAATATTCATTAATATAAATAAATCTATACATTTCTAGAAAACAATGCAGAAATTTAACGAGTTTCACCTATTTATTCCATATAAATAGTATAATTTTGCATATATCTGAACTTTGACCTCGATGCGCGTCCAGAAATCGTTGACCGATTTGGCTCAAATTTTCAGCACTTAACATTTAGGCATAGTGTCACAATATTCCACCCGGCACTCTTCAAAATTTTAACAAAAAATTTTTTCCATACAACTGATTGTCACTCTAGTATACATTGTATAGCACAAGGTCTATTAATAAGGTCTGAGCAACTACCCAGCTGATCATTTTTTGCCTCTTTGTGTTTACATACTGTGTTTGTAAAAATTTGTTTACATTTTTAGAGTGCCATTGTTTTTTTTCAAATTTGTTTACTTTTGTGTTGTGACATTCTTTTTATATTCTATAAAAATTTGAATATTGAAAACTAAAAAAATAAAATAAAAACATAATAAAATTAATAAAAATGCGTTACTGCTGAAATATTGAGAAAATATTATACCAATTTCACAAAATAATTAATAAAAAAATGAAATTTCACAAACAAAAAAATGATATGGTTGATGTTGTTGTGAAAATTCTATTACTTACATCAGCTGCATCACAATTTAAAGAGCTGCAATTTCTTACCACACTTTGTTCGGGAGATCCTTTGGAGTTTGAACGCTATTTTAGCCTTGATTTTCATGTTTTTATTTGTTATTTATTATTAATAGTTCTTGAATTTTATAGATTTAAAAAACTAATATGTATGTATGTATGTTGTTGAAAAGAAAATTATATTATGTTCGTTTGTTTTGGTATTGTAGTCAGAAAATGTCATTAACTCAAAAAATTGATTTTTTTTTGCAATAATTGAAAAAATTTAAAAGAAAAATAATGTAATTATATTTTTAAATGGAATTTACATACTATGGTGTATTTAGATTTTCATATTCTCTTAAAATGTAACAATCCTCTACTGAAAATTTTAAAATTTTGAGTTAATACCCTCTTGTTGATCAAGTGCGATATGTATGTACCTGAAATATACATGATCTATCGAAAAAGAGTAATTAAAGCAATTAAAACATGATTTCCAATATTTTAATCTTAAAAGACAGTGATGAGCTTTTTCCCAAAAAAAATAAAAGTACTGACAAAATGTTATATCAATTTGCTAACGTTGTTGTCCATGATATTTATAAATAAAAAAACTATATTTTCATTTATTATTTTATTCAAAAAATTTTTGAAATTTTCTGGGAACAATTTTTATTGTTTTAATTTTTATGATTTTTAGTAAAAAAAATTTAAATAATATGCGCGCAATTTACAGTAAATTTAATGTCAATGGATATTTAATTATGTTTAATGATATTTTTGGCTAATATACAAATATGTATACTTGAACTAAATCATTGCGTAATGCGATTGTACTGCTGTTCATGTTCAATTTTATAATATTTATAAATGAAAAAGAGTTTGGAAAAAAAATAAAAAAATTTATTCCTATTATGAATTTCTTTATTTCTGTGAACAAATGAAAAGTTATGACTGCCCATATTACTGACACTACGCCATTTCCAATTGTATTTCAGAAATTTCTAATTATATTTCAGAAAATTCCAATTGAATTTCAGAATTTTCCAATTATATTTCACAAATTTCTAATTATATTTCAGAAATTTCCATTGGTATTGCTATTTTCTTTTTAATTTTCTGAAATACAAATGGAAATTTCTGAAATACAATTGAAAAATTCTGAAATACAATTAGAAATTTCTGAAAAATAATTGGAATATTCTGAAATTCAATTAGAAAATTCTGAAATATAATTGGAAAATTTTTAAATATAAATGGAAAATTCTGAAATATAATTGGAAATTTCTGAAATTCAATTGGAATTTTCTGAAATATAATTAGAAATTTCTGAAATACAATTAGAAATTTCTGAAATACAATTGGAAATGGTGTAGAAATAAATTTTATAAAAAAAACTAATTTTTTCAAAGCACAGTTTATGCCAGGGCACACTTAGAAAGGTGACTGCGATGAAACAGCTGATTATTTTTTTTATTCAGTTTGAATTGTCAATTCACTTGTGGTTGTTGTGGCGAAAAATACAACAAACCCAAAAGCAAAAACAAGAACAGGCAACTTTGACAATTCACCTACTTTTTAACAAAAACAAAGTACCTGTTGTTTTTGTATTGTTGTAGTGATGCAGTCACCTTTCTAAGTGTGCCCTGGTTTATGCTATGTGTCTATCGTTATTTTGAATTGTTGTTTTCTAAAACCAAAACAACGTATCATAAATATAAATTTGTATGAATAAATATAAATTTACATAAAATTGTTTTTTTATGTTAAATAAAAGTAGTTATAGATATTTTTAAATATTTTGTACGCTTTTTTATTTGTTTTAATTACTAACAACTACTTATTTAAACTAAGAAAAGTACTTCATTAAATTTTCATAAAGTATGCAAACAAATTCAATTTTAACAAATTCATTAAATAATATTAAGAAACTGCCTAAAATAAGGTAAAATACTATTTATTAATTAATTACTCAAAATGTATACGTTATTTTGTGTAAGAAAATCGTGCACTTGAATTAAAGCAGCTTGAACTAGTTTTAAAGGTAATAAAAATTATTCATGTGCTTGTAATATTTATTTATTAATGCTTTAAATATGAGAAAATTAAATTTAAGTCATAATTTTTTGCATTGAAAAGGAAAAATTTAAAAAAAAACTACGTATGGGCTGATATTTCATTGTCCAAAACATATGCAACAAATTGCTTCGAAAACATTTATGTCTATAAAACTTAATATTTCGTGGCAAATCCCATATTTGCAATGATGACCTTATATCAGCAAGGCAGTGAAGCTATCAAATTGGCAATAAAATTTGCAGGAATAGCGTTCCAAGCATCTACCAATCCTTGAAACATAATATCTGAATTATTGCAATTTTCGTGATCGATTCTTTGATTAACGATTTCCCAAAGGGGTTTAGATCTGGTAATTATGGTGGCCATTCCATTACCGAAACTCTTTCTTGAGCTAACCTCGACTTAACAACATGTGAAGAGTGCTTGTATCCGTAATGTAATGTTCCGGAACGGAACAGCTATTCGTTGCTGTTGTGTGTAAAGTAATTATAAAATCAACTATCAACCACTAAAAAATTATTATTTTTGGATTTTTATGTCAAATTCGTGTTACATATTTTTAATGTGTTACGTTAAGTCAACATTACGGTTACATTCCATCAACGGTCGTCTAACCCAGCCTTAAATGTCAAAATACGTTTTAGTATTCTACTTTGTCTATTTGGTTTTTCATTTTTATCTTTTACTAGCTAATGTTAGTTCTTCAAGTTTCTCCAAAAACTGTCTCTTATTAAGAACAAGTAAGAGTGCTATATTCGTCTATGCCGAATCTTATATACCCTTCACCTTTGATGTTGTGGATGCATTATTATTTTTTATAATAATTAGTATATATGTATACATGCCGTGTGACCCCCCTTTAAGTATGTAATAGAAAGACTGATTTTAAATTGTAGGTCAGTTACATTGTTCTTTTATATATAATTTAACAATATAATCAAAACAATTTGTTTATACATATGTTTATTTATGCATTCAAATATGTAGGTCGACAATTATAAGGTGTATGTAAGTTTTTGTGTATAATTCATAATTTTCACAATTACAAGTTTTAAATAATACCTATAATATAGATCACACATAAATATATGTACATTAGGGCAGTTACCAAATTTTGGGCCTAGAACCACGCGATGGCAAATGTTGTGTTATTTACGAAAATATTTTTTAGATTTGAGCCAGGCTGATATATTTAAAAAAAAACTATTTGCGTTTTTTGGATAAAAAAAATAAAAAAAAATCTACAAATTTTACCGCGTTTTTTAAAATATGTAACATTTAATGCTCTATTCGACTTTACTAGGGCCATTTTGAAGTTATTTCCCTAATGTACATTAACCGGTCCTTAAAAATATATTTGATTTGGATGGATCTTATGTTGTTTTGTAGTAGCTTCAACTAACTGATGCTAAATTTATTTTACATCAAAGTTGAGAAATATTGAAAAATGGATAGTTGGTAAATATCGATTTACCTAGACAAACACAAAGCAAACATTATTGTCTTAATAAATAGTTTAGATACCTAGTTTTCGAGATACTGGATCTGAAACCGGACCAAATTATCTAAAAATGATATGTTTTTTTGAACACTGAAAATCAGTCAACTTTGAAGGGCTATATCTTCTGAACCAAAAATCTGATTGTAATAATATTTTAAATCGTTAGACAATTTTCTGTAAAATAGGTTTTTTCAATGTTTTTAGAGGCACATGCAATTTTTTGCAACCTTACATGTTGTACAGGCTACACTGTGCACTGTGGCAAATTTGTTCATGTTCTTCGGTGTGGGGAAATCCAGTCGATGTACATAGTGTTATTTGTATTTTTTAAAAGAGCGTCCTTTTTGTAGGAAAATGACATTTGATGTTAGACATACAATTATCCTGACAACGTTGTTCGAATATGAACATAACATCGACTAGAGTTGTCCACACGAGACAAATTCATGTGCGTACAAGAAGTTGTTCGCTGTGTGAACAATTTGAAGCCTTGTCATTATCTACTAATGAATAAAATAAGACACATCCAAATCTATTTGTTAAGGTCAGTTCTAATGTATATACATACATATATATTTAAAATTAAAAATATATTCTTAATATTTAATATAACAGAAATGTATTTTATTGTTGCATTTGACCATCCATAATATACATAAATATGCATGTGGGGTACACGCGTATATATGTATGTATGTATGTAGCAGAATGATCTTTTCATACAGTGGATATTGTCTTAAATCATTGAAGACGCTGAAAGTGAAATAAAAAATTATTTATTGATTTTTGGTATCACTTAGAATTCAATTTGGATTGTTTAGTAGATAAAAATATTAGATTAGTGATCGAGAGTAATAGTAGTGGCCTAGGAAGAATAAAATAAAAAGCTAGAAATAGTAATATTAAGGGAAAAAACCATTTGGTGTAAGTACAAGACTAGAATTTCCGCTTTTCAAAAGTCCTCGTATTAAAGCGAGATCATCAGGAGTTAAGGACCATCCACTAAGTTGACCAATTGATTGCAATTCAGGGCATCTTTCCATTAATATCTATAAAATAAAGATAAACAAAAAATTAATTTTTTTTTAATTCAATGTGCATTAGGGATCTATAGTTGACGCAAAAATTAGTCTTTTCGAAGAAAAATTAAGTAATTTTCTAAAATTTAAATTTTTTCACACTACGATTATTTAAAAAAAACAGTTACAATATTTTAGATCAAGTTTTTAATTAGCGACTACGCTAATACATTTATGTATCTTGTGAATTGCGACTGTTTTTGTATTTGAAATATGTAACTGCATTTACAATTTGTATAGCTTTTTGTGTCCTACATTGCAAAACCTGTTGCAGACAATATTGCTGGTAGACTTGCCAACCGTCCCGTTTTGGACGGGACAGACCAGTTTTAGAGTCGAATGTCCCGTGTCCCGGCGATACTCTGAACGGGACGCCATTTGTCCCGTTTTAAAAAAAAAAAACTTTTTCATTAATTACCACAAAAAATATAAAAAAATCAAAAATTGGAAATACCGATAAACAAGGATGCTTTATTTTCTGAAATATAGTATTTTCTAAAAAAAAAAAAATTATGAACGTAGTAAAATAAAAAAATTTTAAAGATTTTATAAACTATTTTTTAATGAGGTGAAACAAATTAGGTACACTTCCTCTTTGCGCATGTGAAATTTCATTCAAATCGGCGTAATGGTTAGTTATTGAAGTTACAGATTTATTTCCCTCTTTTTTTATTCTCATACCACTGTGCGTTGTCGAATCTTTTCTTAATAAAGTGGTCTTGGGGAATTACATAATAAAGGGAATCTGTCCAAAGTTTGATATCATTGTCAGTGAACGTGGCTAAATTGAAATGCATGATTGACGTATTTACAAATACGCAAAAAGTTGATTACCATGTTAGACAAAGATGTTCAAAATCATGTATAAGACGAACTCGAAGTACATAACAAATATTTTATTCCGTACCTTTTATTTTCATTGGTTCAAGTCCTGAGTTAAAAATTTTGAAAGATTTGTTTTTAGAATTGTAACTTCTTGCTGTAATATTTATATATTTATAGGAGCTATAGGTAGACTTGCCAACCGTCCCGTTTTCGTCGGGACAGACCAGTTTTCGAGACGAATGTCCCGTGTCCCGGCGATACTCTGAACGGGACGCCATTTGTCCCGTTTAAAAAAAAACATAACTTTTTCATTAATTACCACAAAAAATATAAAAAATCAAAAATTGGAAATAAATAGTATTTTATAAAAACTGAATATCACTATTTAACAATATACATAGGTACTTAATGCATTAACTTCTATGAGTTTCAATAAACTCATTAATAAACATTATTTAACTTTCATGAAAAATAAATGGCACGATACTCGCTCTAGGATGCTTGTACCTTTAGTTAAAGGTGAGTTGTTGGTCCATTGAAATGTACTGAGTTTGTTGAATTTATTACTTCAAATAATAATAAAAAAGCTGATAAAAGCGATTAAAAATATAAATTTTAAATTATGGACTGAAATAGGTAAACTTTATTAAATAACCCGCTGCACTTCGTTACTCCTACGTAGTAAAATAAAAAAATGTTAAAGATTTTATAAACTATTTTTTTAATGAGGTGAAACAAATTAGGTAAAATTATAAAAAAATAAATTTTCAGACAAAGTTTGAAGAATCTCGCAATTTTAATTATCCAGATATTCAAAATTTACTATGTACTTTGAATGGAAAGTTTCACACCACTGTTCCGATCTAGACCATTTTAGCTAAACTCTGTACAGTGATAAGAATTTGATTCATACAAAGTTTAAATACATTACAATTACTCCAGATATTCGAAATTAACTATATACTTTGTATGGGAGGTGTCACTCCCACTAATCCAATCCCGACCATTTTACAGCCAAACTATGTAAAATGATAAGTGAGCTATCGGACAAGTTTGAGGAATCTCGCAATTATAGTTCTGAAAATATTTATTTTCTTTTGTGTGATTAAACCTTGTTCCGATGACTTAAACCTTGTTCCGACTCTTCCCAATTTGGTTAAACTTCATGTCGTGATATGAAATTGATTCATATAAAGTTGGAAGAATTTCACAATTATAGTACTCCAGATATTTGAAAATAACTATTTACTTTAAAAAATTCAGTCTCGCCCATTTTCAGCCAATATCCGTATAGTGACAAGAATTTGATTCATACAAAGTTTAAATACTTTACAATTATAGTACTCCAGATATTCGAAATTAACTATTTACTTTGTATGAGAGATGTCAGGCCCACTAACACAATAACATTTTCACCCAAAAAATGTAGAATAGTAAGGGTGATATTAGGGCAAAATTGTAAGACTTCCACAATTATAGTTCTCCAGATATTCGAAAATAACTATTTACTCCTGTATAAAGTTCGAAGACTTTCACAGTAATAGTTCTCCAGATTTTACACAATTAAAATTAATATGTTATTGCTGCAGTGCTTGCACTGCTCCAAAATAACACTTTTTGTCAGAACTTGAAAAGCGTCCTAATGGAGGTGAGGACATGCTAAAATCGTTTTCAAAGATTTTGAACACCCTCAAAATTTTGAGTTATTTTGAAACAAGTGTTTTAAGGTAGGTAGTACTTCTAAAACACTTGTTTCAAAATAACTCAATATTTAAATTTTTTTCTATGAAAACCAAATTTTTTTTTGCACAGTGCTTTAAAGACAATTTTATATAGACAAAAAGGAGATATTACTTATTAAAATCGGTTTATATTTGCAAAAGTTATTAAACTTTTTCGAAGAAAGTTCGAAAATATTTACCCTGTTTTTTTTACATTTATATGCGCTGGGGGAGAAAATACTCAAAAAGGTATTAATGAAAAGTTGAATAACTTTTACAGTTTTCATCCGATTTGAAAAATTAAAACCATGTTTTATTAAGAACTTTTCTTTATACATTGATATAAATTTTTATAAGCTTTCACATCAAAATAAGCAATGAAAAGCGACTCAAATCAAAAAAGATCGTAACAAAAACAATACTTATAACTTAAAAATGTATCAATAAATGCATGTCATTTTGAAGCGTAATAAGTTTTCTTTCCCAACACGTTAAAAAAAATAAAAATTGAACAAAAACTGACTGAGTTACAGATCGATAAGTTGAAAAACATCACTGTAAACGGGTTTTTCAGAATAACTTCTGAATTTGAAGGTGTTTTTGAAATTTTTTGACACAATTTGTAATGTACTCAGCAAGTCCTATAACCCACGCTAGGTCATTTTCCATGTTTTTTTCCATCGTTCTCTGATCATTTAGTGGTGTCCCGTTTTGGAAATTTCGAAAGGTGGCAAGTCTAATTGCTGGACTTTTTTTTTTAACACTCCGTGCTTTACATGATTAAGAAAAATTTCATGTTTCAGAGAACCAAACTGAATTTTGGTCGTACAATCCAATGGTATACTCTATTTTAAAAAAGATCAGGAGATAATGCTTTGTTAAATTTGTATGGTCTATTGCTATTTTGGATTATATTTTAAGCCTTGTTTTTTTTTGAGCTGAACAAAATTAATGTTATAAAACTCTCGTTTCTGAACAGCTTTTGTTCTACGACTTTGTTGATAGGTTTTATTTACCTGAGCTAGGTAAATAACCACTAGGCACCCGGAGATAAAACCACTAGGCACCCGGAGATAAAAAATTTTAAAGGTGTATTTTCGATCACAAAATTTTATGATTACGACTGAGTGACGAATTTAAAAGGTCAACACCGCCCATGTATTTGTTATATTCATGAACAATGTTTAGGCACGCATTCTTTAACGCATTACGAAATGGAACTTTCTGAACTTTATACGACTTCAACCTATCGTTAGCTTTGGCTCTATACACAAAAGAATCAGAGCATTTTACTTTACGTGCTACTTTTCTCTTCAAAAGAGTTGTCTTTTCCTTACCTTTTCTTCTTCCTGATCTACGTTTCCATTCAATGTTCAAGTCTTCCTTATACTGTTTAATGGTTTTGGAAACAGTGTGATTTTTTCGATGACCATTTTGACCGAAATAACAGTCGAAAAATATTGATTTAGAAAAGCTAATTTCTGAGATATTTTTAAAAGCTAACGTGATTAAAAACAAGTAAGAGAGCTATATTCGTCTGTGCCGAATCTTATATAAATAAAATAATTTTTTTTTAAATATTTTTAGGTAAACAAAATTTAATTTTTTTTTTTAATTGTTTTTCAAAATTTTTTTTTGAAATTTTTTTTAAAAAATTGTTTTTAAATTTATTTTTTTTCGAAAAAAATGTATGACAAAAAAAAATGTTGATGAAAAAAAAATTCGGGTTAAAAAATATTTTTCCCGATTTTGACCCATTGTAGGTCCAACTTACTATAGCCTTATCTACATCGTTGCAATAATAGGTCAAAAATCGAGGTTGTCCCGGTTTTTTGCTCATATCTCTCGAAAGCATGTCTGACAGAATTATTGAAGATTTGGATCCCGAAGATATTTGTGGTCTTCAGAAAATTGATTTCAACAGACAGACAGACGGACGTGGCTTAATCGACTCCGCTATCTATAAGGATCCAGAATATATATACTTTATAGGGTCGGAAATGAAAAATGTAGAAATTACAAACGGAATGACAAACTTATATATACCCTTCTCACGAAGGTGAAGGGTATAAAAATAATAACTTGTTGGACCAAGGATAAGTTTTGACTGGAATAGTGTGTATACGTTTTTTTGACACGGTCTTTAAATAAACATAAATATCTTATAAATATCCTATCAAGTTGAAAATTGAGTTCCTCCAGTTACTAGTTACCTATATTAGAAATGGCAGTATAGAAAGCTTTACTGCCATCTCTAATATAGGTACCCAGCAAAAACTTTGCTTACCTAGTAAGCCAGCAAGTATAATTGGAGCAAAGCGATAACTACTTATTATTTGACTGAAACACTACTTACCGTTGTTCGAGATTTTTAAAAAATTCAGGGGTCAAGCTTACAAATGTACTTACAATCAGTTGAGAAATAAGTAGTAAATTCACAACAAGAATATGTAGCTAAAAACACAAAAAATATTGCCTTGTGTGGGAATCGAACAGTCACATTATTTGCTTGTGTTTGATAGTCAAGCTGCTAACTCACTGCTCCATGTACGAGTTATTTTATTGTAAGTTAACAATAGTTTTAACATCAACATATAAATGAATATGATATGAACAAAAAAATTAATGGCTTTGACAGGTGGCGAACCACTAACCTCCCGTTTTCCAGTCAAACACACTAGATAGCTGTGCTAAATGCAAAAGTTCATTACCAGCCTGCATAAAAATAAGTACTTATTCTAGTAAATAAAATAATGTGCTGGGTAACCACCACTCCTTACAAAAGAATGCATGAAATAACTAGTGGTCATTACAAAAATTCACAAAATTTTTCCTGGGTAACCTCGTGGTACTGACCACGTTCCATGGAATATTAATACCATTTTTTTATGACCAATTTGGAGGAACTCAATTTTCTCTGAAATGGATCTTACGAAAAGCTTTTTCGGAAATGGGTCTTACGAAAAGCTTTTTCGGAAGACCCATTTGCAGGTAAAGCTTTTTTCAATCTATCCCAGCGGCGAAATGTTTGAGGCCTTCAGCTATAAGGCCTTCTGTAAGACCTTCCTGGACCTTTTTTTAGATCCAGTACTCATGCTCGCTTGCCTTCTCAGGAAGACCTTATGGAAGGCCTACCTGCTCCCTTCTTTTTGTTGCTACAAACGTAGTACAAGCAGAAAATACCGTTAAAAACTCACATTCCAAAGACAAAACTACAAATATAAAAAAATGCGAAAAGTGAAGAGAAAAAAAGAAGTAAACTTAAAATAGTTTTGCTTTAATTCTTGGACAAAGCGGTTGTGAGAATTTTTTACTTGGTCATATTGGATTTTATTATAAAAAAATTAAAATAAATGTATATTCTTTCATTTCCTTAAAATTTAAATTATATTCATTTAATAAATTGGTTTTATTTGACAAAAATTCTAAATTTAAACTTTCTTCATTTTGTTATTATTTTAAGTGTTTGACATTATGTTTGCTGGGTAGCTCTCTCACCAATACATCTTCATTTTTATTTTTGAACATCACTGTTCTAGAGCATTGTAAGTCCGAAATTCTCTTAAATTTTGACTTTTTTTTGACTTTGTTTTATTGTGTTCAATTGTAATTGAAACGCGTGTATTTGCTATGCTTCGAACAAGAACAACCAACAACAATGCTTAATAAATTTCTGAAAAAAATGACGATAGTCCGCCATACGTGTTTTCTTCGCATGCTCAGCGATGAATGAACAAAAGTCGTTAAAAGAGCATAACAAATGTGTGTAAATTTTTCAAACAATTGTTGTATGGCGTGAACATCACTATTCTGGACTCTAGAGCCGGGATCGGCAGACATATAATACAACATTTTTCACTTGTATAAATGTAAGAGCGAAAAAACAAGAAATGAGAAATAGTTGTACTCTCATCTTCACTACAAAACAGGCATGTAAAACTGAACATGTTAACTAACCTATTTGTCTAGCAATTATTGTGTATTAAAAAAAAATAATAATTTACAAGAAACTTCTAAAAACCCAATTAAGCATCTAAAGGTGAGAGAAAAAACATTTAAAATAGTTTATAATTCTAAAAACTACTTAATATGTAGTGTAGATGCTAAAAAAGGTACAAAAATAATATGAATTATACACCTCTGCATTAACATTTATTCATAACCCTATGTCTCCACGTAGCAATTTTTATTGCTAAGCACAAGCAATAACGTCGGCAGAACAACAGCATTGCTGATTGCTTTAGGTGGAGAAAACGTTCGTCACAAATACAAAATTTTCAACGCGAGAATTTCTATGAAAAACTGTGTTGTATTTTGCCCATATTCTGTATTGGATGATTTTTTTCACTAATTTCTTTGTTTTTTTTTACTTTTGGTACTTAAATAAATTAAATATGTATAAATTAATCGCACCGAATCATAGAAAGAAGAAATTTTACATTAATGACAACTGAAATGACAGCTTATTGCTTAGCAATAATTGCTCAGGCAATCAGTAGAGCAATCATTGCGCAATGGATTGCTACATATGGCAATTTGCCGTATACACTCGCAAATTTCATTGACGCAATCAAATTTGACAATTGCAGCAATAAATATTGCTACGTGGAGACCTAGGGTAAACAAAAGCAAGAAACGAGCGACAACACAACCTTATTCTGTGACAACTCATATGAGACCACAAAGTATACAGAGGCGTCACGAGACAGAAAATAATATAGTTCTATATTTGTTTCATTTTTAGTAACTGCCCTTTTCATTTTGTTTTAGTCTTAATTTTCTGCCGCAATAATTCAATTTCTTTTCGATTTAGTTTGATGCAATCATTTATTTTTGTAATATTTCACTTTTAATTGCCATTGTACATGTGGAGTTTTATTTTGCAAATGTAAAAAACAACCAAGAATTTTGTTTCATTTAAATTTACACGTAAACAATACAAACATTTTTATAATTATCCATTTTAAAAAATTTTGTGCCACAGACTACGAACAAATTGTCTTACAAATTTATTTGTTTGTTTTGTTCACATTTCTTTGTCTACCAAATTCGTGTTGTATATAGCGTTTTGCTTTAACACATCACTGATATTGTAGTACAAAATATATTGCTATCTCTTTTTATGAGAACTGCCCTAACATCTGATTTGGCGTTTTTAAACGTCAAATTTGACACTTCTGTATATTCTGTGTATGAGACTGAATTGTGTTTTCTATGCGTGTGAGTAGTCTGGGTAAATTTAGTAACGCCCACAATGCACAGTGCATACCCAGCGGCGAAATTTTTGAGGCCTTCAGCTATAAGGCCTTCTGTAAGACCTTCCTGGACCTTTTTTTAGATCCAGTACTCATGCTCGCTTGCCTTCTCTTGAAGACCTTATGGAAGGCCTACCTGCTCCCTTCTTTTTGTTGCTACAAACGTAGTACAAGCGTAGTACAAATATAAAAAATGCAAAAAGTGAAGAGAAAAAAAGAAGTAAACTTAAAATTGTTTTGCTTTAATTCTTGGACAAAGCGGTTGTGAGAATTTTTTACTTGGTCATATTGGATTTTATTATAAAAAAATTAAAATAAATAAGATATCGCTTACACAGAAAAAAGTTTCAACATAAATATTATGATTCGAATTCATTGATTTCAATTCATAACATTTATAAATAATTTCTTAAATAGTATGATTTTTTTAATATTTTATGTTTTGAAATAAAATCTAGAAGGCTTGAAAAATATAATTTCAATTTCATTTTTATTTTTATGTTGTTCAAAAATGTTTGAAATTTTTCATGGAAAATTTTTAGTTTTTTTATGATTTACAGCTACAAAATGTTATAAAAAGCGAGAAAATGATTAAATTGATTTAAGAGGATGAAATGCTTTTATATTTATGAATGTTTTATTATTTTTAATGATAATTTTTAAGTTTCAGATATTCTCCATTTTATCTTAAAATATTGGCCAATATATGGCTATTATGCAAATATTCTTGCACTAATTCATTATATAATGCAATTATAATGCAATTTATTAAAAAAATTAAGTAAAAAAAGCAAAAATTTCCGTCATGTAAAATTTTATAATATTTATGAACATGTTCTTATTTTGAATGAAATAAGTTTGGGAAAAAAAAGTCAAGTTCGATTAATAATATTTATTACAAAATTCATTCCAATTATGAATTTCTTTTTTCTGTGTAGGCCGGGTAAGTTATTAAATTTTAAACATAGTTTAGGCTTAATCAAATATACAATTTATTTAACAAAATTTATTTACAAAAGGCCTGAAAACAAGCCTGTGAAGAAGGCCTGCTACCAGGCCTGTTGAAGAAGGCGTTCTATCAGGCCTGTTGAAGAAGGCCTTCTATCAGGCCTGTTAAGGAAGGCCTTGGCTGGCTAGGACATCGTGTGTAAAAAATGTATGAGTATGGAATGGGTCAATAAGTCCTTGTGTCTGCTAAATAAGGCCTTCCAGAAGGCCTGCTTACTACTTCTTTTCGCCGCTGGGATATAATGTATACCATAGTAGAAAAATAGAAGGTAGTTTCATTCTCTCTTTATTTTTTCAAATTCTATATCTGACATGCTTAAGGATTGTGACGTTTTCATAAAAATAGTAATGCCATATTAATTTAAAATTTTCCCTTTCATTCTTTGGGAATATTTAAATTACATTAATTTGAAAAATATTAAAAAACATAAAAATTAGTTTATTTTCCCCAACTGCAAAAATACCAAATATTTTTGCAAACATTCAAACATGATTTTTTTTAAAGTCTCTACATTACCCAACATACGACAACAGCGGCTGGCTATATCTAAAACTCAAAGTGGGGCACCTTCGACATGCAAATTTTTTAAACGCGTGCCATTTTTTGTTTTCCATCAGATTTCAAAGACTTTTTATAGTTTTTGAAAGTGCTCGGCTAGATCTTGAAAATACATTCATGCGTGTGCTGTCTCTTATAATTAAAATATAAAATATTTGCATAGTAATAACATAAATGGAAAAATGTATACGAAAAAGACCTATAAAAATAGTCAACGTGTTTCAATTATAAGTAAGCGCACGTTAGAAATTGAATCAATAACTTCCAACACAACATAATACATTTTTATTTAAATACTAAATTATAAATTACACATTTTCTGTAATAAATGTCTCGATAATCAGAATCATTTTTAGGAATGTGGCAACGCTTTTTATAATTCTCACAAAATAACCCCCTGTCTATACCTGACAAATATTCATCATAACAATAAATGACATTTGTTGTCAAGACAAAATTGTCTAAGCAAAAGCACTAACAATTTTATCATAACGAAGCAATAATACTAATAAATGGAGACTATACCTGATAATTCTTTATCTAGACAACCATTTTGAAGTTTATCATGATAAAAATTTGTCAAGTATAGACAGGGGGTAAGGAAACTTCAAAAAACCTTATTTTAAAAAACAAAATTTGATTGAAACTACCTTCTATATTTTTATCATGATGTATACTGCCATCTCTAATATAGGTAGACTTGCCACCTTTTGAAATTTCCAAAACGGGACACCACTAAATGATCAAATTCGTTTATAAATATTATCCTATTTTATTTATTAAAATCAACAATAACACATTAATTTTAATTGTGTAAAATAAAATCTAGACTAATGAAACTTTAACAAAACAACAACGTAAATAAAATAGGAATAGTTCATATTATAGGAACATGTTTATTTGTCTGTGAATTATAGCAGAATAATGGAATATCTGAACCGATGGTCTTAAAATTTGTTACGTATGTTCCCCTATATCTGGATGGACCAATAGGCTATTTTGAAATTTCAAGTTGGCGTCGCAATTCCCATACAAAGTAAATGGTTATTATGGAATATCTGCTGAACTATAACTGTGAAAGCCGCAAAACTTCGCCGAATTTACTTCAGTATCATTGTGCGCACCTTGGCTAAAAATGGGCGTGACACATACAAATTAACAGTTATTTTCGAATATCTTGCAAACTATCACTGTGAAAGTCTTCAAACTTTATACGAGCCAATTTCTTATCTGTGTATGAAGTGTTACCAAAAATGGGACTGATCGGAGTAGGGGATGTGGCACCTTTCATAGAGAGTAAATAGTAAAAATGGTATTGTGGTAGTGGGCGTGGCACCTCTCATACTAAGTAAATAGTTAATTTCGAATATCTGGAGTACTAAATTTGTTATGTATTTAAACTTTGTATGAATCAAATTCTTATCACTGTACGGAGTTTAGCTATTATTAGTTTAGCTATATTAGGCAATTTTCATACAAAGTACATAGTCAATTTTGAATATCTGGATAATTAAAACTGAGAGATTCTTCAAACTTTGTCTGAAAATTTATCTTATATATAAAAAGAAATGTACATTTTGATGTCACCACTAACTGCGAAAACGGGTCGACCGATTTCAACCATAATTTCAGAGTACGTTGGGGATGGTCTGTAGATGGTTTATGTGAAGTTTGCACGAAATCAGCATAGTGGTTCCGGAGATATGGCTGGACCGATTTTTATCAAATTTTCAGTGAATCTTCAGATTTTTGATTTTCGGTCTGTGGGCGGAGGGGCGTGGTAAAATCAAATTTTTACACTATACCGCTAATGATTTCAAGGTCAATAATTGTGGGCAAACTTTTGCATATAAAAAAAAAGTTAAAAAAAATCCAAAAAAAAAAAAATTGTCAAAAAATTATTTTTATTTTTTCATTCGAGAAATAAATGTTTTTTTTCATTCCCAACGATCAAACAATGCTAATTTTAATTTCGTTGCTTAACATCATTCTAAAAATTTTAATTCACAGTGGTGTACTCTGAAGCGAATGATTTGGTGTAACATGTCCGATACATACCAAATTTTCATATCGTTCGATAAAACAAGTAGGCCGCTGTTAACATTGTACTATAAAACTGCTTTTATATTATCAACCGATGATAAATAAAATTTCCGAAAGTACAACTAATATAGTAAACAACGTCGACAAATCAGATTTCGTTCCCGCCGAACTTCTGCCAAATGCAAATGAATATTCAATCCGTTTTCGACAAGGTATTCAAGTCTTACAACCAACTACAAAAATTCGGATTGGCTGTGGGAACGTGCAATTTTGGTACCAAAAAATGATAATGTCAACAAGCTCAATGAGCGAATTAATTGAAACTGACTGGCGAAACAATGAAATACACATCGATTGACACAGTAATGAACGAAGAACAAGCCTCAATTATGCTACTGAAACATTGAAGGTTGGATCACAGATAATGTTTCTCCGCAACATAAACGCGCCAAAATTATGCAACGGAACACGATTGCTCATCAAAAAATGTTCACCAAATTTAATTGAGGCAACAATCATCGGTGGTAGATTAAAATGCTAAGACGTAATGATTTCACGCATACCAAAGATTTTCAACGACAAAGCATAAGGCCAATCGTTGACTATTGCTGGCTTACATTTGGAAAATTCATGTTTTGTATGTAGTTTGCTCCCGAGTAAATAAAAAAAAAGAAACGTATATCCCTTGTCCTTAAGATTAATTCATAAATATAATATCCCATTTGCCTTAAATACATCCGTTTCTTTTTTTAAGGGCATATCATGCCACTGTACTTATAGATATCTGATACAACTTTGTCAAATGACCGGGGGAGTCTGTGTTTTTTTTTCTCCGACACTGTATATTCAAATCGAGATGCAATATAAAACAGAATTATTGTAAGGGCCAGCAATGCGGACCGGGTTCAGCTAGTTTTTTATAATTTTACATAATTTGTTTAAAAAAATATTTCATAAAATCTTTCACATTTTTTTTATTTTACTCCAATGGGGGTATCGAAGCGCAACGGGTTAAGCTAGTATTTAATAAAGTTTAATTATTTCAGTCCTTAATTTTTAATTTATATTTTTAATCACTTTTATCAGCTTTTATTAAATCTTTATTTGAAGTAATAAATTCAACAATCTCAGCACATCTTAAGCTGAAATTAAAATGGACCAACAACTGAGGAAGGAGCCGCAGAACAAAAGGTGCTTTTTCGCATTTTTTCAAAATGCGTTTTTTTGGTATTTTTATAATATTTGGGTTGAAATCTGTTAGAAACAATCAAGTTAGCAAAAGTTTTTTTGCTAAGTTAATGGGTTCTAAAAAATGTGTGCTTAACAAAACGAACAACACTAGTATAAAACGAAAAAAAAAATATTTAATTTCAATGTGTAATTTGTTTATATATTAGATCAGGATTAAAAACATTCATTTAAAATATTATCGTTAAAAAAATACTCATAAAAAACATACTTTTTAATTTTTTAACAAAAGGTTCATTTTCCGATATTAAAATGGTTTTATATCAAACATCCTAAACATTTAATGTGGTGACTTATGGCAGTTAGATGTATGTATCTATTGATAAGTAAGAAACTTTTTACCATTTCCAGGTTCATGCAGTTTTTTAAGGGAACGAAATAAATAAAACTCAATTTCCCAAAAAGTTGAAATGTGCAAAGTACCTTTTTTTCTGCGGCTCCTCAACTCAGCTTTAACTAATGGTACAAGCATCCTAGAGCGAGTATCGTGCCATTTATTTTTCAAAAATGTTGAAAAAGGTTTACGGTATATTGTAAACATTTTTTAATGTATAATTGAATGAGTTTTTTCGCAACTCTAGAAGTTAATGCACTAAGTTTATTCTTCAATAGTGATATTTTGAGAAAATACTATATTTCAGAAAATAAAGCATCCTTGTCGTCCATCGGTATTTCCAATTTTTGATTTTTTTATATTTTTTGTGTAAATTAATGAAAAAGTTATGTTTTTCTCAAAACGAGACAAATGGCGCACAGAGGGATTTTGGTGTAAAAAAGTAAATTTTTCAAACACTTAATTTCAAAAATCAAATGATGCAGTTTTGTAGAGAAATGTTTAAAGATGAAATGTACACTTATAGTTTTAAGAAAAATTTTATTTTATTTTTAAAAAATTTACGTATATTTTCACGCAATTCAGTGGTTTATATACATATGTATAATTTTCCTAATAATACCATTTACCTTTAACATATTTGAAAAATATAACATTTCTACATCAATAAAAAAAAATTATGGGGATAAACCGTTAAGAAGATATGTCCATATAATTCTCGGTGCAAAATTTCAGCCCTCTACGACCACTCCTTATAATTTTTGCAAAAAAATGTATGAAGCCATCCCTCTGTGTGGCGTCCCGTTCAGAGTATCGCCGGGACACGGGATATTCGACTCTAAAACTGGTCTGTACCGACGAAAACTTGACGGTTGGCAAGTCTAAATATTGGTAAGCTCGTGGTACTGATCACGTTCCATGTAATCTTAATTTTCGTATTTATAAATTCCCATACTTCCCAGTTTCAATCCATATTTGGGAATAAGGATTATGAATAACTTGAGAATATATGCATTTAATAATTTTCCATAATTATGCTTAAATTATTTTCAAATCATGCTCAATATGAAATCAAACCTCCGTGTATGCTGCGCCTAATTACAATTATTATGGGGAATTGGCCATATTTATGATATTATTTTTTCTAATTTTCTTCTGTTTGAAGTTACAGGAAACATAATTTCTAATGATAGACAATTAGTTAGGTAGAGCCTGAAATAAATGATGATCTATGGAACAAAACAATTTTTTAGTCGACGTACTGGTCGTAGGATTAGGTTTAAATTTTTAAAATAGGAGATATCTTGGAAACAAAAGCAAATGTATGTGTTGAACAATGCAAAGTCAGTAGAAAAAAATATGATCCAAAGAATCAAGCTATCCAATACAATTACATATTTGTTGAGTTATGAATCGAACCAGTTACGAGGTTAATTGACATGCTCTAATGGATTTTTCACAACCCACTCCCTGTTTAAAAGAAAAATAGCGAAAATATTTTTGGAAGATTTTCTTCCAGGTAAGAACTATTTTTATCTGAGTAAGTGTATATATAGACATTGTGAGCATGCGTGGGAAGTATAACTTATTTCGCAAAAAGTGAAGGGATATTTTGCCTATATAGAAACACAATTCTGATCTCTAAAAATATCTCAAGAAATCTCAAGAAAATCCTACCGCAGATTGATAAGGAAGATTCACCTTATAGAAAAACTATTTTATGTTTATCAAAATCTGATTTTTAAACCTAATTTTACCAAATGTAAAAGTCTTACAAAAGCGGAGTTCATTATTAAGTGCGTCATTGTAAATGCAAAATTTTACTGTAATCCAATAACAAAATACACACAAAAACCTTTAGAATTTTGCATTTACACTTTCGTAAGGCCATAAGCATCAAACACTGAACTCCGCTAATATAAAAATGAAGCAAACATCATCATATCGCGCTGTACTATATTTGTGGAAAAAAATGTTTTGATAATAGTTGTGTTCGCGTCCTTGATAATTTGTACAAATTATCACTGGAAGTTACGGGATTCCGTTCGTTTACTTTTAAAAACTTGTAACGAGAGAGCAAGAGAGTGTTAAAAGTGACAGTTCGTAGATAGAGAACATGATATTTTTTACTGGACATTTTTTATCCAGTAAAAAATATCAACATGAAAAATATGTTTAAAACATATGATTGTAAATATGTAGGTATAATCAAAACTAAAATGTTGAAAATTAATACAATTTACAAGTTTACAAAGAAAAGATGTAAAATAACACAAAACAAACGTTTTGAATTGATTTATAATAAAATACAACTTATTTTTAAAAATTGTTGTTCGCGTACTTTTTTTTGATTATTTTTCAGATTGAGAGTAATTTATTTTTACTCTCTAAAATAAAGTTACTGGATATTTTTTACTGGAAAGTACGCGAACACACCTAATTATAAAGAAATCAGCAACATTATTTAATTTTCCAAACTACTAGAGAATAAAATAAGTAAAAGAGATAGATATTGTTCACAAACTTACCTCAATCGATTGAACCGTTAAATTTGGCGCTAAGGTGAACCATACATCCTCGAGTACATTGAAGTCGTGTTCAATAAAAATGCTGAAATAAAAATATTGATTAGTTCTCATTTTAACTGTGATATTTCCTACAAAAAAGTGGAGGTTATATTGCCTAAGCTTACATTGCTAAATAATTGTAATATCCAAATAAAAAACTAAGTTTTATTATCTATGTCAATTGGTAATTCATACAACGAGATTAAACCATATCATCTAGATATAATGCGTATACGTTTTAACCTTTTCAAAACGTTTGGTTTATTTCCTTTAAATAAACCGGATACTTTTGATTGCAAACAAAAGCCGTTTAGTAGTTTGAAAATTGTAACAACTCTTTATTTATTTAAAAATGTACAACAACAGAATTAAATAGTCACTCAATGTTTTTTTATACACGTTTATAAATTCTCAGAAATACAGACACTTTATAATGTACACGAATTTACTTGAAAAATACAGCACACTTTAAGGCACTCAGTTGATGTTTATTCGAATAGCGTCTCTGATAAACTCACTCACGACTGCAACCTCAGCCACTATTTATAACACTGCATTACCATCTAGAAAGCTCTATGTCTACAATGTTCTTTAACTGAATATTCGAATTCGAATATACGGTCGCAGCAAACAGCGTTGCCATACTTACGATCAATGGTCAACTGAAAGCTTTTATTCAATGTTAATAATGCCCACAGATATGTTAAAATTTGGGCACTGCTATTTGAAAGCATTATGCAACTTGAAATCAGCCGTTAAAATCGTTATATTTGAATTCAAGTACAATTTCGTAACAATATTTAAATATGAAATTTTTTTGGTTTTTCAAATAAGATACCTCCAACGTATACTATACGCTATATTGAGATTTAAGAGCAATTCGAAATGGTATAAGATATTAACTTTTAATTGCCATTTCTTGCGAAATAATTGATCGCAAAGTTTAAAAGTTGAAGTGTTTTTTTTTTCGTAATTTTAGCGAATTTTGCTAAAGATGAATGAATGCACAGAGAAAACAGATTCGTGATAGCAACCGAATTTGTTTCCAATCGAATGATTCGGTTGCACACATAGAATTTTTCAGTTCTAACAACAGAAAATCAGTTGAGAAAGAAGAATTTCAGTTGAGGCAACCAAACTTTAGTTACCCCTTCCAAAATATGGTAGCCACAACTGTAAAATTCTGTCACTAAGATAGTATCATTCGATTGGCAACAAATACGGTTGCTATCACGAATCTGTTTTCTCTGTGTGATAATTCTAATATAACTTATTTGAATGAACAAACATTTGCCTTTTTCATAAAAAGCCGAGAACATTTTGTGACGCACGTTACGTTACGCTCGTTACAAATTATCCAGATGCTTGAAAATTATATCTATTTCCGTGAGTGTTGGAACTACTGAATATTTTCGTTAGACGCAACTGCTTTGAATGAAAAATAATTCAGCTATAATAACTGAATGTAGCAGTAGAAGCAATCAATGTATATATTTTTGACTTTTCCTTTCACACATATTTTTTTGTATTTCTTTTTATTATGTTACATTGAGCATTAGGAAATACATGTACAGTGTAAGACAAAAATGTGTAAATGATGGTCATATATTTACACTTTGTGACGCCATTTTTAAAGTGCAATGTTTATAAAGAAACGTTTTGTATTTTTTTAAACAATATTTATTAAGGATATTTTAGGACTAAATAAATAAAATATTTCCTTAATTATACTCCAGTAATCTAAAAAAAATAACTGCAACCCATTTACACACTTTTGGCGCAGATTACTAAAGTAAGTTTTTTAGTACTTCGAATAACCTGCTTTCGCGTCAATGGCAGCCTGAATTCTGGAGGGCATACTCTCCACCAGTTTGCGACACTCTTCTTGCATTATAGATCCCTAGATATCATGGGAGCGCTCCTAGAGCTGAGTTGTGTTTCTAAATGCATTTTGATAATTATAAATTATTATAATTTTCCCAATCATCAAAGGTCCATTTCTTAAAAAAATTTACAAATGTTAGTCGAAGAGACTTGTGTCTTTCAGTTAAACGAGGTTTTTTAACAATCTTTATTGCATAAAAACCACATCTTTTGATTTCTCTAAGAGATGCACGTTTTGAAATCTTAATTTGGTAGCATGAAGATAGTTTTGGTTGTACCTCACGGGGACTATTTTCTTCTCCTGATGCAACTAGACATTATACAGTGAGACCATCTTTTAACAATAGAATTGAATTCCGTCCACAAATTGGTGCTGGAAAAGCCAAACCACATATATTCGCTATGTTCTCAACAGATTAAAAGAAATATTGAATTTGGTGGATATTTTTCGATGGGAGATACCATTTTTCAGCTGCTCGGTAACAGAATTTGCAACTTCGGTGATAATCTTCTTCATATTCAATATTCCTTAAAGAATTGTAAATTGTTAACTAGTAACATGTTTTAACTAACTGTCATTAATGAAATTGATTAAAATTGTTCTTTTTCTAAATAATAATAACATGTTTATTTAACTTTAAAGAAAATGCGACAAAATTGTGTAATTCAGTTTTTAACTTTTTGATATCCTGGTATTTAAATGCCATTACTTGAAATTAATTTTTTTGTATTGCTATACTTCACTAATCGTGATCTTCATATTGTGTAAAAAATATTGTCAGATTGGTAAATGTTGAGCATAAAAATTCAAATTATAGATATTTCCAAATTTATTTACACATTTGTGTCTCGTACTGTACATACATATTACAGTTTACACCCTGAAGGAAGCCTCCAAGTCACCACTTTTGTTGAATAAATTGGTGACATTGTCTACAAATAGTCTACACTTTTTACTTTGCCGATTATGTGTAGAGAAATTTTTGATAACTGAAAAAATATTATTTATTGTTCCGTTTTGTTCAAAATAAATGTGGTACGTGCTAAATTAATCGGTTCAGTTTTTTAGGAGTTATAAGCGTTTAAAGATGTTACTAACACATATGCAAAAACGTGTACATGTGAACCTTAAGCTAAACAGTAAACAAAGCAATGCGTGTTTGTCCAATTTGTTGTTGTAAATAAATAAGAGACACAATTAAACAGTGTTGATTTCGCTCTGTTTTAAGTGAGAGTTGTTATAGAAAACAAAGAAGAAGACTTTAGTAATTTAAACTCGCCTTAAAAAATATATTTTGAAGGTGTTTTTTGTATTTTCTAACTCCCATATGCATAAACAATTTTTAAATTTATCAAAGGTTTATAAAACAAAATTTCCATTAAAAATTTGTTTTATAAACCTTTGACAAATTTAAAAACTGTTTATGTATATGGGGGTAAATATGTATGTAATTGTACATAAGTAAATAGTTATTTTATAATATGTGCAGAACTATAATTGTGACGGTTTTCAAACTTCGTACGAATCAATTTCTTATCACTGCATGAAGTTTAGTCAAAAATGGCGAGTCGCCTCCCATACAAAGTACATAGTTATTTCTAAATATTTTGTGAACTATAATTGCAAGATTCTTCAAAGTTAGTCTAAATGGCTATTTTATAATTTTGCATAGTTTCGCTGAAATTGCTCGGGATTGGAATAGTGGGCGGGGAACACCCTATACAAAGTATATAATTAATTTCGAATATCTGCAGAACTATAATTGTAAAAGTGTTTAAACTTTTACCGAATTAATTTCTTATTACTGTGCGGAGTTTAGCTGAATATAGATGGAATTAGATTAGAGGGCATAGCACCCAAAATGGGAGGGTTCGGAAAAGGATAATTAAATACAAAGTAATAATTGCAAGGTTCTTCAGACTTTGTCCGCATAGCATAGCTCTCTTACCATTTTACACAGATTGGCTGAAAATGGTCGGGATTGCATTAGTGGTTGTGTCACAAAGTAAATAATTAATTTTGAATATCTGGAGATTTATTTATAATTCTAAAAGAATTTAAACACTGTATCAATCAATTTATCCATTGTACGGAGGTTAGCTAAAAACGGAGGTTAGCTAAAAATTCATTCCTGTTTCCTGTTCGAAGTTTAGGTAAGCTTGATATTTACATAAAAGGTTTAAAAATCGGTGCGCTCAGAGCAGTGGAGTGGTATCTCCCATACAAAATTAGTTAGTTATTTTCGAATATCAAGTGAACTGTAATTGAGATATTCTCAAATTATGTATGTGTTATTTTCGTATTTCCATTCATATCTTTTTTAATTTTACTATGTTAGGGGTAGCGGAGTGCACCGGGTTATGCTAGTAGTGAAATTAAAAGGTGAATAAACGTAATTATATTACAAAAATATTTTAACAATTACATACATATATAATGAGCAAAAGATACTATAAAAGACTTGTGAAAAAGCAATCTATTTTGTATAAAAATAGTAATAGTGATGAAAAAAATTTTAGTGAGAGTTCAAACATTAGAAATTTTTTGGAGCCCGTTGAAGATTTTGTCCAGTCTTTCAAAGATTTGTCTTCTACAAAATTGACTTTGCGCGAAAAATTAAAAAATTGGTACATTGAAACAACCCCTTCCACAAAATTGACTTTGCGCGAAAAATTAAAAAATTGGTACATTGAAACAACCCCTTCCAGAAATTGTTTGGAGAAACTGCTGGCTATATTACATGCGGATCTGCTTCAATTATTTGTTGAAAATTTTCCTATTGTATTCGGCCCGGACAACGTTTCGTTTAATGTACACAATTTATTGCACATAGCATCTAATGCAGAGAAGTATGGGACTCTCACATCTTTTTCGGTGTACGATTTTGAAAATAAGCTTCAAATTTTAAAAAGATATGTTCGAAAGCCATCATCGATTCTTCAACAAATTGTTCATAGAGAACAAAACGAAGTACATGTTGAAGCTAAAATCGAAAAATTTAAGTACAAAGGGGATGTTATTGTTGAAGCTTTTGTCAATGATTGCTTAATTTCTTGCAAAGAACCCAATAATATTTGTTCCGTTAAATCAGATATTCCTATAAAAATTGAAGCAATAATAAAAGAAGATGACATCTACGATTTAAACAGTTTTTTCCAAGAACCTCTTGATTCTTGAGCGTTAGGCATTTTCAAAACAAATATACTTTTAGGTGAAAAAGTAAAATGTTTAATGAAGGATGTTCAGTACAAATGTTTATGCTTACCTTTTGAAACAAATTTAATAATAATACCAATTCTACACAGCTGTCTTCCAGAAAAATATCGAACGATCATGCCCAATCCTCAAAAGGAAAACTAAAGTATTTTCCTCCACAAGGTAATATACATTTGCATTTCAACATTTAACACCGTACTGATAACATATTTTCTATTATTTTCAAGTTAATCAAAAGTGTCTTGGCTGTGAAGAACTATCACAAAAATTTGATTTATATAAAGGTTTGTTTATAAAACGGTATGTATGTACATGTGTTATTAATATATGTTTGTACAGATGCTGCTCAAAAGCAATATAATACCATAGTTGATATTTTGGCGGAACATAAAGTGTTATTGGATCGCATAGTTACTCAAAACGCTGCTGTAACTAATATGATAGACATTTTCCCAATTAATTATGAGGTAAAGTTGAAAGAGTTGGACGATATTTTAGCTATTCAAAGATACCCTTATGTAAGTATTTAACTTTAATGTGTATTGAAATTAACGAATAATTAAAAATTGTTGGTTTATATTCTTTAGATACGACAAATTAATATACTTCTCGGTGGTAATGCCGAACGCAATTTACATAATATATTTGGATCCAATATAATTCTTAATTTTAATGTTGACGGATCATTCGGCAAAAAACGTTTACGAGACTTCCGCAATGTATTTTCGGCTCTGATAGGTAAAAAAAACTAGTTTTCATTACGCATATTTGTTTAATATACCACCATTATTTCAATACCCAGGTGCTATATCCACTTTCAGTGAATCCGCTGACAAAACATTAAGAACTTCTTTTCAACGTCAGAAGAAAAATTTTTTTAAGCAAACAAGTCGCAGCAAGTCCAAAAAGAATGAGCAACACCCAAACGAAAACGAATCTTCTGGCAAAGAAGAATAACTTTATTTAATATATTTAAAATTTTTACTTTTATTTGTTTTATGACCAATATTAATTAGTTAATTCTCTTATATCATTGTTTGCCTTTGGGCTAATAATCATCTATACAGAAAGTAAGTAAAACTAATTCATTTTATTTTTAAGCACTCAACGTTTCGTTTGTTTCAAACTTCTTGGGTGCTTAAAAATAAAATGAATTAGTTTTATTTACTTTTTGGATCCACCATTATTAGCCCAAAGGTTACCCCTGATATAAGTGAATAAAAATGTTTAGGTTTAGCTAACCTTGAAGAAAATTAGCTTTAATAACTTTAATAATTTCAATCAAAAATAGACGTATGTATATTTAGTTGATAAGTTGTTTTTATTAAATAATAAGAAACATGTATCTTGCCTTATAACAAAGAGACTGTAACGAAACTTGTACCTTTTTTTAATTTTATGTGTTAAAAATATTTTTATATACAATAAACATGTAATTTAACAGAATATATGCAAGTGTATGCACTGAGTTTGTTTCCAAGAGAAAGTTTCAAAAGTGTTTCTGTTTCCAATGTCTCCATATGGTCCCATAAAAACTACATAGTCAATAGTTCTAAGGGGATTATTAATAGTGTGCAAATCCAATAAAAAGATACAAAAGTGTAGACAAGAATTACTAAAATGTACTAGTGAATCTCTGGTCCAATGTCTACATATGGTCCCATAAGAACTACATAGTCTATAGTGCCGAAGTCAGTAGTTCATTCTCAATGACAAGCACATGTTAAATGTCTATAGCAAATAGCATTGTCTGGGGTATAATAAGTCACTAGTACTGGTGACTGTGTCAATAGTAAGTCAGTACAGATTCACTATTGACATTTCCTGCAGGGCACCTTGTGTGAAAGGAAAAGTCACACATATATTTGCGTCTAACGAAAATATTCAGTAGTTCCAACTGATTCATATGAATAGTACATACAACCGACATAATTCGATTGGGGACAAATTCGGTTGCAACGACGAATCTGTTTTCTCTGTGCATAATTTTAACATTTTCAGATATGTTGATTTTGCTAATATGTTTCAATCCTGTTCTATCCATTAAATATTTGGATTTGAAAGAATATTTGGAACGGTGATGAATTTTCCACTAAATTCTTAACACATAAACCAAAATGTATATATTTTGGAATGAAACTTCAATGTACAATTTAGTTATTGAACTGAAAATTCTTGTCTACAAATTTTTAGCAATGCTGCTTGGCTTTCTATTCCTATTCCCATTAGTTTACCCTCCTGAAAATGATACATGTAATTACTTTACGTATTAACTTAGAGCATATAAATAACATGTACTGAACTTACACTTTTATGGCGATGTCCGATCTTAATAAGTGTTCTCCAATATAATAATTTAATTTATTACATGTATGTAGTACATACATATGTACATATATATTTTTCAAAATATTCATATTTGTTCAATAAATATTTTATATAATTTTATTTATTTATTTAATTTTATATGTCAGACTATTATCAAGCACCAAATGATTGCCACAATTTCCTATTGGAAGTTAAGATCACCGAATTATCATTAAATGTTTATTGTCGTTTACAGAAACTAAATTTCGTATATCTGTACAATTTATAATTCTTTATTGTAGCTGACAACTGAATTATATTTAAACAACTGTTGCTATACCCCATGGTACAATCAGTTACCAGGTACAATTATTAGAGAGAGTTTCCAATGTTCACCCCTAAAACGTCAAACTATGTATTTAATCACTTAACTTTTTTTAATTTGTTACCGCGATATTTTTTAAATTTGTTACGTTTTAACTGAAATTATACACACTTATTAAAAAATATAGTTTTTCTTCAATTGTTAGTAAATTTTTGTAATAAAAATTTAAATTCAATAATTTTTTTTTTGGCATTTCCTTTTTATATTTTTTATTTTCTTTTGTTTGACGTTATAGGGAATGTATAATTGAGAACATACTTTCTAATAATTGTACCTTGCTAATTCTACAATGGCTATACCCATTATTTTTATTCTCAATACCATATTGTTTTTATTGAAAACTATAATGGTAAATTTATTTTAGTCGTCATATTCGATTTAGTCAGAATAATTTAATTAAAAGACGAATTGGTTGAAGTAACTAGCTTTGCTATTGTGGAAACCTAGATTCCATAACAATAACCTATTTACAGTTATAAAATCATAAATTCTGTTGTATTGAAAATATTTTAAATTGTAATACAAATTCCATAGTCAACTTTTAACAATAACAACCGATTTCCAACCAATCTGTTTTCTGTGTGTGTACTTACAGTGGGCTTTTTGTCGTATGTTCAAAGAAAATAACTTGTTGTGAAAAAATGTAACATACGCTAAATGTATTCTGAAGCAAACAGGGTAATAACGCCTTTCTAATTATAATTAGAATAAATTTGACTTACACAGAGAAAACAGATTCGTGATAGCAACCGAATTTGTTGCCAATCGAATGATTCTGTCTTAGTGACCGAATTTTACAGTTGTGGCTACAATATTTTGGAAGGGGTAACTAAAGTTTGGTTGCTTCAACTGAAATTCTTCTTTATCAACTGACTTTCTGTTGTTAGAACTGAAAAATTCTATGTGTGCAACCGAATCATTCGATTGGCAACAAATTCGGTTGCTATCACGAATCTGTTTTCTCTGTGTAGGATTATGATAATAAAATATTTCAGTTATATTCAATCCAAAACTGGAGAGAATCCGTAGGGCCATTTTGAAGAAATTTAATGTTAAACATTAAAAACCGTCTGTTGAAAAGTTAACTATTGCTATATACGACATCCGAATTTTAAGGTAACGATTTGTTTTATCGATGATTTAACAAAAATAAAAACATAAAAGTTTATAAGTAATTTAAAAAAAATGTTGTTGGATTTTCGCAAAACAATCTGCATCAAATACTGAACTGAATTTGTATGAAGACAATGAAGCATTTTTAAGAGAAAGCTACCGATTATTCTTCTTATGCATGCTTCAAAATCGAATTTGATTTATGTTTATTTTTTTCGAACGAGTAAAAAGAAAGGTTCTTCCGCAATCCTCGTGTGGAGTTCTCGTGGGAACCTTATGAAACAAAACACAATCAACCGCAAGAGATAAGCACGAAACCTATTCTGGTCAATTGCAAACAACCAACTGTCCAACCTTCTGGTGACAGTTATGTTAAAGGCAACCAGGTACCCTTGGTATCATACTAAGCACTTCCAAAGCTACATTAGCCCTCGCTGGCAATCAGCAAACAAAAACCCATTTATCGGACACTACGAACACAATGACATTACGGCATTTTAAAATCCCCCAACTCGCAAATATCTAGCCACGAGGTCTTTCATTTAAAGGCGTGCCCTGCATATAATCGATAGAGATGGATCCAAATCAGTCGACGAATTGTCTGATTTAGGTTGGCATAAGGGCCGATTGGCTGAAGCCATTATCGATAGAAGCGCAAATGATGTATCATTCCTCAAAAATGCTGGAAGTGTACTTGAAGATTCTGAGAGAGAATCCCGGTCCATCCCAAGTTCTCACTTTTGGTGATCAACCGGAAGTCCGCAAGATATGTACTGCACTAACATTGACGACCCCGCTAACCAGGAAGACGACATGGAGACACAATCAAACTCTGGAATTGTTGGAGGACGAATACGCTCTTCTGGACACGGATCCAGAAGATGTGGGCGTTACTGTCGTCTATGATCCATACCATGGTGATAGAGTCCCCGTCCATACTGTGAAACATTTGCTGCAAAACATTTGAGTTTGTTGATTAAAGGGGAAAGAGGAATGGAAAAAGGTACTTGTTTCATGTATGTGCAGTTTTTGTTGAGTATCTCATCCACATTTTCTAACATGAAGTTAGCTGTAGCTATATCATATAGCTATGATTTTTTTTATTCGATTCGAAATTTTCAGGAGATCCGGCTTTTTTGAGTCCAGTCTACTGTAATAAATAGATAGATAGATTTGAGACCCATTAGATTACATCATTGTATGTGTTTTGGTTTATATAGAGCTTTCGTTAACACATCTGCTGGCATTTCATCTGTAGGTAAGTATTGAATATTAATATCTCCTCTCTCAATGGTTTCCCGAACGAAATGATGACGGATGTCAACATGTTTGGTTCTATTATGAAACACTGGATTTTTGCATAATTTACCAGCACCTTGGTTATAGTTGTAAATGACAAAATATGATCTTTTCCAAAATTTGTATTGAATTGACTCACCATTTAAATACGCGCTGACAAAGTCTAATTGATGAACTTTGAGATTTAACTGTGATGCTAGAGCTATTACAAGTATAATTGATGAAATTCTTGCAACTGGAGCGTATGTTTCTGAATAACCTATTCCAGGAACTTGAGTAAAACCTTGTGCTACAAACCTCGGTTTTCTTTTATCAACTGTTCCATCAGGCTTATATTTTGTTCTTAAAATCCATTTTGATTTCACAATTATCTTCTCTTTAGGTCTATCGACAACTATCCACGTTTTATTCTTCATCAAAGCAGCTTACTCCACTTTTTTTTTTTTTTTTTTTTTTATTTTTTTTTTTATTTTTAAATCGCCAATGAAATTACAATTTCTTACAGGCTAGCATAATTCTTAAATCTTAATTAAAATGTATTTACTATAGTATAATTTAAAAATACAAAGTTTAAATGTCATCAGTTTAATAAATGAATACTCCGTTTGATGACGTTAGGATCAGTCGAATAGTCAATAAGATGATAGAAGTTATTGAATTGAGCACTAACTCTACGCATTGGATCAAAGTTTGCATAATTTGAACGGAAATATTGGATCTTAAGTGGGATATAATTCCTTGTTGGTCGATTTGGAACTATGAATTCGATTTTACGAAGTAGGAATTCCGAATTAGTTGTTCCATTCAGTAAATTAACCATGAATGAGATATTCATATATATTCTTCTACTTTTTAGAGTAGGGAGTTTTATGAGTGCTAATCGACTTTCATATGATGGTAAATTAATGTTTGAATTCCATGGGAGTTTGCGAAGGCAAAATAAAAGAAATTGTTTTTGGACGGATTCAATTTTCCTTATATAGGTATCGTACTGCGGATCCCAGACAACACTAGCATATTCCAAAATTGGTCTCACAAGTGACGTAAACAATTGCTTTGTGACATAAGGATCATCAAACTCTTTTCCCCAGCGTTTGATGAAACCTAATACCCCTTTGGCTTTGTTAATAGTTTGTGAAATGTGAGAGTTAAAACATAATTTATTATCAAGTAATACGCCAAGATCAAGGAATATCTCAACTTTATCAAGTTGATGATCATTGATCGAGTATCTACAGATTACTGGACTTCGTCTGTAGAATGTCATTTGTTTACATTTTTTAAAATTCAGATCCATTAAATTCTTATTACACCATTGGTTGAAATTATCCAGATCAGCTTGAAGTAAGGATTGGTTAGATTGATTTAAGCTAAGGAAGAGCTTAACATCATCGGCATACATTAACATTTTGGAATTCTTAATACAGGATGGTAGATCATTAATGAATATTAGAAATAATACTGGACCCAAATGACTACCTTGAGGAACACCAGATATAACTGGAATATTTTTTGATTTATAGTCTCTGAACAATACACATTGATGTCTGGTTTTCAAATATGTGGAAATCCATTTGAGAAATACAGGTGAAAGTCCAAGTTTGTCTAATTTATACAGAAGAAGATCATGATTCACTTTATCGAATGCCTTACTGAAATCCGTATAGATAGTGTCAGTTTGTAAGCTGGAATAAAAAGATGTTATCACTGAAGTTGTAAATTCCAATAAATTAGCGGTAGCTGAACAACCTTTTCTAAATCCGTGCTGGAATGGAGATAGAAATGATGCAACTTGATGTGATAATGTTTCAGTTACTATTTTCTCAAAAAGTTTAGGAATAACACTCAATTTAGCTATACCTCTATAATTAGAAATATTGTATCTGCTTCCGGATTTGAACAAAGGAATAATATATGATTTTTTCCAGAAATCAGGAAAATAACCATTGGAAAGTGATGTGTTAAATAAGTATGTTAAGGGCAATACAAACGGATATAAACACTTCATAAGAACACAACTCGGGACACCATTGGGACCATATTTATCTGAAAATTTTAATTTCCGTATAGCTGTCATAACAGTTGATGTATGTATTGCTGGACAATTTATTTGAGTCGTTTCAAATATTGGATACGGATAATTAGATAATTGATTCAAGCTCTTATTAGAATACGAAGAGGAAAAGAAGTCAGCAAACATGTCACAAATCTCCGAATCATTTGAAGATTCTATGTCACCAAATTTCATCATAGATGGATATCCAGATACTCGACGTTTCGAATTGACGAACTGATAGAATGATTTAGGATTATTTTTGAAATTTCTCCTTACTTTAAAAATATATTTATTGTAACATTGGATATTTGCTAAATTGTAAGCTGATCTGGATACTGAGTATCTCGCGTAATCAGTTGATAGACCAGATTTCCTGTATTTTTTATAATGTTTATTTTTCAAATTCTTTAAACTCGTAAGCTGCGTGGTGTTCCAAGGAGGACCATTCGGAATTATTTTCTTCATCATTGGAATAGATGATTTAAAACATTTAAATAAGCCATCATAAAATTGATTTAGAATTAGATCAATGTTATGGGGACTTAAATTTCGAACCAATTTTCCGTTGAGAGTAGGTGATTTAATTTGGAGTAATCAGCTTTCTTAAAGTCAAAGACCTTTTCATCATTTAGAGCAGGTTTTGCCGATACTTGAGTTTTTAAATATGCACTAATTTCAATAGTAGGATGGTAAGCATCTTCTGGTGTAGATAAAGGATTAATGCGTTGTACATTAAATTCATCAGGTTGATCTACAAACACTAAATCCAGTAGTTTTCCTAATGAATTCGGTATGCTATTTATTTGAAAAAGTGCCAAATCTGCAATGGAATCTAATAGGTCTACATTTGATTCGGAATTTATTGATGGACTTAAAAAGTAAGAATCAGGAGTTTTACACCACATTATGTTCGGCATATTAAAGTCTCCTAGAACAATAATCATGTCATCAGGTTTGGATAGTTTTACTACGAGCTTTATCGCTGTAGCGTGTAGTTCATATATGTGGATACTTGACGTAGGAGGAATATAAGAGCATGTGATAAATACAGTCCTAAATTTAGTTTTGACACATGTAGCGATGAATTCGATATCTTGGACATCATTAAGGATTATTTCTTCTGAAGGAAAAAGAGTTGAGACGGCAATCAAAACTCCGCCGCCTTCCTTACCAACTCTATCGCGTCTATAAATTTGGAATTTATTGCACATTATTTCGGAATTGTGGATCCTCTTCTCAGGTTTATCACGGAGCCATGTTTCAGTTAGAACTATGATGTTATGTTCAATGTCGAATCTTTGAAGATAAAATGACTTTAATTTTGTATTCATGCCACGAACATTCTGATAACCGATAGAGATTAATGTAAGATTAGATTGGTCAAGTCTACATTTAGCATTTAACGGTTTACTCGATTCAATTAGTTTTTTGGATTGTAATCAGCAGCCTTAGGAAGAGTAACATTGTTGTCTTCACGATAAATAAATTGACGAACAATTGTATTTTTTGGCCAAAAATTTGGATGTACTAATCGGTCAAAAATACTCTCAGGAACAATAATCGTAAATGATGCTCTATTACGGGCGTTAATCTTATATATTTGGATATCATTGTATAATTCAGTGCAAAGATTTGTCCTAATATGGAAATCCACATCATTTACGGATGTATCTTGAGCAAAGCGTGTGGCAAATATAGTTTTCCTAGGAGGAATAATTTTTAGAGGCTTGGGTGTTACAACTGCAGCAAACTTTCATAGCTTGTTTCCATTAATTGGATGCCTTTGACTCTAAAGCTTTTTTCACATTTGGTGGATCGTTTATTTGAGCAATTCCGGCTATTTCTACTACGTCAAATTCATTGTATTGGGTAGATTCATTTTTCACTTGTTGTTCGAGGTTTTCATTTTGTTCTATTTCCAAACTATTTACCTGTTCATTTCGATTTTCATCATTGATCTTCCAGATTTCGTCATCAATAAAATCGGTATAATCGGATTCATTTTCAAAATTTTCGGTAAATTTAACATCTCCACTTTTAATTAATTTTCTCTGTTCCGGATTCCACAATCTATATGCTTTAGATTGTACAAATACACATTTTTTAGATTTAGGATTAAATTTACCTTTACCGGGTTTCTTGTCTAGAACATAAGCTACAGTTCCAAATTTTCTAAAATATTTAACATTTGGAATTCTACCAGTCCATATTTTGAATGGAGTTTCTCCATCAATACTACGAGAATTGCAACGGTTACGAATATAATTGGCTGTCTGTATGGCTTCAGCCCAAAATCCAGGGGATAACTTTGACTTGATCATCATGCACCTAGCCATCTCTACTAGTGTGCGATTTTTCCGCTCAGCAATTCCATTTTGCTGGGGTGTATAATCGACTGTGAACTCGTGCTTTATACCTTGATTCTTCAAAATTAGATTTTTATAGCTTTCCCTTTCTGTTTTTTCACCATATTCTTGAATTCGATGAATTTCTCTAAAACTTCGGCCTTTGTCTTGATGAAGTACACCTCACACCAACGACTTTTATCGTCTATAAAAGCAACAAAATATTTACTTCCTCCTAATGAGTTATTACGCACAGGACCACAAACGTCGCTATGTATCAGTTCCAAAACTTGTGCTGATTTTGTTTCAGATTCTTTAAATAGTCGTTGGGAAAGTTTTCTTTGAATACATACCTCGCATGTTGGTAGTTTCTCATTCAAATTAATGTTCATTCCTATTACCTTATCTTGACGAACTAAATTCTTGAGATCTTTCTCGTTTAGGTGTCCAAAACACTCATGCCAATCTTCTATTGTTGTGGGTTCGTTTGCTATTTTACATTCTTCAATCTTTTCAGAAACGTAGTATAAATCATTCTTCCTATAAGCTGACAGGATCTTTTCACCATCTTTAGAATTTACAACGATTGCTTAATTTTTCTTGAAATAGACTTCATATCCATTTTGTGTAATTTTTGATACTGATAGAAGATTAGATCGTAGATCTGGCACAAAAAGTGTATTCTCAAGCTTTACAGAATAATTGTCATTAGCTCTTATCTCAACTGTGCCAATGCCTGAAATATTTGTAGAGTTATTATTTGCCAAATAAACGGTTTTATTTTTAGTATGTTCTAAATTCTGGAATTTTCCTTTATTTGATGTCATGTGCGACGAAGATCCTGAATCTAAACACCATTCTTCATTAGAATTACTTACGTGAAAAGCAACAGATTTCACATTTTCAGGGTTATTTGGGTTTTTCTCGTTATTTTTGTTTGGTTTTGACTTACATTCATTGGCTTTATGGCCAATTTTACCACAATTGTAGCGCTTGTACTTGAACATTTTCTTACCCGATGTTTGATTCTTGTCTTTGTTATATTTCTTCACCATCAAAGCATCGTTATTATTTTCACTTACTCTTCAAGTAATTTTATCATAAGGGTTTCGGGGGACATTAATGTTTCTTGGGTTTCTATAGCTATAAGCAAGGATTCATATTCTTCGGGGATGCTATACAGGATTAGGATACTTAATTCTTTCATACATTCACAACAACATTGCAGTTCTTGCAGGACCACATGAATCATAGATACTGTGCATTTTATCCCATATATATTCAGAAGTTTCACAATGTTTTAATTGTGATGGAGATACCAGTATTAAATCCGTTTTCGCATTAGCGTCGCCAGTTTCCCATTCTGTTACCTTTTGAGCTGGGGATTGTGGCTTTTGAAAGTCTCCGGTTACATATTTCCATGTGTTGTTCTTGATTAACAATGCCTGCATCTGTATTTTCCATGTATCGAAATTATCACGTCCAAGTGAATCGATCTTGAAACTGTTTCCTGCCATCTTCAGTGACTCTTTTCTCCAATTTAACTAGGATTCTTCAACAAGGATGTGAGGCCGTTGTTGAATTATTAATTTTATAGGTAGCTGGGCCTATAACCTCTTGGGAATTAAAAACAATACGTTGTGTTTGTTTGAATATAAAAATCAGAGTGAAAAATTTTATTACAATATTTCAAATATTGAAAACACTAAACATAAATTACTAGATTCAAAACTATATTGTTTAGGAAAGTGAAATGAAAAAGAAATAAATAAGAACAGGCAGGGTTGGAGAAACTTGACGAACTAACATTAGTAAATGCTACCGGTCGAGGCTACCGGGGCGCACAGTGGCTCATTATCGTTTTTCATCGGCCAAAACTCTGTAACTTTTGAACGGCTAGAGATATTTTAGAAATTTTTTTTTGATGGACAGATAATTTCTCGAATTTTTCTTAAGTTTTAATTTTATTAAAATCGATTCAGCAGATGTTGAGCAATTTAAGGTAAAGGTTAAAGTTGAACTTTTAATTTTTTATAGCATTTAGTATGCAAGCAGATAAAAACAAGTAAGGAAGCATGTTCGACCAAGCTCGACCATATAGTACCCTACACTATAATTTATTTTCGTGAATGATTTTCTGAAGAGGGCATTATATGGGAGCTATGACTAATTATGGACCGATCGGCATGAAATTAGGTCGTATGATTTATGTCTATATGTAAGCCATTTATGTTGAATTTTGTGTTTATACCAATATTTTTAAGAGATTTATGCTCGTTAACGTGATTTTCGGAAGCGGGTCTTATATGGGAGCTATGACTAATTATGGACCGATCGCCATGAAATTAGGTCATGTGATTTATGTCTATATTGTAGTTATTTCTGTTGAATTTTGTGTTTATACCAAGCATTTTTAAGAGATTTATGCTCGTTAAAGTGATTTTTGGAAGCGGGCCTTGTATGGGAGATATAACTAATTATGGACAGATCATCATAAAATTAGGTGACATTAATTCAGTTTATATAAAACTTATTTGGAGCAAAATGTGTGTACATACCTATTAGGGTATTCGAATTATTAGATTTATCTCTTGTTCGAATAAAACGAATAATTCGAATAAGAGATTTTAACTTGTTCGAATAGTTCGATCACACGTTTAAAATTAATCGAATTATTCTAATAATTTAAATTTGTTTAAAAAAGTAAAGAATGAAGTTTTGATGTCGGTTTTTTAATATTTTATTGTTAAAGAAAAACAAAAAATAACGTTAAAGTTAACAATTAAAGTATTGATAATGTTAAAAAACATTCGAAAACAAAGTCCATCATTAAATTTTCAACATAAATATTCTGATCAGATTAACTCCCGAAAAATTTACAAAACAATTGACTAGCAAACCCTTCAGTTTCCATTTTGGAGCTATGCTTTAAAAAATTTGAGCTAGTTGGACATGATCCTGAATTCAAATACATTATAAACGTATTAAGAACTTGTATATGTCGTTCATTAATTCGGGTTTTAAATTGAGTAACTAATTCTTTAGTAAATTAATTATTCACTATTTCTAAATTATGTATAACAAATTGTAGTATACATCAAGCTCTATCAACGTTGCTGAATCTTTGCTTAATAAAGTGGTCTTGGGGAATTACACAATAAAGGGAATCTGTCCAAAGTTTGATATCATTGTCAGTGAACGTGGTTTATTTTGAAGTCAGGCAGTGCATGATTGACGCATTTACAAATACGCAAAGAGTTTATTACCATAATAGACAAAGATGTTCAAAATCATGTATAAGACGAACTCCATGCTTTTCTTGCAACAAAACGTTAGTTTGCAATATTTGTGTTTATCATTGGATTTATTAAATATATTACAACACTTACGTACGCGGTTAATAACATCACTTATATACATATATTTTAAGATCATGGCCTTCATCTATTTCAATGTAATCATTATAAATGTCATCCTCAATATCACTTTCGACGACCGCACAGTGGGTTGATTGGTACCCAAAGTGGCGATTAATTCATAGAAGCCGTAGTTTTAAAATATTATATTTTTTTATTAATGAGTTATTATAAGCACATAAAAACACAGCATTTTAGAAAAAAGGTTGTTGCGGCTGGGGTTTATTGCAGGATGTGCATACTCTTCTTTATAGGACCGGAGGTTATTATTGATAGGATTTGTTTATTGGCATTGGTAGAAGATGATATGAAATTGGAAATTTTCATTTTTATTATTTCTTCAGTAACATAAATACTCACAAAAACAGGCAGGGAGTTATTTGGCCACAAAATGTTGAAAACGCCAACACCAATCAGGCCCATCTTCTTGTAGTATAGGGGAATGTGTCTTCATTACATTGCTTATTAAACTTTATTGCACTGTTAAAATTTAGATATATATCTAACTTATTTTTTAATTGTTTTAAAATTGTTTGAATTTTAGCTCTGTTGTATTGTTTTGGTTTGTTTTTGATGTTTCTGAGAAATGTCAATGTGTGGGATGTATGTAGTGCAGGGTTGCCTAGTAAGATTCCTTTCTTTTTTTTAGTGGTACCAAGTAGGAAAGTTACCAGATAAAGCTGAAGGAAGAGAATTACCGACCTTTATAGTTTCTCTTTTGAAAATGCGATATCAAGGCTAAGGCCATAAGTGCGTTGACCCGTTTGTGTGAGTGTATATTTGTTTATTGTCGTTATTTTTTTTTGTTTACTTTTTGTTGGTAAGAATATTCTGTTAGTTTTTAGCGTTAATATTGTCGTGAGATTTTTCTTAACTAAACGAGAAGATTGTGTTTTAGTTGAAAAGTGGCAAGCAAAGATAAAAGTTCAAATAATTAAATTGATACGGAAAGGAAACGTACAAAGTCTTCAAATTCTTAGCTAAATTATTAAAAATTTTGAGTATAAAATCAATAAAGTACCAGCCGGGAATAACATTTTTAAACTATTTGTATAAAATACTCGGCTGCTGGGGCTAGGAAGCAAGGCCAAAGGAAACGTTAATAAGACCATTATGAGATAGATGTTGGCCAATAGAGGAAAGAAACATAATTCAAATTAATAGACTGGTAAAAACCAAAAGTGCGATAATAAAGGTAACACAGTGCTTTATTTGTTTTGTAAAACGAGTGGCAACTACAAATGCAGAGCCACCCAAGATCCACAAATGACAAAGTGGAGACGTGAACCTTAAGTTTTGCCATAATAGTATAACAATATAATCATTAATTCACCTCAGAAAAATAAGCAGTAGGGTAGTTCATAATTAGAGTAGGATATATTTTTAAAATTTTATTAGTTTTATATTATTAAATAATAAGAAATTATACGTTTTGTAATTATAAAATAGTATCTGTAAAAGGACCAAACTAAACTTACTCAAAAAAAAAATATAGTAACGGTTAAAGAAGGCGAAATAGAAAAAAATAGAATTAGCCTCATATATTATATTCTTCAGGGAGCTCCTTTAGGAATAAATAGGGACTGTAAAGCGCTCAAAATGGGATATAAAAGGGAGTTATAGTGAGTTAGAAGTGATAACCCACATATAACTATTTAGTTGTCCTTGTTAAGTAAATGTTATAGTTTAAGTTATTTGTCAGTTTTATTTATTTATTTATGTCTTATGGTATGATCATTAAAATTGAGCAATAGATTGAAAAATTGAAAAATTCAAAAAAAAATCTAAGAAAATTCATAGCTTGAAATAGATTAAATTCGATGCTGTTACTTTTTGTTTAAGAAAATATCAAGTTGCAATCAAAGAAATACGGAAATAGAATTTATGATCAAGATACGATATAGAAGTCGTGATCAGATACAAAATATAAGCTATAAATAAAAATATCTTTTCTATATATACATATATGAGAAAAGGAGATAAAATTCACAAAAGAGCATATTATCCAGCATAAGAATAAAACAGAAATATTTTTTTTAAAGTTGCATTGAGCTACCAAAAATCATTTTTATTGTAATGTTTATTTTTTTTTGTTTTTTTTATTGTCATTATTATTTATATTGATAGTTAGTGTTAGTATATGATATTTAGTTGCTTTAGTTTCGAAAAATTTAATAAATAATGTTTTATGTTTATTGAGAAATTGAATATTAAAAAAATGATGTCGGCTTAATTAAGTAAAGGTTCGTGGAATTGATGGACAGGTAAGTGGGAATGGAGTTTGGGTCGCTGGAAAACTTAGTGGATATAGTTGCGACAAGGTTGGGTGGGCATGAACAGAGATTAACATCTGTCTCTGAAGTATGTGGTGTGTGGTACAATTTTATATAGTTTCAGTTTGTTCTTGTGTTTATTTTTTTGTTTTCTTGTTAAGGATCGAGGTTGGTGAGGAAAGGGTTGGAACCTCCTGAGAAAACTAATGAGCTAGACGGAAACCTCGCCAGCTACTAGTGTTCCGTAACAAGGTTAAACAAAAAAAAAACCAATAATGGAGAACTTTAAAAAAAATCTTAAAAAATATTTTCAAAACATTTATCTAACCAAAAATTATTTATTTATGTTCTCAAATACCTGAAGTTGATGGTTCCATTTTAATATTTTTAATATTCTACTTTTAACAGATTTAACAAAAAATATAAGCTCTCGAAATATCACAATTTTCAATTTTAACCACAGCACGCAAAATTTGTAAAAATTATTTGACTTTGACCGCTCACTGCCAATAAAGTAAGTTACTCACAACTGTAATTTTAGCAGTTTGTGATGTATTATTTAATGCACTTTAACCCAATACCAAACATGACTGAAACAGATAAAGTTCAGCTTTTGAATTAATCGCCACTTTTGGTACATTTCAACCCTCTGTGGACCGTTTCAAAATCACATTCAACTCCACTTTAATCTAAGTTAATATTTTGATTATTAATTGCGATTCTTCTAATATTTCGCCAGCTAAATAACAAATATTTTATTCCGTACCTTTTATTTTCATTGGTTCAAGTCTTAAGTTAAAAATTTTGGTAAGATTTGTTTTTAGAATTGTAACTTTTTGCAGTAATATTTATATATTTGTCGAATTTCAGAAACAATACAATTTTTGTGAGTCATTATACTTATTTAAATATATGTATATGAACATTTATTCGTTTTATTCGATTATTCTACATAAAATTGTTCGAATTATTCGTTATTCGAAAATGTCCATTTTTAAATTGTTCGAATAATTATTCGTAAGAAATTATTCGATTAATCGAATTAATACCCTAATACCTATATAAATTAACCATTTACGACCGATAAAGTATAATTTCGGTAGAACATTTGTATGGGTGATAGGTGAAATAATGGACCGATTTCAGTCATTTTCAATAGGCTTCGTCCTCGGGTCGAAAAAAATGTATGTACCAAATTTTATCGCAATATCTTCAAAACTGCGACTTGTACTTTTCCACAGTCATATGAACAGGTAAAATAAAAATAGAAAAAAAATTTGGGAGTAATTTCATTCAAATGAACAGGTCAAAAGAGGTCAACAAGTATAATAAGGCTTAAAGAGGACACTTTGACCTTTCTCCTGGTAGTAACATTTGTTTAACCCCTTTTGACCCTAAGCACTTTTATTCCACTGAAATTCAAATTTGACTAAAATATAGTACCTGAGAAAAAAATTAATAACACATCAGGTATAAACGGTACAGTGACAAGTCATACCAGTTCTTAAAGACTATTATCCTACCCACATAACAAAAAAAAATCATCCAATCATCGATAATAGTTTGCGAGTAATGATAATTTACTTCTAATCAAATTTACAAAAATCACATTTTTTATAAAATTATATAATATTTGACTTTTAACAGCATGCCACGCACACAATTGACAATATTTTTATCTACCTTAGTTTCTATGTGTTTACTATTGAATGGCATTAAAATTTTTGAAATCGGAGTTAACAAAAAGTTGGACTTTTGGCCGATGAAATTGAGATATGAGCCACCGTGGGGCGGTCAACTAGTACACATATAAAAATGAAATGGTCCATGTATGTAATGCCATCACGAGAGAACGGCTGGAGCTATTTGGCTGATTTTGTTTTTATTCTATTCGAAATTAGCAGGAGATGGTCTGTAAAGAAAAAAAATTAAAAAATCGGAAATTTTAATTTTTAATATTCATATTGCCTTCTTTTCACTTCTAACTTTTCTTAATAAGAGACATTTTTTGGAGAAACTTGAAGAACTAACATTAGTAAATAGCTACCGGGCGAAGCCGGGGTTGTCATCTAGTTATAAATAAAATAGAAAATAGAAAACAACAGAAAATAATAAGAAAGGAATTTATAATACAGGAATGCAAATATTTCACAGTGTGGACCGGGACAAAAGGGAACCTTCACCACTCTATGGCAGCATCTGCTCCACTACTCCTTCACATTGCAGAAATTAGATGTGAAGAAGTAATGTGAAGGAGATCTTGTTGGTCCAAGAGCCGTTGATATGCAACGATTATATAAAAAATTAAAAGTCATTTTATTAATTGGAACAAAAAATATGTATTTCAACAAAAAAGTTAACAAAACCTCAATTCGTTAAAAAAATATTGATGAAAATTAAAGAACATCACAAAATTCATATTTCACTTAAATTCGTACAATTATATTAAATTATAATTAAAACTTTAAAAATTAAAAAAATTTTAATATTAAATAATCCTAATACTTTGTAGGGTATCATTTGCTATTTTTTAGTGCCTTTACGATTTTAAGTGAAGCGTTGATATTCTGGGCACTGAAAGTCTTACCCAATTTTTTTATTTGTGGATAAGAGCAATTAAAATTATACCCAATTTTCTGATACGTAATAGCACACACAATATAAAAATAGCATTTTAAAATATTTCCAAAACATCAACTTTCTAAAACTAATGAATAAAATTTGACTACGATGGTGTACGATTTTAAGTGACATTCACTGTATGTTAGAGTTGTGTAGCTCATGAATGACCTAGTTCAATTGAGCTATTCACTCAACTGAGCGAAGTGAATCATTCATCATACTGAGCGTTTTCAGCTCAGCACTGAGCGTTTTCAACTGAGCGCTGAGCGGTTTCAGTTCAGTGCTCATGAAAGAGCTGCACAAGCACATTCATTTGTCGTCTTCAATGTTTCAGATGTTTCACATGTTTCACTTTACTCGTCAATGCTCTTACATTCTTTCGCTCACTGACATTGAAAAGTGAGTGAGTATTGTGTCCAACAGAAATAAAACGATCATTCGAATGTAGGTTTGTTATGTATGTATATGATCGTATGCTGCCGCGTATATATTTTTGTTTCAAGAATTATTAGAGTTATTCAAATTGTTTTTGTTTTCATGAAGGAATTTTTATATGTGTGCTATTGAATGAATGTGAATTTATTTATGGTATGGTGATGTAGAATGAAATAAAGAAAGAGTATTGCTACAGTTTGTAAGTAAATTTCATAAAAAAAATAATGAAAAAGGGAAATACATAATTGTTATTGTTAAAATAATAATTGTAATTGAAAGTATGTAATTAGTAAAAAAAATACTATTTCAAAAACACATTAGTGGGATTATATCTAACAAAACACATAATTAAAAAAATACAAAGTACTGATATTCTTAATTAAATTAGCAATATTATTTCAATCACTTTTTTAGAAAATATATGTATATCTTATGCACTTTTTTACTATACTGCTACATCAACAGAACATTTGTCTGCTGCCATGAGCGACCTATCGTGGGTTTTTCGCTGCTTTTTGGAATGACAGTTTCGAATTTCGGAATTTAAGGAATAAGATTTATAAAATCTTATTCCTTAAATTCAGAAATTCTATTTATATATTGTCATATCATAAAATAATTAAGTTAATGTTGAAAATATACAAATTGTATCACAAAACTATTTTTCTTTCGTATTTTTAGTAGAAATTTTGTTGATCATATATATATAAGTTGTAAAAGTCAGATAAAAAAATATATATTTTGCCAATTGACCCAAAAAATTGCAACAATATTCATTTTGGTTTAGTTATTGTCACATTTTTATTTTGGATCACAATTATCAGATCATCAAAATATTTTTCCTTTTTCAAATTCCAGTTAATATCTTGAGTTTTTGGTAATTTTATTATTTTGTGGTAAAAGAATACGTTATAGTTAGTGAATGTTCTGCTTAACAAATATTGTCTAAACATTTGGTTAGCATCGGAAATTATAAATAATAAAAAATGAACTCTTTTTTCCGCAAAAATATTAGTTTAAATAAAATACAATTTTATTTTTTAAAATTTTAATCAATTATTTCACGCATAAATCTCTAATTGTCAAAAGACTGTGTGTTTTTACAACTAACAACAGAAATAATTGATTTAATTCACTACAAGCAATTCTCAAAATGAAATGGTCATTATACAACATACTGAGCTAATGAGCTAAAAGAGCGACTTAGTTCATTTCAGTGAGCTGAGCTGAAAAGAGCGGTCACTTCACTGAGCTAATAAACCCAACTCTACTGTATGTGTGTATTAGAGTGCTCCAAAAAAATAAAATTGCGAATTTTGACCGTCCCCCCCCTCTAGAATTGTTCTATGTATTGTAGAAACACATTGTGTAAAATATTAGGATGATAGGATAACGTTAACTGGTGGCGCAACGACGCTGAAGTTTTGAGGTGCATTTACAAGGGGAAAATATGCAATTTTTTCAGTTTTTGTAAAAATTTTGCCATTAAATAATGACTTTTACAATTTAATTTAAAAGAATCGAAATGTGTACGTAATTGTCGTTATAATAAGATATAAAAGACAAAAATTGGTGAAAAAATGTTAAAGTTATTAAAAAATCGCCAGGCCATTAACGTGTCTCAGGCCACTAGAACAAGAAATTTATGAACAAAATTAACATATTTTGAGAAATATTAAAATAAAAGCTTATTTTTACTTAAAATATATCCACATTTACTTGTATATGAGTTTTTGCCCTCGTAGGATACCGTTAACCTATACACAGGTATGACCAAAAAAATTAAATTTTTTTAACGGCAATTTCAAAACTCCAATTTCAAATTTTTAAAAATTTTGTTAAACAAATTTCAGAATTTTTTGATCATCACATGGGGATTTATTGACAACATAATAGGGAATAAAAATGTGAAAAAAGTATGTCAATACCTCCAATAGTTTTTCCGTACCTGCGATATAAATTTTGCGATTTTCGAGAAAAACTAATTTTTTGGCCATATTTTGGGGAATGACCAGAATTTCCTTACTGTAATGATTTTTAAGTAAAATCTGTTCAGAATAATATAGTCCAGGTAATTTTAAATGTAGTCTGAAAGTTTTTCTAAAATCGGAAAACTTTAACCCTTAAATCGTGAAGGTCAAAGTCAATTTTTTCAATATTTGGAATTTCTCATGGAAAGATAGCGAAATATTATATATTTTTGGGCCGATTTTGATGAAACTTAAGAAAAATATAAAATGAAGTCTAGTATTCACAATGACAGTACAAAAATGGAAATTAACCCTTAAGAGTACTTGGGGTCAAAATTAATGTGTTTTTCGTGATTTTAAAAGTTGAGGGTCATTTGGACCCCAAGTGCTATTAAGGGTTAATTTCCATTTTTGTACTGTTATTGTGAATACCAGACTTCATTTTATATTTTTCTTAAGTTTCATCAAAATCGGCACAAAAATATATAATATTTCGCTATCTTTCCATGAGATATTCCAAACATTGAAAAAATTGACCTTTGACCTTCACGATTTAAGGGTTAAAGTTTTCCGATTTTAGTAAAACTTTCAGACTATATTTAAAATTACCTGGACTATATTATTCTGAATAGCTTTTACTCAAAAATCATTACAGTAATGAAATTCTGGTCATTCCCCAAAATATGGCCAAAAAATTAGTTTTTCTCGAAAATCGCAAAATTTATATCGCAGGTATGGAAAAACTATAGGAGGTATTGACATACTTTTTTCACATTTTTATTTCCTATTATGTTGTCAATAAATCCCCATGTGATGATCAAAAAATTCTGAAATTTGTTTAACAAAATTTTTAAAAATTTGAAATTGGAGTTTTGAAATTGCCGTTAAAAAAATTTAATTTTTTTGGTCATACCTGCGAATAGGTTAACGGTATCCTACGAGGACAAAAACTCATATACAAGTAAATATGGATATATTTTAAGTAAAAATAAGCTTTTATTTTAATATTTCTCAAAATATGTTAATTTTGTTCATAAATTTCTTGTTCTAGTGGCCTGAGACACGTTAATGGCCTGGCGATTTTTTAATAACTTTAACATTTTTTCACCAATTTTTGTCTTTTATATCTTATTATAACGACAATTACGTACACATTTCGATTCTTTTAAATTAAATTGTAAAAGTCATTATTTAATGGCAAAATTTTTACAAAAACTGAAAAAATTGCATATTTTCCCCTTGTAAATGCACCTCAAAACTTCAGCGTCGTTGCGCCACCAGTTAACGTTATCCTATCATCCTAATATTTTACACAACGTGTTTCTACAATACATAGAACAATTCTAGAGGGGGGGACGGCCTGTACCTAGAAAGTTTTTTTCGTCCATACAATCTTGGAGCACTCTAGTGTGTATGTATGTTCCGAATGAACTCAAAAACGGCTCCACCGATTTTGATGAAATTTTCAGGGAATCTTCAGAATATCCTGGTGGGTAACACCGTAAAGTCAGATTTTTGATTTTCGGTCTGTGGGCGGAGAGGAGTGGCATTATCCAATTTTTACATTATACCGCTAATACCATCTATATATATTAGAGTGCTCCAAGATTGTATGGACGAAAAAAACTTTCTAGCTACAGGCCGTCCCCCCCTCTAGAATTGTTCTATGTATTGTAGAAACACGTTGTGTAAAATATTAGGATGATAGGATAACGTTAACTGGTGGCGCAACGACGCTGAAGTTTTGAGGTGCATTTACAAGGGGAAAATATGCAATTTTTTCAGTTTTTGTAAAAATTTTGCCATTAAATAATGACTTTTACAATTTAATTTAAAATAATCGAAATGTGTACGTAATTGTCGTTATAATAAGATATAAAAGACAAAAATTGGTGAAAAAATGTTAAAGTTATTAAAAAATCGCCAGGCCATTAACGTGTCTCAGACCACTAGAACATGAAATTTATGAACAAAATTAACATATTTTGAGAAATATTAAAATAAAAGCTTATTTTTACTTAAAATATATCCATATTTACTTGTATATGAGTTTTTGTCCTCGTAGGATACCGTTAACCTATTCGCAGGTATGACCAAAAAAATTAAATTTTTTTAACGGCAGTTTCAAAACTCCAATTTCAAATTTTTAAAAATTTTGTTAAACAAATTTCAGAATTTTTTGATCATCACATGGGGATTTATTGACAACATAATAGGGAATAAAAATGTGAAAAAAGTATGTCAATACCTCCTATAGTTTTTCCGTACCTGCGATATAAATTTTGCTATTTTCGAGAAAAACTAATTTTTTGGCCATATTTTGGGGAATGACCAGAATTTCCCTACTGTAATGATTTTTAAGTAAAACCTATTCAGAATAATATAGTCCAGGTAATTTTAAATATAGTCTGAAAGTTTTACTAAAATCGGAAAACTTTAACCCTTAAATCGTGAAGATCAAAGGTCAATTTTTTCAATATTTGGAATTTCTCATGGAAAGATAGCGAAATATTTTATATTTTTGGGCCGATTTTGATGAAGTTTAAGAAAAATATAAAATGAAGTCTAGTATTCACAATAACAGTACAAAAATGGAAATTAACCCTTAAGAGTACTTGGGGTCCAAATGACCCTCAACTTTTAAAATCACGAAAAACACATTCATTTTGACCCCAAGTACTCTTAAGGGTTAATTTCCATTTTTGTACTATTATTGTGAATACTAGACCTCATTTTATATTTTTCTTAAGTTTCATCAAAATCGGCCCAAAAATATATAATATTTCGCTATCTTTCCATGAGAAATTCCAAATATTGAAAAAATTTACCTTTGACATTCACGATTTAAGGGTTAAAGTTTTCCGATTTTAGTAAAACTTTCAGACTATATTTAAAATTACCTGGACTATATTATTCTGAATAGGTTTTACTTAAAAATCATTACAATAGGGAAATTCTGGTCATTCCCCAAAATATGGCCAAAAAATTAGTTTTTCTCGAAAATAGCAAAATTTATATCGCAGGTACGGAAAAACTATAGGAGGTATTGACATACTTTTTTCACATTTTTATTCCCTATTATGTTGTCAATAAATCCCCATGTGATGATCAAAAAATTCTGAAATTTGTTTAACAAAATTTTTAAAAATTTGAAATTGGAGTTTTGAAACTGCCGTTAAAAAAATTTAATTTTTTTGGTCATACCTGCGAATAGGTTAACGGTATCCTACGAGGACAAAAACTACAAGTAAATATGGATATATTTTAAGTAAAAATAAGCTTTTATTTTAATATTTGTCAAAATATGTTAATTTTGTTCATAAATTTCATGTTCTAGTGGTCTGAGACACGTTAATGGCCTGGCGATTTTTTAATAACTTTAACATTTTTTCACCAATTTTTGTCTTTTATATCTTATTATAGCGACAATTACGTACACATTTCGATTCTTTTAAATTAAATTGTAAAAGTCATTATTTAATGGCAAAATTTTTACAAAAACTGAAAAAATTGCATATTTTCCCCTTGTAAATGCACCTCAAAACTTCAGCGTCGTTGCGCCACCAGTTAACGTTATCCTATCATCCTAATATTTTACACAATGTGTTTCTACAATACATAGAACAATTCTAGAGGGGGGGACGGTCAAAATTCGCAATTTTGTTTTTTTGGAGCACTCTAATATATATATATGGGGCATTTCACGTCAAGTGAACCAACTTTTGAAATCGATGTCTTCCGATCGCGATGAAATTTGCACCAATGTGCAAATTAGTTCTATTGGATAGTAATTCGGACACCATTTTTCAACAAGATCGGTCAAGAACTCTCTGAGTTATAGGAGGTCAAAATTTGACATTTTGGCCAAACAGGTGTTTTTTTTTATCCATATAACTTATTACCTATTGTTCTTAGCAAAATGTGTCCCAAATAGTTTAGATAGCTATTTATGCAATCTTTCGAAAAAAAAATTAAAAAAATTTAATAAAATATTTTTGATTTTTTTTTTAAATCAAAAATATTTTTGACTTTTTTTTTCAAAATGGGCCCTTTTTATTTATTTTTTTTAAGAAAGCTTAGGTCTTTTCCTAAGCGACCTATACGGTCGCTTAGTGGGATGCGAGTGGGATATCTATCAAAAAAAATATTTTGTAACTCAAGTGGGATATCTATAAAAAAATGTTTTGTAACTCAAGACATAAAATTTTTTACTTTTTTTTGAAAAATCAAAAACCTTTTTGACTTTTTTTTTCCAAAATGGACTCTTTTTTTATTAATTTTTTTTTTTCTCAAAAGAAAGCTTAGGTCTTTTTCTTTCCTATCAAAATAAATGTTTTGTAACTCAAGACAAAGGTTTTTAAATTTGCACTATTTTAATTTTTTTCATATTTGTGTGTAAACCTTAAAAATTAAACTTACGCAGAGAAACTAGACACATTAGCCTTTCCGATGGTATGTAACATACCCAACTAAAATTTCATAGCCTCGATACTGTAATACCCATAATATGTTAACCTCAGGAATAAAAATCACTTTTTTTCTATGGAAATGTTGTATAATTTAATTTTGTTATTTATTTGTAATAATAATTAAATTAATATATAATAATAATAATAATAAAAAGATGAATAATTTAGTAAAATTTAATCTTAATCACAATAGATCAATTTATATAATAACTATTTTTACACTTAATTTATGAAGTTTTTAAATTTTCAAATATCCATACTTTTATCCTCCTTATTTGTCACCTTTATTAGCTGCTTTTTTTTTGTCAATCCTTTCTTGGCGTTATTAGATTCAGCTACTGATTTCGCTGCTGGCTTCTTTTTTGGCTTTTAAAAGAAATCGCATTGAGTAGATGCAGAAAACTTTTTTAATTTGAGTCTTCCATCGACAAGCGGTATGAAAGCATGGTATTGAGCAGTGCCATCGATTGTTACCGCAGCATCGAATCTGCTCTTTAGTGTTTTCAATGTTTCCTCATGATCCTCTTTGCTACTAAAAACTATTTTAGTTTCTTTACAATAATTCTTTGCCCAATGGAATAAAGCAGTCGCATCTAAGATGCGATCTTGATGAGAGCACTGGTGGCAAGAAGTTGTAGCATTAGGGCACATAGTCAATTTAAGGCAATCGCGGTAATGGTGTAAATCTTCTGATGAATTATCTTTTAAGTAATTTAAGTTGATTTCCTTCAACATCAATTTAACATATTCATGGTAAATACAAACACATACTGTGTGAGTTCCGCTGCTTCCTGCCAAAACGCAATATTTTGGCCTCAGTTGTGTAAATTTTGTGAATCCAATTTTGACATCCTCGTATTCAGATTGAAATGTTGAGAATAATTCATTCAGGTTACAGAGAACCATTCTCTTCTGCATTTGAACTTTCTTGCCATCGATTCGTACAGACATCCAGTCTTTCATCCCTGGCATCAGGCGACTCATATCATCTCGCTGATAAAACTGAGTTATTAGAGATTTAGTATCACACTCCAAAGTTTTTCCCTTCTTTTTGTTTGGGAGTGTGAGAATCCCATGCTCAGCAACCAATTGTTTAGCAATTCTTGCTTTTCGTTGAGACGTTCCAAACTCAGTCATTGTTTTTGCAGAACTCCATGTTCTTGGAGCAAGCGTGAGAAGTTGAATTCTTTCAGCTTCACTCGTTTTGTATTTCTCTTTTATTTGTTCAAGAACTTCTACTGCATCCTTATGGTATTGGTTTCGACACTCATTCGTTGAATTTGAAAAGTTAGAATAACCATCATCATCAACAGTTCTGTCTTCATTCTCGGAATTACTTTTGTCTTCATCTGGAATAACTTCAACGCAAGGCTCATTACTATTCAAATTCGGTACTTCGTTCAACTTTCCGAGCTCTTTCCTGCATGATCCACAAATTTTCAATCGTTTTGACAGCGTAGGGAATTTTTTAATAAGCCGTCGGAAATATTTCGCATATCTGATGATCTGTGCTTCATTTTGTTAAAGGGATTAAAACAAAAAGACGAATAAATTTCATTTTCAACCTTAGCCTTTTTAGAAGTCGTAGACATTTTGAATTTTGTAAGTATTTATGTAAATAACACACGTCTTAACTTTAACGCTGTTTCTAAAAAACTGATTTCCGTATGTCTACAGAATGACAATAAATAGTTTTTTAAGATCATATAGGTAGTACGTTTTAATGAATGAGTCTAAAATCTTTTATTAGGGTCAAGAAGGGCTTACATACTAAAGTACCTAGTTTAACCAAATGTTACAAATAATAATAAAAATAAACCACCATATAAATAACCTACCTGTCAACTTCTACCTCTCCACCCACTTCTTAAAGTCAAATGTCATAAAATAATAAATAAACTGGTACTTCGGAGAAGGGCCATAAAATATTTCCACTTGATTCCAAAAATTTCTTTCTGGGGCACCTGATATTTTAACAATGAAAATCACGTGCTCTGAAAACTACCTCTAGGATTGACTAAAAAAGCCGCAAGATACAAAACTCAGACAAATTTTGGGGGTGGAAAATTAATAGCGGTCGGCCTCATATTGCACCCCTCCAGTGGCTATTATCGGTCAGTTGTTGTGGTTTTTATTTTTAAGGTTTTAGAAACACTTACACACAAATATGAAAAAAATCAATTTAAAAACATTTGTCTTGAGTTACAAAACATTTATTTTGATAGATATCCCACTCGCATCCCACTAAGCGACCAAAAAGGTTTTAAAGGAAAAGACCTAAGCTTTCTTTTGAGAAAAAAAATTAATAAAAAAAGAGTCCATTTTGGAAAAAAAGTCAAAAAGGTTTTTGATTTTTCAAAAAAAAGTAAAAAATTGTATGTCTTGAGTTACAAAACATTTTTTTTTATAGATTTCCCACTCGCATCCCACTAAGCGACAAAAAGGGTGTTAAAGGAAAACACATAAGCTTTCTTCTGAGCAAAAAAAAAATAAAAAAATGGGTCCATTTTTTAAAAAAAAAGTCAACAAAGTTTTTGATTTTGCAAAAAAATTCAAAAATTTTAAATCTTGAGTTACAAAATATTTTTTTTGATAGATATCCCACTCGCATCCCACTAAGCGACCATATAGGTCGCTTAGGAAAAGACCTAAGCTTTCTTAAAAAAAATAAAAAGGGCCCATTTTGAAAAAAAAAAGTCAAAAATATTTTTGATTTAAAAAAAAAATCAAAAATATTTTATTAAATTTTTTTAATTTTTTTTTCGAAAGATTGCATAAATAGCTTTCTAAACTATTTGGGACACATTTTGCTAAGAACAATAGGTAATAAGTTATATGGATAAAAAAAACACCTGTTTGACCAAACTGTAAAATTTTGATCTCCTATAACTCAGAGAGTTCTTGACCGATCTTGTTGAAAAATGGTGTCCGAATTACTATCCAATAGAAGTAACATTGGTGCAAATTTCATCGCGATTGGAAGACATCGATTTCAAAACTTGGTTCACTTGACGTGAAATGCCCCATATATATATATATATATATATATATATAAACAACTTTTGGACCGATTTTGATGAAATTTTCAGGGAATCTTCACTGTAAAGTCAGATTTTTATATATATTTTTATATATATATATACACACATCTGTTTTTATATATAATGGCATTAACGGTATAATGTAAAAATTAGATTTTTACACACCTCTACGCCCACAGACCGAATATCAAAAATCTGACTTTACAGTGAAGATTCCCTGAAAATTTCATCAAAATCGGTCCAAAAGTTGTTTATATATATTTATATATATATATATATATATATATATATATATATATATATATATAAAAATCTGACTTTACAGTGAAGATTCCCTGAAAATTTCATCAAAATCGGTCCAAAAGTTGTTTATATATATTTATATATATATATATATATATATATATATATATATATATATATATATATATATATATATATATATATATATATATATATATATATATATATATATATATATATATATATATATATATATATATATATATATATATATAAATATATATATATAAATATATATAAACAACTTTTGGACCGATTTTGATGAAATTTTCAGGGAATCTTCACTGTAAAGTCAGATTTTTGATATTCGGTCTGTGGGCGTAGAGGTGTGTAAAAATCTAATTTTTACATTATACCGTTAATGCCATTATATATAAAAACAGATGTGTGTATGTATGTTCCATGTTTCAATGTTTCTACCTATGTCCGTTATAGACTCTGAAACCATACAACCGATGAGCTCCAAAACGGTTTTATTAATAAGGCAATTTTGTGAAGATGGTTTTAGAGACCTAAAACACTGCAGTAGATCCATTCAATCCATTTGTGAAGCCGTTTTTTGAATTTTCCAATACAAAAATTTGTCCTAACTTTGAAATTTTGAAAATTTGTATACCTTACATTTTGTATGTAAGAAGTGATTTTTGGAAATTCGAATTTTAAGGGGATAAAAACTGGTACAATCGGTATCTCTACAGCTCAATCTATCTGTCTATATACATATATATATAAAAATGGATGTTTGTATGTATGTATGTTCCGAATGAACTCAAAAACGGCTGAACCGATTTTGATGAAATTTTCAGGGAATCTTCAGAATTACCTAGCGGGAAACACTGTAAAGTTAGATTTTTAATTTTCGATCTTATTTAATTGAGGCAACAATCATCGGTGTCAGATATAAAGGCGAAGACGTACTGATTCTACGCATAACGATTATTGCCAACTCACCATTTGATTTCAAGCGGCTCCAGTTCCGTTTCGTCTTGCCTTTGTTATAACCATTAGCAAAGCACAAGAACAATCATTTAACATTTTCCACTAAATACATTCGTTTCTTTTTAAGGGCATATCATGACACCACCTTATCCACTGTCATCTGGCTACAGATAATAAGTGTTCCGGGAGCGAAGTCAGGTCGGTGGAGCCGTTCTTTAGTTTTGTCCAACACTGTATATTCCAATCGAGATCGAGATGCAATATAAAACAGATGTTTTCTAAGGGCCAGCAACGCGGACAGGGTTCAGCTAGTTTTAAATAAATAAAGAGTTGTTACAATTTTTAAACTACTAAACGGTTTTTATTTGCAATCAAAAGTATCCGGTTTATTTAAAGGAAATAAACCAACGTTTTGAAAAGGTTAAAACGTAACAATATGTTGTTTATATATTGGTAATAACTTTGATCTTGTACAGGTGGCTTTTGGCCGATTACACATACATACAAAAATTATCAGGCCTATCACACATTTTGATCGGAATGGTTGCAATTCCGTAGTTTTAATTCCGAACGATTTCGTTTTAGGTTCTTTAGATTTCGTGTAATTAATTCCAAAAAGTTTAATAATTCTGTATTTATGATTTTAATTTTAAATTGAATTGATTACAAATTTTAGAAAAACAAATAATTACAAATTTCATTCCGAAAGAAATTTTCTTTTACTCTTTCTGAAGACGCGAAATACAGAATTAATTCCACTTTCGATCGGAATGGAATTCTGTGACTGGTCTGTATATGGTAGTTTTTTTCTACTTAAAACAACATCCAAATATCGAAATTCTACATCATCATGTGAATTATATGAATTACAAGTTGTTCAATGAAATGTAAAATTTATATGTAGGTTTTTCATCTAAACAATTACGAATTACAAAATATTCATTATTTCTAAAATGAAGTATTTGTTTACAATTTTTGTTTATTATCAGCTGTTTTTGACATTTTGCCGAATTATTCCCAATAACAAAAAGCATGTTATTATTGCCTTGTTGTATTTGTTGCCATGGTGCTATCACATACAAAAAGCCGAACAATTGAATATCCTATCCAGGAGTTTTATTTAGCTATTTTATTTAATTCATACATTCACATGCAAATACTTTACCTTACAATATCTTCATCGTTGAATGTAACGCTATCGACTGCCAATCGTTTAAGTTGCGTATTATTGCATATTAGCGCCTTTAAAGCTATATTTGTCATTGGACTGCTTAACATTTCAAGACCCTCTAAGCAGGTAAAGCGACAATGATTAGAATTGACATAAATCAAACCATCCATCATATAACAATCTAAATCAATCAGTCCAGGACACAATCGAGCCAAAATGTTCAAGTCCAAATCACCATTGCTTTTAATCATTGTCAGGTGGACTAAATTTCGTCCAATGTTTTCGAGTAATTTCACCAATTCATTTGAAGAAAATTTATAAATTTTTAGTTTTCGTAAAAAGGTACTAGCGAGCGCCCGCAGACAACCAAACTTTGGTGTATCTAAATAAAGAGATTCTAGATTTGGACACGTCTTGACTATTATTTTTACAGCTTCCTCGTCTGAACCCGTATCATGGAGGTATTTCAGTTTGCAAGTAAAGTTCTTGTCGACATTATCGTGAACAAACTTAAGAGCAGGTCCAACAAACGAATATGTTGACAGTGTCTCAACATTAGGGCAATTTTCCAAAATAAGAGCAATATCTGAATAACAAATGTTTTCCTCGCCTGGAATTCCAACATCAATAACAGTTAAACGTTGTGCACACAAACCCTTGCTAAGACATTCGATGCCAATTTCAGTGATGTCCGTTTCGCCCGATATGTCCACTACTTGCAAGCGTTTACAGTGTTTAGAAATTACTTGCAGCAGATCATCGTTAGCAATGTAGGGCACATAGAGTTTTGTGAGATACTGACATTTCTTTACAATTTCGAACATGTAGTGCATGTGTTCATCCTTAACCCATATTCCCTTCAAATTAAGGACACGTAATCCAGCACCCTGCGCTGCAATCACCTGAAGTATTTTCTCATAATATGAAAATGGGAAGACCTCGGTCACCAGAAACGAAACACCACAATTTAATAACATCTGCAAACAGGTAAAACGCATGTTAGCATCCAAGTAGTCCGAACTTAGTATCACTCGCAGTAGATCTTGATAAATGTTTGATGTTGCACCCGCCATTTCTAGATACTGATTTATTTCAACCATAACAATATTAATATCGAGATCAACATCCGGTGCATATTTTGCATATCCCAGTGTTGATACAATCAAATTTGCCAATTCACCCAAAGAGCTGTCGCTCAATGATCGCACATTACACTTTTTAGCCATATTTTTTTTTATTCTTTTGTTTTGTCTTTTAAATGGTTTAATTCAGAAATGTTTTTATTGTGATCGTTAAATCATTAACATACAATTAGTTTCTGATAATTTTCTCTAAATTATCTTGCTCTCTCACTCACTCTCATCCGTAGTCGTTTTATTCTCTCGTAATATTCCTCCTTTATGTTGTCGATGATATGCTTTGTTATCGATCATCTTAAATTATTATTTTTGTTTTTTTATTTATTTAAAATATTGCGTATAAACAATGAATTTGTTTGTAAACAAATTTATTTTATATATCTATCTATTTATGTATGTACATATGTTTGTGTGTATAAGTTTTGTATTCCTTCACATCATAAAAAGTTAGCTAGCTGCCTTCCTGCTTGTCTATCTGCACGTCTTCGCCGAAAAGACGAAAAGCTTTTATGCCAAAACACTTTCAAGTTCAATAATATGCATTATACTAAAAACAAAATTTATTACATCATTAATAATTATTTTTTTACGTATTTCCAAGAAAATTATACAAATTATTTAATTATTTACTAATTGCAGTTTATATTTGAAATAACGGAATTATTTTCACTTCACTTTTTAACATGAGGGCACAGGTGTTTGTTCTTATTCTTTAACGATTACTGAAGTAAATCTAAAAAATATTTCTATACTTTCAATGTACGAACCGGAAAATAAGACATTTGAACGAGACCAAACTAATGAAGGTACTAAAAAAGCTTTTATTTCTGAAGATTTTAAATATAAGAATTCTTGTACACAAATCTAGAACAAAATACATACATATCTATACAACTTTTGGCACACTGAGGAAAACTCATTTAGACAATTTTCAAATTTATCTATCTAATTAAAAACAAACAAATTTTAATACATATTTATTATATTCTATTAATATTATACAATTTAAAATTAGTCCCTCTACAATCCGGATAAATTTATTTTATGCTAGGACAACAGTTAAATGCCGTCGTTTTACCGTTTTTACCTTGAATGTTTTGTTATTCACATTTTGCACTGTCATTACTTCAGTTCCGGTTCTTTCCCTTGTAAGCGTGTTTGTCTAATTTCGTAGCAAGTGTCATGTTTTTAAATAATAAACGCAAACATAAATCATTAACTTTAAAGGAAAATTGTGATATTTTACAAATTCGAAAAATTCTATGTTCCCAAATCAACGATTTGTAATTTAAAACAAGTAAGAGTGCTATATTCGGCTGTGCCGAATCTTATATACCCTTCACCAAATTATACTTCAAAATTTTAAATATTTTTAGGTAAACAAAATTTAATTTTTTTTGCAGTTTTTTTAATTTTTTGGAAAAAAAAATTTTTCGATTGTTATTTAAAATTTTTTTTTTTAAATTTAAACATTTTTATACCCTTCAGCTTCGTGAGAAGGGTATATATAAGTTTGTCATTCCCTTTGTAATTTCTACATTTTTCATTTCCGACCCTATAAAGTATATATATTCTGGATCCTTATAGATAGCGGAGTCGATTAAGCCATGTCCGTCTGTCTGTCCGTCTGTCTGTCTGTTGAAATCAATTTTCTGAAGGCCCCAGATATCTCCGGGATCCAAAATCCGTCCATAAATAACGGAGATATGAGCAAAAATCCGAGACAACCTCTGAAAATTTCATCAAAAAACACAATGTATTGCATGCTTTGACAAAAAAAAACAACAAAACGTATGCTTGGATGTGCAAGCTTTGTGTATTTTGTTTTTTTTTTTGTGTTTTGTTTCTTTTGGCGTTGTTGTTGTTTTTTATACAACTAAAGCAGGGAAAGGCAAAACATGGGCTCCGCCAAAGTAAATTAATAAAGTAGTGACAGTACTACAACAAATACAACATTTACAAAAACCACAAGCAATTTGTTTTTGGTTTAAGGCAAGGCGTATTTAACAAGGTGACAGCAGTGGCGAATTGAAATAAATACAGGCGAATTCATTTATTTTTTATATATAGAGTTTGACATACGTACGTACGGGCGAATATTTTTTATATATGTAGTTTGACATTTGTGCGTGCTATTTCTATAATCAGCTGTGCTGCCGATGGCACCTTATTAAATGCACCTTGGTTTAAGGTCTGAGCTGTCAAAGTTGCCTGTTGTTGTTTTTGCTTTTGGGCTTGTTGTATTTTTCGCCACAACAACCACAAGTGAATTGACAGTTCAGACCAAAGTAAAAAAAATAGTCAGCTGTTCTACTGAGTCTACTTTATTAATTTACTTTGGGCGCCGCGTTTTTCATTTAATCTTCTCTTACGTACGTGTGCAAAGTAAATTAATAAAGTAGACTCAGTAGAACAGCTGACTATTTTTTTTACTTTGGTCTGAACTGTCAATTCACTTGTGGTTGTTGTGGCGAAAAATACAACAAGCCCAAAAGCAAAAACAACAACAGGCATCTTTGACAGCTCAGACCTTAAACCAAAAACAAAATTGCTTGTGGTTTTTGTAAATGTTGTATTTGTTGTAGTACTGTCGCTACCAAAGTAAATTAATAAAATAGTGACAGTACTACAACAACAAAGTTGCCTGTTGTTGTTTTTGCTTTTGGGCTTGTTGTATTTTTCGCCACAACAACCACAAGTGAATTGACAGTTCAAACCAAAGTAAAAAAAATAGTCAGCTGTTCTACTGAGTCTACTTTATTAATTTACTTTGGTCCAAGATGTATTAATTTACAGGTGAAGTCAATAAGTCAGCTGATTATTTTTTGTTCGATTTGTTTTCTGTTTTCTAACTGTCAAAGTTTATTTACTTATATATAAAATTATTTTCCGTTTTCTAACTGTCAAATCTTTTTTATTTAAATTGAAAATTGTTTTCGGTTAAATCGAAATTTTTAAGAGCAGTTGGAATATCGACAAACGATCCTAGATTCCGTAATACTCCCGTTGATCTCCAGGTGGCGTGTCATAATGTCCATGGACGTTATGTCACACCAAAAAGAGTCATAGTGTCCATGGAAGTTATAACAATTTCAAATGTCCATGCACTTTGTGACACTTTTAAAACATAAATGTTTTTTAAAATTTGGTTAAGATTTAAGAAAGTGGCACTCTTATCCCGGATAGAATTGCTCGTAACTTTGGTGTTGTATTTTGGATTCATTTAAAAAAGTTTCCTGGATAACGTCCATGGACATTATGATGAAGGACATTATGACACGCCAGCTTATATCCACATCGGCATGACCCGTGCATTCGAAACGGTCGCTGTTTTTAATGAATCGAAATTCATGGCTCTACAAAACACACGGGACATAGTAAATGCACGGATAGCCTCATAGAAAGTATTAACAATTAGAACTGAATTAAAATTTGTTTCTTTTAAAATAAGAAAAAAATCAAATTATATTGCTTTTATTTATTTTTGTTTTGACATTTAGAAAATATTTTTACAAAAACAAAATAATGTTGTTTTTGCTTAGTTGTATTTGTTGTAGAATTGGGACTACCTGTAAATGATTATGCCATGCTTTGGTCGCTACCAAGGCGTATTTAACAAGGTGACAGCAGTGGCGAATTGAAATAAATACAGGCGAATTCCCTTATTTTTTATATATAGAGTTTGACATACGGGCGTACGGGCGGATATTTTTTATATATGTAGTTTGACATTTGTGCGTGCAATTTCTAAAATCAGCTGTGCTGATGATGGCACCTTATTAAATGCACCTTGGTCGCTACTTTATTAATTTACTTTGTACGTGTGCACACGCATTGTAGAGAAATAAACAACTTTTAATCAGTCTAGCTTGAGAACTCAAACAAGCAGGTTGTGTATCGTTTTTTTATCGCACAATTTAAGAATCAGCGTTGCCAGTGAAAAAAAAAATGTCCCAACTTTTAAAGATGTATGGTGAACAATATGAGATTTTACATTTTTAATTGGGGAAATGAGACAAAAATTTACTGGCAACACCGATTCGTGGTGAGAGCGGAGAGAGTGTATAACTACCCAGTCGGACTTTGAGTTAACTTAAAACTAACTAATGGCCAATCAGAAATGAGTCACAGGTGACTAAAAAACTAGCTCATTTCCCTTGTAAATCCCTATTCAGTTTTTCCATGTAGTGTCATCACAGCCGCTGTGATGTTAACTTTTTAATTTCGATTACCGTACAGCCCTAAATAAATTACCGTTTTTTAGGTAAAATTACCGTATCCAAAGTTTTATTCAAAAATAATAATATTTTCTTATTGAAACAGGTTTATTTCAATAAGAGGGCATATATTCAAAACTCTCTATCTTAAAAAACACAACTTTTGAGGAAAGCCAAAAAACTGTTTTTTTCGCGTATTACTTGAGTTATTAAAATTCGGTATGCTACAATTATTATTTTAAAGCAACTACTGAATCTCACATATAATTGGTTTTTAAAATTTTGCATTATTGGAGACTTTTCTCAAAATATTCAATGTATATGTATAAAAATGATAAGATAGAGGATTTTGTATTTTAATAGAATTAAATTATTTTGATTTCATTTATGCCATCTCTCAATTGTTAACGTGATTTATTTAAGATAATGGCTAATAACACAACATAAGATAAAAAACATATACAATGAAAATATTTTCATGGTAATTCATTTTTTTAAATGATTGAAAAATGTAAAATTCATGTTCAGCATTCAAAAATTAGTAAGAAAACATGAATTGCAAGAAGAAATTATTCCAAAAAATATTTGAAAATTAATTATTTTTTGCAGAACATAGAGAAATAACAAAAATGCAAATAAAACAGCAAAAACAATATGTTTGTAAGAAATTCACACCATAGATGAGGGCTTTTTTACTGAACATTTTTCCATCAAATAGTAATTTTCGTGAATATCAAAGATAGAGGGTTTTGAATATAGGACCAAGTTTGTAAAACGGCAGAATGCCATTTTTATCAACATCTTTTATTTGCCTTATAAATTCCTTATCAATTAGATTAAATTCATCCATTCTGGGAAAACTAAACTAGTTGGTATCGAACAATTGGGGATTTATTACGTCAATATTTTTAATTATTGCATTTGATTTGATTCAAAAAAATTTTTGCAATCAGTTTTTAATACTAATTTGTATGTTGAAATATCCATACTTGAAAGACTTGCGATTACTTTACCGCCTAGATATATTTTGTCTAGCGGTAGTTGGTTATCATCATCTTCAAAACTGTCTGATTATTTTAATGAGAAATATGTATATCATATGTAGACTCATTATGGCAATATAACTTTTGGGATATAATTCTTCAAAATTTAAACTTTTTAAAATTACCGTACAAATGTAGAAATTACCTGCCTACCGTACGGAGGTCTAAATTACCGTACAATACGGTAATTACCGTACGGTTAACATCACTGTCAGCGACTACTAAAATGTAAGAGCATAAGAATACGTGTGATTTGATTCTGCACAATTGTGCATTACTGGTTTGGATGTGCATGCTTTGCGTATTTTGTTTTTTTTGTGTTTTGTTTCTTTTGACGTTGTTGTTGTTTTTTATACAACTAAACTTTTGTTTGGTTGTGTGTTGGTTTTTTTGACAAAAAATCGTATGTTTGGACCAATTGGACCAAAATTGGTAGTTTCAAGTTAACAAATTGACTTTTGGTAGTTTGGTTGGTTTGTTCCGATATTTGTCGTATTTTGGTAGGCTACGATATTTCTGAATACATAAGTATTTTTAAGAACAAAATAATTAAAATAATAACGAAAAAACTACTTATATTAAGCCAAAATAATAAAACTACATATTTGCAAAATATGAAGATATCATTTTCTTAAATATTTAGTTTAGTCAGGTAAATGTGTATTTGTTTAGTAGTGTTGAGTTCAAAAAATGACAAAGGACTCTCAAAACTTTTATTTTCTAATAATATGTGTTAAACTCTGCTTCAATATTTCAGTTTCATCTGACACTTTAAATATCCAATTATGGAAATTAGGACGCGTAATTTATTTCTATATGAAATTTATTTGTGTTGAATTTTTTCGGGATACCAACACTTTTAGGAGTTTTATGCTCGTTTAAGTAATTTTCGGAAGAGGGCCTTATATGGGAGCTATGGTCAATTATGAATTGAATTTTTAGGTGTAATTTATTTGTAAAAATGTTATTTAATATCTATATAAATCAAGCATTTATGACGGATAATGTCTTATTTCTGGAGGACATTTATATGGAGGCTATGTGAAATACATGGACAACCAGCTAGACAGACGCATGGAAGGACATCGGCCATTTTCACAATGTACGATTAAAAGTTAACGTGAACTTTAACCGCAAGTTAGGCTAATATGAATTTCACAATGTACGATTAATTCTTAACTGACACTATTTAACAACAAAGTTGCTGTTAAATATAACCGAATAAATTTCGCCGGTTAGCATCTTAATTGTAAGAAATATAATAAAAGAACATGGAAAAACATTTATATTTTTGTAATATTTATAATTTTTAACGGCCATTCTCACAATGTACGATTTAAAGTTAACGTGAACTTTAACCGCAAGTTAGGCTAATTTGAATTTCACAATGTACGATTAATTCTTAATTGACACTATTTAACAACAAAGTTGCTGTTAAATATAACCGAACAAATTTCGCCGGTTAGCATCTTAATTGTAAGAAATATAATAAAAGAACATGGAAAAACACTTATATTTTTGTAATATTTATAATTTTTAAAAGTGTAAAGCGAAGAAAAGTAAATTTTGCACGAGGTGATCCATATACCACCCGGATATTGCACTTACAAACCAAACAACAAATGTGCACTTTTGCTTGTTGGTTTTCAGTAATTGTTGTTCAGTTTGTTCTGTAAATTTTATAGTTATGTACCTTCATATTTTTGAGTTTTATACGTTTTTTTTATTATACCACTAAGAAAACACAAATTATTATTTTTTATGCCGTCTTTTAGACAATTTTTTATATTTCAATCTTTCATTACACTATTTTTCGTAAACAAATGTATGCATTATTGCCATACTTTCTACTGAATGCTTTGGTTAAGTAATCAAATGATGGTGAAACGCAAATCGGTAACCGTTGGTTAAATGGTCCCCGTTAAACAAACCGACAGTTAGTTAATTTTCCGGTTAAAATGAAATAATCGTACATTGTGAAAATGGCCGTAAAAGTGTAAAGCGAAAAAAAGTAAATTTTGCACGGGGTGATCCATATACCACCCGGATATTGCACTTACAAACCAAACAACAAATGTACACTTTTCCTTGTTGATTTTCAGTAATTGTTGTTCAGTTTGTTCTGTAAATTTTACAGTTAGATACCTTAATATTTTTGAGTTTTATACGTTTTTTTATTATACCACTAAGAAAACACAAATTATTATTTTTTATGCCGTCTTTTAGACAATTTTTTATATTTCAATCTTTCATTACACTATTTTTCGTAAACAAATGTATGTATTATTGCCATACTTTCTACTGAATGCTTTGGTTAAGTAATCAAATGATGGTGAAACGGAAATCGGTAACCGTTGGTTAAATGGTCCCCGTGAAATAATCGTACATTGTGAAATAATGAAATAATCGTACATTGTGAAAATGGAATAATCGTACATTGTGAAAATGGCCGTTAATCTGGGTAATTTTATAGCAGCAATAATATAATTTTTAGTTAACTATTAATTTTGAAACGAATCAATATAGCATTTCTCAAATATTTTAAATTTGGTAGGTTTTGGTAGTTTTTAATTAGAAATTTGGTAGGAAAAATATTTTATGAGTAAAAAATAGGTCAAAAATCGAGGTTGTCTTGGTTTTTTCCTCATATCTCAGCCATTTGTGGACCGATTTTGCTGATTTTATTGAAGATTTGGATCCCGAAGATATCTGGGGTCTTCAGAAAATTGATTTCAACAGACAGACAGACAGACGGACATGGCTTAATCGACTCCGCTTTCTATAAGGATCCAGAATATATATACTTTATAGGGTCGGAAATGAAAAATGTAGAAATTACAAACGGAATGACAAACTTATATATACCCTTCTCACGAAGGTGAAGGGTATAAAAATAAGGAGAAAATAAAACAATTTATTTGGAATACCTATAATGAACCAAAATAATGTATTAAACCATTTTCATAATGGGCGAATCCATTTCAAAACGGACAGAAATCTGCTATTTTCGGATTTGACATCTTCGATATTAATAATATTTACCACACATTTTACGGTTCAAAGTGTTCCTCAAATCAATGACTTTTTCACCGGAATAAAAATATCGCGATTTTAAAATTGAAATATTTGTTAAAATTGTCTAAAATTATACACAACATTGCACTACTCAAAGTCCAACATAATTTTTGTTTCCATTTTAAAGGCTGAGATATTGTCCTTAAAATGGTGTTAATAAAATTTTTTACTTCTAAAAGGTTAAATGTCAATTTTCGGAGTATATATTTCAATGTAAAAAATATCAAAAATCTCGGTGTTAAAAATTAATAAATTACACGGTATGAAGACACCTAAACTCTCTACTATATTCGTGCAAAAAATTTAGATTAGTTTAGGAGTTATAAAGGAAAACGTTATTAAAAATACGTTTTTTCATATAAATTCATATAAAAATTTAAGCAAATAGAAAACAGAACACTGTTGAATCAATTTGAATTTATATGGTAAAACACATGTGCTTAAATTTGTATATGAATTTATATGAAACAAGTAAGAGTACTATATTCGGCCGTGCCGAATCTTAAATATCCTCCACCTAAATATGATGGTATAACAACTGAAATAATAAGTGTGTTCGCGTACTTTCAATAAAAAATTATCCAGTAACTTTAATTTAGAGCGTAAAAATACATTTACTCTCAATCTAAAAAAATATCCAAAAAGTACGCGAACAACAATTTGTAACAATAAGTTGTATTTTATTATAAATCAATTTGAAACGTTTGTTTTGTGATATTTTACTTCTTTTCTTTGCAAGACTTGTAAATTGTGTTAATTTTCAACCTTTTTGTTTTGTTTACATTTACAACAATTTGTTTTAAACATATTTTTCATGTTGATATTTTTTACTGGACAAAAAATGTCCAGTAAAAAATATCATGTTCTCTATCTACGAACTGTAACTTCCAGTGTAACCGTAACTTCCAGTGATAATTTGTACAAATTATTACAAATTATCAAGTACGCGAACACAACTAATATTTTATTTCAAATGTACAAAAAAATGTATCTAATTCAGCAAATTATAATTGAAATTCCTATTAGAACGTATGAAATTTAACAATTTATATACATACTTAATAATTAGTTAATACGATTGGATCAACATTTTTCCTTTTTAACCTCAAGTGAAGAAACATAGTGTAAAAAGGGTATATTTAGACAAATTTCAAAATATTGCGTTGTGGGACTTATATGGGAGCTATGACATATTATGATTCGATTGTCATAAAATATTTTAACGTGATTTTTATGTATTTATATGGGAGCTGTGACCAATTATGGATCGATATTGACAAAATTCAGTAGTATGATTTTAGAATACAAATTACTGATCTGTGTACTATTTTGGTTCAATATATGGAAGCTATGACCTATTATGGGGTAAGTATTTGAGGGTTATTTTTGTAGAATTTCATATAAAAAACGCTATTAACAAGAGTGGACCTTATATGGGAGCTATGCCGAATTATGACCCAATATTTAAAAAATCTTGTAGTACGATTCTTGGATACAAATTACTGATCGGTGTAAAATGTTGGTTCAGTACAGATTATTTCGGATATTTATGCAGGTTAATGTGTTTTCCGGAAGTGATTCTTATATGAAGGCTATGACAAATTATGGGCTATCATCGTAACATTTGGTACATAAATTTTTGTATATACTGAACAAATTTGTTTCGAATTTCAACTTGATAACCACAAAGTATACAGAGGCGACACGGCAAAAAAATATATTTGTCTCTTTCGCTCGAAACAATTTCAACTGTAGCCCGTTTCTGTATTTCTCGAATCGAAAAACTTTTCGCATGAAACGATTGAATTGTGAGAAAAACAAAATTTTAAAAAAATAGATATTTTTAACTTCGTATGTATAAATATGAAACCCAAATCGGCCGAAAATGTAAGTAGCACAGAGTTTGAATAAAATAATTATATATACACATGTAAGTACACAAAAATGTGTTTCTAAATTATTTTTTTAAATTCAGCAGTTATAAGCGCCACACTTTACTTTTTGTTTTATATTTAAATGATGACAATCAATAAAACACAATTGTTATATTTTGGCATTTTAAATTTGTTTAGCCTTTCACTGTGTTACGGATTTTAATATTCAATACTTTGATTGCGAAAAGATGATTTAAAAACTCATTTTAAAATTTTAAATCATCTTTCCAATTTTAAATTTAACAAATATTAGGCATTAATACAATTAATAGTTGGCAACTCCTTTATACTCCCTTTTTACATGACTTTGTTTTTTAAATGCAACTATGTACTTTAGAAGTTTTTGCAAGCTCCTTTTGTTATCGAACTTCTTCTTTTTTTTTTTACAAATAAAACCGTTACTTAAACTGACCAATGATCACACGACATCTGTCAATTCTATGTCAGATGATGATCCCGTTACAAAAAGTAACCAATGACTTGACGACGCGTGCAGAAGCAGAAGGAAAAGAATATCAAAAATCACGTTTTTCTATGGAAGTGTCTTTCAAAAGGGAAAAAAGATAGTTGAGTTTTGGTTTTTAACGAGACAAGTCCTGAACGCTCATTCAAGTGAAAAGGTCTTGAAAGTGGAGTTTTTAAATAATGGAAAATATGCGGAACGAGTTTAAACAAAAGAGAAAAAAAAAAGTTAAATTATAAAACCACAGAAAATACTAAAATTTAAATTAGAAAGCTTAAAAAGATGTGATTGTGAAAAAAATAGAAAATCTAAAATAATTGCACAATAAAACAAGTGAACAAGAAAATACTTAAATTAACACACAGCATACAAACATGCATATTTTAATATAAATTTATTCTTACAACTAAAATATTAACCAAAATTACAAAAACGTTAAAATAAGTTAATTTTATAAAAAAAAACATCTTAAAATAAGTAAAACTTTGTAATAAAACATTTAATTTAAACTGAAATATGCAATAGAGCAGAACAATAAAATGTAAAACAAAACCTTTTCAAAATTCTTACACTACAATTTGTCTAAATATATTTCTCGAAAATGTACAAAACTCCATCCATTTAAAACAAATACTAAATTATATTGAACAGAAAAGTGTGCTACATCTAATAGAAAAAAAAAGAGACAAATAACTCAATATATATTTACACAACATGATTTTCTAAATGGACAATAAAATGTGAATTAAAAACCTAAACTAATGAAATAATTGTAAAATGTAAAGTTGAAAATGAAAATGAGAAAGAAAACTATTGTATAAAATTTTAAGTGAACATAAAACAGAACAACAAAAAGAAAAAAACAAAACAACACCCAACATTTATGACAACAACAACCAACAACTAGCTGACAGACAGCATCGCCGCCATCAGCAGAGCAGCAGCGGCAACACAACAACTTTTGCTATTTAAGTTTATTTGATAATATATGTATTATATTTTAAGGTATAGTAAAATATTCTTAAGGTATGTTTAATTAGTATTAAATATATACATAAGTATATTAATAGACATATAATTAATTTTAAAAATTAAAATTAATTTAAATTAATAAAAACAATGGATTTAATTGAATTGAAATAATTTTTTTTTGTTTTGGGATAAAGAATGCTGGGGAAGATGGAAAAAGGAAGACATGAGGTAGTCGAATAGGAACAAATGGTTATATTTAGGGACAGTGTAAAAGTAATGGGTATCGTTCTGTCAAAGGCATATGGGTGGGATAAGTGTACCCCAAGTGACAAAACATCTCGTCACCATTAAACAAATATTTTTTTTTGCTAAGGCTTTGTTTCATTTTTTCTACATACACTGTGATATTTTAATGGCGTGAAGTGTATGTATATGTGTTCACGCGCGGAATAATCAGGGTTGAGAACCACATTCACTTTTGAGCTAGTCGGACGACCTTTTTCATGCCTTAGCCAGTTATTTCGGATTTTCGGTAAACTTATTTTGAAATTTCAGTTATCCACACAATAATGAGTTAGCCGGCGCGCGTAACATATATGGCGCCCAACGTGGGGCCAACGAGGCAGCAACGTAAAGCAACGTAAGCCAACGTAATATAACGTTAGCAACGTAAAGCAATGTTAGCAAAAACGTTACTTAAATGTTTGATTTTTTTTTATAATTATGTACAAATTTTTGATGATTGCTTATTTTTACATAAGTCATGATTTCTGGATACATGAGTTCTGGTATCATTTGCGATGTAAAACAAAGTAACGAATTCAAAATTTTTCTTTACCATCAAGTTTTGTTTTGACTATATTTGGATTGCTATAAGTCCGAACTGACGACAATGAGTCGCGCAGTTGTCCGTTGCGATAGTACCCCAATTTACTGGAACATTACTTGGTCGAATGTAATTTTGTAAGTCCTCGTGTCCTTGAGACGTAAAAGACGAGTAGCGACAGAATTAAATTCGATCAAAATTCAAACTTTTAGAAAAAAAAATATTTTCAGAATAGGAAAAAATAAAATAATAATACTGCTTGAGACATCAACTTTCCTTTTATACAAAAGGGAAATTGATTTGCCATGTAGTATTTGAGAAGAGACAGAATACTTAGGTATCTATGCATTCTCAGAAAGTAACCAATGTAATCATTTGTTTAGTACCATAAGAACCAGCATTCTTTTCCCAAACGCATTATATATGTACATAATTTTTTTATAATTATTTTAAATTTTTATAAATATTCACATTTATCATATTTTTTTTTGGTTTTCATCATCAATTTTTTTTTCTTTGTTATTTTTCGTTTCGCTTATTAAAAACAAAATTTATTTATCTTCCATACAAAAAAATATTAATAAAATTTTCCCAAGACACGCATATTTGAACGATTTTGATTTATTCTTGTTTCAACTATAAACTGTTGATTTTATAGTATAATGCTCTTATGGCATTATGAACAAACCCAACACACGACAGAACCCTTCTGCTAAAGCATTACGTAGTACAGTAGCGAATTCTAGCTTAACAATTCGTAGTTCATCTCTGACGAAAGGAAGAGGCTCAACTCCATTAAGAGGAAAACATTTGCCTAGGATTAGTTCAGTAGATTCAAAGTCAAGTACAAGCATTAGAGCTGTAAGGTCATCGCCTGTTTCTTGCTCATTCGATTCGGAATCTGAAGGGGAAAATCCTAAACCCGACGAACTTATTAAATCTTTACCTAACATATGATCAGGATCATTTGCAAATTTATCTACAGACAAATATCAGGAAAATCAATTAGAAATGTCAAATCAAGATACAAATCAGGAAGGGAATCAGCAACCTTCAAATGCAAACACCATTGAAAGTTTGATGAGCTATTTTCAAGAAGCCATGCGAAATACTCAGGAGGAATTCCGAAGGGAATTCACCGCTCTTAGAGAATCCGTAGGTTTAGATCGTAATAACAGAGCTACTTCTGTGACACCTGGAATTAATAATCAACCATCTGGTTCCCAATCAAATTCCTTTTCATATGCATCTCATTTGAATTTTAAGTTAAAGGACTGGAAGGTTTCATACAGTGGTGAAGGAAGTATTTCAGATTTTTTGTTCAAAATAGATACATTAACCGAACGTTCGCAATGTCCACATGACCAATTTATGTCTAACTTCCATTTATTTCTGACGGGTAAGGCTGAGACATTTTACTGGGATTATATAAGACAGAACCAAAGGGCGACGTATCCAATGTTAAGAGCAGCTCTTTCCAGAGAGTTTAGCACACTAGAAAGCGACCATGAAATTTTACTAAAGATCTCTACTCGTAAACAGCTTCCGAAAGAAAGCTATGACGATTTTCACTCCCTTATTGTGCGATGGAACTTGAAATTGTCCAATCCAATGTCAGACGCATCCCTGATAGAAATTATGAAGAAAAATGTACATGCTGACCTTAAGGTTATGCTTTTTATTTCAGAACCCAGAGATTTAGGAAAGCTTCGCGATCTAGCTAGGAAGGCCGAAAAGGTACTTTCGGAAAATAAAGCTACCACATTCAGTCGACGACATGTGAACGAAATATCTGTAGGAACAAATTCTGAAGATTCTGATACGGAATCGGATCCACAAGTTGAGGCACTAAAATTTGACAAGACATGGATTAAAAATGATTACTCGAAGATAAAATGTTGGAATTGTCTCGAATTCGGGCATAGCTATATCTATTGCCCTGATGAAACTCGGCGTGCTTTCTGCTATAAATGTGGACGAAAGGGTGTTACCACACCTAAGTGTGATGGTCCTCATGCGGGAAACAAGCGTCGGAGCGAGTGGGTGACCGGGGATGCTCGTTCCTTAAAATAAAACCCGAGTTTAATACCAGCAAAGACTATAAGCCTTCACAGGGGGACCTACCTCACAGACTGACAAAACTTTTACCTGACATACAAATTTCATCCCTGCATAAACACAGACAAAGTTTATTTTTTTCAAAAAAAGGATCTGGCAATTCTAAAATTTCAAATTCTTAAATGTAGACAGAGGCATCAGAAAAGGAGAAAATTTAGGAAAACAGTTGAATCAACTTGGTTATCAAATTGTGACGATAGTAGACCTTTTGTAATGATTAAGATTTTGAATGAAAATTTACTATGTCTTTTGGACTCAGGGGCCAACGTTTCTGTTTTAGGAAAAGAGAGTTTGGATTTTATTAATAGGAATAACGTTTGTTTGAATAAATTTAAATCCAGTATTAAAACCGCAAATGGGTCGAAAAATTAAGTAATGGGATATTGTACACTACCGGTGACTTTTAAAGGGGTCACAAAATCCATTGTATTTTATGTAGTCCCAAACTTAACTCAAAGGGGTTACCTTGGTGTAGATTTTTGGCGAGCTTACTCTCTTGCGCCACAGATTTTTCCCGAAAAATCCATTGAAGAGATCACAGATGAATCCGAAATAAATTTTCACGACTTAAATCCAGACGAGAAGTTGCGCCTTGACAACGTTATTCAGAATTTTCCTTCTTACGAGACACTAGGTCTTGGGTCAACGCATCTACTTGAACACCATATAGATACTGGCGATGCTTCACCTGTTAAACAGAAACATTATCCTCTCTCACCTCCAAGGCAAGCGGAAGTATACGAGGAACTTGACCGATTATTAGCACTAGGTGTAATAGAGGAGTCAAATTCTCCTTGGTGTAGCCCCATCGTGATAGTCCGCAAACCTGGAAAGGTCAGACTCTGCCTAGATTGTAGAAAAATTAACTCGTTGACGAAAAAAGATTCGTACCCGTTACCACATATAAACGGCCTACTCAGTCGTCTGAAAGATACATACTACATTAGCGGTATTGATCTGAAAGATGCGTTTTTTCAGATAAAGTTGTCGGACACATCGAAGGAAGAAACTGCATTCGCCGTACCGGGGAGATCCCTATACCAGTATAGAGTAATGCCTTTTGGCGTGTGTAACGGACCTCAGACAATGAGTCGTCTGATGGATAGGGCGATTCCTGCGAAGTTAAGAGATAACGTATTTATTAGGGTATTCATTCGACTAATGATCGTTCGATTAATCGAATAATTTCTTACGAATAATTATTCGAACAATTTAAAAATGCCCATTTTCGAATAACGAATAATTCGAACAATTTTATGTAGAATAATCGAATAAAACGAATAAATGCTCATACATATTTAAATTTATTAAATTGCTTAAAATTTTTCATAATTCCGAATTTAAATAAGTAATAATGACTCACAAAAATTGTATTGTTTCTGAAATTCGACAAATAACTAAAGACAAAGGGACTTTCGATCACTGTAGATGAGTGTTCCGATAGCTCCTTCTATAAATATATAAATATTACTGCAAAAAGTTACAATTCTAAAAACAAATCTTCCAAAATTTTTAACTTAGGACTTGACCAATGAAAATAAAAGGTACGGAATAAGATATTTGTTATTTAGCTGGCGAAATATTAGAAGAGTCGCAATTAATAATCAAAATATTAACTTAGATTAAAGTAGAGTTGAATGTGATTTTGAAACGGTCATCGAAAGTGATATTGAGGATAACATTTATAATGATTACATTGAAATAGATGAAGGCCATGATCTTAAAGTATATTTACATAAGTTATGTTATTAACCGCGTACGTAAGTGTTGCAAAATATTTAATAAATCGAATGATAAACACAAATATTGCAAACTAACGTTTTGTTAGTTTGCAATATCTTAAGCTAGGTACTCTGTTCATATTTGCGAAAAATTATGGTTTTTTCCTCCGAAAAATTTTACATGCTGTTTGACAGCTAGCTGTTGGTTTTAATTTCGTGAGAAAGAAGTGCTGCGTATGTTATTTCGTGTGGAAAAATAAGGTTGCCAGATTTATTTCACATGTTTTCCACAATAAAAACAGAGTACTGCTTTTGCGAAATTATTTCGCATATATTTCATTCCAAATATTTTATATGGAGTTTGACAGCATCTCGCACGAAATTTTGAACAGAGTACCTAGCTTTATACATGATTTTGAACATCGTTGAACATCTTTGTCTAACATGGTAATAAACTTTTTGCGTATTTTTAAATGCGTCAATCATGCACTGCCTGCTGACTTCAAATTAGCCACGTTCACTGACAATGATATCAAACTTTGGACAGATTCCCTTTATTGTGTAATTCCCCAAGACCACTTTATTAAGCAAAGATTCGGCAACGTTGATAGAGCTTAATGTTTAATACAATTTGTTATAAATAATTTAGAAATAAAGAATAATTATTTTACTCAATTGAAAACCCGAATTAATGAACGACATAAAAAAGTTCTTAATACGTTTATATTGTATTTGAATTCAGAATCATGTCCAACTAGCTCAAATATTTTAAAGCATTGTTTTGCAGATTGTTCGGGAGTTAATCTGATCAGAATATTTCTGATGAAAATTTAATGATGGACTTTGTTTTCGAATGTTTTTTAACATTATCAATACCTGAATTGTTAACTTTAACGTTATTTTTTGTTTTTCTTTAACAATAAAATATTAAAAAACCGACATCAAAACTTCATTCTTTTTTAAAACAAATTTAAATTATTCGAATAATTCGATTAATTTTAAACGTGTGATCGAATTATTCGAACAAGTTAAAATCTCTTATTCGAATTATTCGTTTTATTCGAACAAGAGAAAAATCTAATAATTCGATTACCCTAGTATTTATATATCTGGACGACCTCCTTGTGTGTAGCCATGATTTTGACACCCATCTAAAATTGCTTTTCGAAGTTGCTCAGTGTTTAAGATCTGCAGGGTTAACAATAAATGTAGGGAAGAGTAATTTCTGCCAACGTGAAATAAAATACCTTGGGTATCGTATTGGTGGAGGACAATTGAAAGTCGATCCAGACAAGATTGAAGCTATCGCTAAATTCCCAATCCCTAAAACACCTCGACAGGTTAGGCGTTTCATTGGCATGTCCAACTGGTATCGAGCTTTCATATGTAACTTTTCTGATTTGGCAGGACCATTAACCGATTGTTTGCGTAAGTCAAACAAACCCTTTCGTTTATCACCGCAGGCTATTGATTCTTTTAATAATTTAAAATCTGCTTTGTCCAATGCGCCTGTACTAGCAGAGCCAGATTTCAATAAAGAATTTGTGATACAATGTGACGCATCACGTATTGGAGTTGGTGGTGTCTTATATCAGCTGGACGATGAAGGCAGGGAACGCCCGATTGCGTTCGTTTCCCAAAAGCTAAATAAGGCGCAACGGAACTACACAGTGACGGAGCTGGAATGCTTAGCGGCCGTTATCTGTGTCAAGCGTTTTAGGCAGTACGTCGACGGGCTTCCTTTTAAAATTTTGACAGATCACTCAGTCTCCGCTGGCTCATGAGCCAAACAGATTTAAGTGGAAGATTAGCCAGATGGAGTTTAAAACTCCAACATTTTGACTTTGTAATGGAACATAGGAAGGGGTCTTTAAATGTAGTTCCCGACACACTATCCCGATTCGACGTCGATGGTTTAGAATTAGTTTGTAATCCACCTGAGGTTAATATTTCTTCGTCAGATTTCGAAAGCCCCGAATACAGTGAGTTAAGAAACAAAGTACGTGAAAATAGTAAGGAACTTCCGGATTTATGTCTGTCTGATAACTATGTATATAAACGTGTCAACTTTCGAAATGACGACAATTCTGAAGGAGACCTTTGGAGATTATGGTTGCCCAGTTCCCTAGTTCAAAGTACAATTAAAAGCGCTCATGAGGAAGGATGTCATGGTGGCTTAAATAAAACACTCTTTCGGATCAGACAGAAATATTTCTGGCCTAAAATGGCAAGTGATGTAAGATCATTTATCAGTCAATGTGACGACTGTAAGGTTATAAAACCAACCAACCAGACGTTACGCCCACCTATGGGAAAACAAATTTTGACTACCCGTCCGTTTCAAAGACTGTATTGTGATTTTTTGGGTCCTTACCCGTGCTCCAAATCGAAAAATTGCCAGTTATTGATAGTAATAGACCACATGACAAAGTTTTTGTTTCTAAAGCCTCTGAAGTCAGCGACATCTACGAATGTAATAGAGTTTTTCCAAAATGAAATTTTTTGCACTTTCGGTGTGCCACAATTTATACATAGCGACAATGCTAAACAATTCACTTCTAAAGAAATAGAAGAATTTTTTTTGGTATTTGGCATCACTCATGTGACAACGGGGTTCTATTCACCACAGGCAAATGCCTCGGAAAGGGCAAATAGAGAAGTAATCTCAAAAATTCGTTATTTCCTAAAAGGACAATTGGATCATACCAATTGGGATAGAGAGATACCAAAAATTTTACAAGTATTACGAAGCGATTTTCATTCAGCAATTAAATGCTCACCTTACTTTGCGGTTTTTGGGCAGAACATGATTTTAAACGGGTCAAGTTATTCTATTTTAGATCGGCTAAATATGCTTTCTGATGACACAGTAATCGAAAGAAATGATAAATTACAGCAAGTTCGGGAGAAAATTACAAACAACTTAAACGTAGCTCATGAAAAGGCGTGTAGAACGTATAACACTAGATCCAAACCAGTAAACTTTGTGGTAGGCCAGGAGGTTTTTAGGAAAAACCACTCACAGAGTGATTTTAAAAGAGCCATTAATGCGAAATTTCATCCAAAGTTTATTAAGTGTAGAATCAGAAAGAAAATTGGAAACAAGACCTTCAAGGGAATTACGTAGGTAAATATCACGCTTCTGACATTCGCCCGTAAACATTAGCAAGGATAATTTTAGATACCAATTTTGGAGTTTTCTTTATTGCCCGGCTTCGTGGGTCGTGCCACACGTTGATAATGATTTTTTTTTGCATCTTGCTTACATTAAAGATTTCTCTACTTAACTTTGATCTCGAATTTTATTCAGAAAGGATGGGAAAATCCTGCCTGTTCGTTTTTTTTAATCATAGATTTTAAAACGAAGCAGGTTTGTTACGGATTTTAATATTCAATACTTTGATTGCGAAAAGATGATTTAAAAACTCATTTTAAAATTTTAAATCATCTTTCCAATTTTAAATTTAACAAATATTAGGCATTAATACAATTAATAGTTGGCAACTCCTTTATACTCCCTTTTTACATGACTTTGTTTTTTAAATGCAACTATGTACTTAGAAGTTTTTGCAAGCTCCTTTTGTTATCGAACTTCTTCTTTTTTTTACAAATAAAACCGTTACTTAAACTGACCAATGATCACACGACATCTGTCAATTCTATGTCAGATGATGATCCCGTTACAAAAAGTAACCAATGACTTGACGACGCGTGCAGAAGCAGAAGGAAAAGAACAAAGTAAATTAATAAAGTAGACTCAGTAGAACAGCTGACAATTTTTTTTACTTTGGTCTGAACTGTCAATTCACTTGTGGTTGTTGTGGCGAAAAATACAACAAGCCCAAAAGCAAAACCAACAACAGGCAACTTTGACAGCTCAGACCTTAAACCAAAAACAAAATTGCTTGTGGTTTTTGTAAATGTTGTATTTGTTGTAGTACTGTCGCTACTTTATTAATTTACTTTGGAAAAGAATATCAAAAATCACGTTTTTCTATGGAAGTGTCTTTCAAAAGGAAAAAAAGTTAGTTGAGTTTTGGTTTTTAACGAGACAAGTCCTGAACGCTCATTCAAGTGAAAAGGTCTTGAAAGTGGAGTTTTTAAATAATGGAAAATATGCGGAACGAGTTTAAACAAAAGAGAAAAAAAAAAGTTAAATTATAAAACCACAGAAAATACTAAAATTTAAATTAGAAAGCTTAAAAAGATGTGATTGTGAAAAAAATAGAAAATCTAAAATAATTGCACAATAAAACAAGTGAACAAGAAAATACTTAAATTAAATTAATTTATTCTTACAACTAAAATATTAACCAAAATTACAAAAACGTTAAAATAAGTTAATTTTATAAAAAAAACATCTTAAAATAAGTAAAACTTTGTAATAAAACATTTAATTTAAACTGAAATATGCAATAGAACAGAACAATAAAATGTAAAACAAAACCTTTTCAAAATTCTTACACTACAATTTGTCTAAATATATTTCTCGAAAATGTACAAAACTCCATCCATTTAAAACAAATACTAAATTATATTGAACAGAAAAGTGTGCTACATCTAATAGAAAAAAAAAAGAGACAAATAACTCAATATATATTTACACAACATGATTTTCTAAATGGACAATAAAATGTGAATTAAAAACCTAAACTAATGAAATAATTGTAAAATGTAAAGTTGAAAATGAAAATGAGAAAGAAAACTATTGTATAAAATTTTAAGTGAACATAAAACAGAACAACAAAAAGAAAAAAACAAAACAACACCCAACATTTATGACAACAACAACCAACAACTAGCTGACAGACAGCATCACCGCCATCAGCAGAGCAGCAGCGGCAACACAACAACTTTTGCTATTTAAGTTTATTTGATAATATATGTATTATATTTTAAGGTATAGTAAAATATTCTTAAGGTATGTTTAATTAGTATTAAATATATACATAAGTATATTAATAGACATATAATTAATTTTAAAAATTAAAATTAATTTAAATTAATAAAAACAATGGATTTAATTGAATTGAAAAAATTTTTTTTTGTTTTGGGATAAAGAATGCTGGGGAAGATGGAAAAAGGAAGACATGAGGTAGTCGAATAGGAACAAATGGTTATATTTAGGGACAGTGTAAAAGTAATGGGTATCGTTCTGTCAAAGGCATATGGGTGGGATAAGTGTACCCCAAGTGACAAAACATCTCGTCACCATTAAACAAATATTTTTTTTGCTAAGGCTTTGTTTCATTTTTTCTACATACACTGTGATATTTTAATGGCGTGAAGTGTATGTATATGTGTTCACGCGCGGAATAATCAGGGTTGAGAACCACATTCACTTTTGAGCTAGTCGGGCGACCTTTTTCATGCCTTAGCCCAAGGTGCATTTAATAAGGTGCCATCGGTAGCACAGCTGATTATAGAAATAGCACGCACAAATGTCAAACTACATATATAAAAAATATTCGCCCGTACGTCCCTATGTCAAACTCTATATATAAAAAATAATTGAATTCGCCTGTATTTATTTCAATTCGCCACTGCTGTCACCTTGTTAAATACGCCTTAGCCAGTTATTTCTGATTTTCGGTAAACTTATTTTGAAATTTCAGTTATCCACACAATAATGAGTTAGCCGGCGCGCGTAACAACTGTTTTGGTTTTACTATAATTTCTTTTCTTTCTTTTTTGAAATATTCCAGTATGAACAGAATCTGTGTTGTCTGTTTTCGAATTCAAATACAGAAACAACTTTTTCTCGCACATTGAGAAACGATGGAATTTTTTGTTTCTCACTTTATGTGAGAAGTTTTCCGATGCGAGAAATACAGAAACGAGCTACTGGTTTGGTTTTGTGCTTATTTATATAGTTGTTTGTTTTAACGCACTGTCTGTATAAAACCGCAAATTTGTTTTCTCTTTCTATCGAAACAATTTCAAAAAAAGCTGATTTTATTTTTTTTGAACTGTCAAATTTGACACCTCTGTATACTTTGTGTTGATAACTATATTTGTAAGAAATTTATGAGGATTTTAGTGATTTTCGGGAGTGGACCTTATATGGGAGCTATGGTTAAATATGGACCGATAATCACTAAATCCAGTATTTGGTACAGTGATTTCTATGTATATGAGTATTATTTGTGTCGAATTTTAGCATGCTAAAAGTATTTATTAGTATTTAACTGAGTTTCGGAAGTGAACCTTATATGGGAGCTATGTTCAAATATGGACCGATATTCACAAAGTCTTGTAGTATGATTTCTAAATATAAATTACGGATCTGTGTACAATTGTGTTCTGATATTGATATTTTTTAGATATTTATGTACAGTAGCGAGCATAAAAAATTCCACGCCATGTAATGTGATTTTCAACAGCACTGATTTTGTTCAAAAAAATATCCAATTATCCACATCTGCTGTTTTTATATTCTTATTGATCATAGGCATTTATTGTATGACATTTTGTCCAATATTTTTTTACGTAAGGATATTTATAATTTTTTTAGTAAAAACAGTGAGTGGTAAAATCGTGCGAGCAGAAAAAATGCAACTCTAAGAAATAAAAATAATTATAAAAAATTGCTAAAAACTATAATAATGTTGCATTACGATCATTTACTATTAATACAAACAAATTTAAGGACATTAAAATTCAAAAGGATATACAAATTTAGATATAATTAAGAATTGTGTTATGATTAGAGTGCCGGAATAATTTTGATGGCTAGTTTTGAATTGGATTTTATTGAAATAATACTAAAATGTTAGACATTGAAGTAATCAAGGCTGTGTTACCTGATCCATGGAAGGTGACATTATATATTTGATGTTACCCAAACGAACACATGTGGCAATAGTCATTGCAACCTACAAAAGTTAATTTAATACAAAAATAAATAATAAAGCTAATAATGCTATCGCGAATTTTTCTATTTTAATTTAATATTTAAGGGAACATCTGTGACCAGACGACCTGAGTAACGGATCGAAACTATCAGACACGAATGAATTAAAATTACGTTAATTAATTTTCCATATCATACGACTGGACCATTTTAAGCATAGAGGACCTGCTTCGAAAGGCATATGCGCTTAATTTATTTTTGTAAATGATATATGGTTTATTGAATTGGTTTCTCCTTATTATATTTGCATCATTAAATTATCTTTTGGAGGTTGCAATAGTCATAAATGTCCACATGTGTTCGTTTGGGTAGCATCAAATATATGATGTCACCTTCCATGGATCAGGTAACACAGCCTTGATTACTTCAATATCTGATATTTTAGTTTTATTTCAATAAAATCCAATTCAAAAGTACCCATCAAAATTATTTCGGCACTCTAATCATAACACAATTCTTAATTATATCTAAATTTTTATAACGGAATAGGAGTATGGCGTTTTTTGAATAACATGTCGTTTTGAATTTTAATGTCCTTAATTTTGTTTGTATTAATAGTAAATGATGGTAATGCAACATTGTTATAATTTTTAGCAATTTTTTATAATTATTTTTTTAAAAATTTGAAAAATTAAGTAAATTTTCGTAGAGTTGCATTTTTTTTGCTCGCACAATTTTACCACTACGTACAAAAATTTTACCACTACGTACAAAAATATTAGACAAAATGTCATACAATAATTGCCAATGATCAATAAGAATATAAAAACAGCCGATGTGGATAATTGGATATCTTTTTGAGCAAAATCATTGCTGTTGAAAATCACATTGCATGGCGTTGCATTTTTTATGCCCGCTACTGTAGGTTAATGTGTTTTTCGGAAGTGGTCCTTATATGGGAGCTATAACCAGATATGGTCTGATCTACATAGAATTAGGTACAGCGATTTTGGTATAGAATTATGACGAATTTCAACTTAATAGCGATAATTATAAGACATTTATGCTTATTTAAGTGATTTTCGGAAGTGAACTATATATGGGGCTATAGTCAAATATGGGCCGATCCACAAAAAATTTGGTGTTGTGATTTTTTTTAAGCATGATAAAGATATTTATAAGAGATTTATGAGTACTTAACTGATTTTCGAAAGTGGACCTTAGATGGGAGCTATGGTCAAATATGGACCGATATTCACAAAATCCTGTAGTGTGATTTCTAAGTATAAATTATGGATCTATGTAAAATTTTGTTTTGATATTGATATTTTTTTAGATATTTATGAAGGTTAATGTGTTTTTTGGAAGTGGTCCTTATATGGGAGCTATAACCAATTATCGGCCGATCTTCATAGAATTAGGTATAGCGATTTTGGTATACATGGAGACTATTTATGACGACTTTCAACTTAATAGCGATATTTATAAGACATTTATGCTTATTTAAGTGATTTGCGGAAATGAACTTTATATGGGGGCTACGGTCAAATATGGGCCGATTCACAAAAAATTTGGGGTTGTAATTTGTTTAAGCACGAAACTTATTTTTCCTGAATTTTGTGTGGATACTGCAATTTTGTAGGCATTTACAGACCATATAACCATATTTCGGGAAGAAATTTGTATGGGGGCTAGGGGACATCATGGACCGATTCTTATAATTTTCGCCAGAGTTAGTCCCTTTAACATAAAAATAACGTGTGTACAATTTTATGGTATTATCTGCAATATATTTGCACAAATAACAAAAACTATGTTAAAATTATCAAGTTTTTTTTTAGGTTGTCTCACATTTTGGTTCATAACTCTGGTTCCATTGAACCGATTTTGCTGATTTTCAATACCAAACTGCTTAGGAGAACAATAAACTTTGTTTTTGCAAGTCTACCAATTTTGTTTGCCTATCTTGGACGTGAGCGTGTTTTACACAGACAGACAGACAGACAGACAGACGGACATGGATCAATCGACTTAGAATTTCATAAGGATCAATAATATATATACTTTGTTGGGTCTCAGATGAATATTTCTCAATGTTACACACGGAATGACAAACTTATATATACCCTCATTCATTATGGTGATGGAGGTTATATAAACTTACTTTTAATAACGTTTTTCTGTATAACTCCTAAACTAATAGAGTCTCCATCGAAATTATTTGCACGAATATAGTAGAGAGTTTAGGTGTCCTCATACTGTGTTGTTTATTAATTTTTAACACCACGATTTTTGATATTTTTTACATTGAAATATATACTCCGAAAATTGACATTTAACCTTTTGGGAGTTAACAATTTCATTCACACCATTTTAGTTTGGCTTTAAAATGGAGTCAGAAATTAAGCTGATCTTTGAGTAGTTTCAAAGTTATGGGCAATTATGTGTATATAATTTCAGACAATTTTAAAAAAATTTTCAATTTTAAAATCGCGATATTTTTGAATTGGATATATTATGTCTGTGGTAAATTTCATTAAAATCGAAGATGGTAAAGCCGACTGCTGTCCGCTTTCACATGGATAAACCATTCTTTTAGGAAATAAAAAATTTACCAAAAATGCAGAATACACATGGTTTCTGCAACAAAGAAACAATAATATCCCAATTTCATCAGAAATTTATTTAATTTAAATATGGATTCTTTATAATATTGTTACGTTTTTACCTTTTAAAAACTATGGTTTATTTCCTTTAAATAAACCGGATACTTTTGATTGCATATAAAAGCAGTTTAGTAGTTTAACATTTTTAACAACTCTTTTGGGTCGATTATGAATGGCAACCGAACTTCAGTTGCGTTGTCAGTTGCCTAATTGGTATTACAGATGGCAACTGGCAGCATCATTTTCTGTTACCAAATGACATTTATTTATTTAAATTTATCTATACAACAACAGTTTAAATAGTCACGCAGTGTACACGCACTTAATAATGTACAGGGTACACTATAGGTCAAATGACCACTTTTTCTGTGAAAAAACCAAAACGGGAACGAATTTCATAAGTAAGAATAACTCTATTAAAAAATGGAATTTAACCCACTAAAGACCAAAAATTAACGCTTTTGGAACCATTAATGCAAACATAATATTGTAATTGTATTCATTTATTTTAATTATTATACTAAATAGTTTAGTAATTAGTAATTGCTTAAATCTAACTAATTCTGTAAATTTAAATCAAAAAGGTCCTCTTCACTTTCATTAATTTCATCGCCTTGGTGGCTAAGGTTGCAATTCCACCAAGGATTCACTGCAACATAATAGTTCAATTACTTCAGGTGGAAGTGTGAAACGTTTCCGCTTTTGTAAACTCCTATTTTAAAATGACGTGGAAATTAATGGCAATGGTTAATTTCACATTTACTTTACCATATACAGTGGCCGGCTCCCCAGTAACAGTGCATAGACTTACCCCGCATAGTGGTTCAATTGTTTTCTTGACTAAATCGGGCCTGACGATAGACTGCGATGACCCGGTGTCTATAGTAAAAACGAGCTTCTGAACGTTGATGTACTCAGAATCAGTAAGATTGCTATTTTTCTGCTGCATTACGGATATGGAGATTGTGGGGCCTTCAGATGTGGGAGCGTAATTTTTGATCGAAGTTCGGATGCTTTTATATTTCGGTCAATTTAAAATTTGTACCTTTACAATTCTGATAAATTTATTTTATGCTAGAACCAGTGGTGTCGTTTGGTTACATTTGTTAAATTTTTCGTAACTTTTCAACCTCAACGTAACATGTATAATTTTCTTGTTTTGGACCTTATTAAATGGCAACTGTATGAATCTGGAACTTGAACATATTAAATGGTGTGGTGCCATCAAAACTAGGGGCCTATATTCTACTAGAGGAATCTGGAATAATTCGCACCTGTCCATCTTGGCATTGAATATTATTTATCTTTATTTCTAGATCATGTAGTTTTTTATCAACACCTTTGGCTATTTCATTCTCTAAATCGGACAGCTTTTTATCAACTTTATCAGCGACTATGGCTTATATATCTAGGCAGCTCTCCATGTCGGACACCTTTTTGTCAATGCAATTCACTCTGCTGTTTATAACCATACAAATTTCTTGAAGTTTCTCATCTGTAGCTTTAGAATTTTCTTGAAATTTCGCTTCCATTTCAACTAACAGTTTCTCGTTATTGACCTTAGAAGTTTCTTGAACTTCAGCAAGAAGTTAAGTACTTCCTTCTGGAGCAGCTTCACAGTAGTCCATCTTAGCCAGATAGGCAAGTGATTTCCGCTGATGGTTCCGCTCGTTGCTTTTTCTTCCTTCGTTAGGCCGGTGTTATTAATGTTTCTGGAGGAGCACCTGGCAACTTCTCCACGGCGAGTTGTTGAAACCATCAAACCGTATAACGAGTGTTTTACAATTTTATTGAATGTTTTTCGAGTATATAAACGCATTCACAGGAACAATAAAATATTAAGTTATTGAACAAACTTAACCTAATGTTTATTAATGAAAAAGAAGTTCTTCATTGTTGTATTCTTTATTAATATATAAAATAAACAACAAAATATAATCAATAAATGTTTTTTTTTTAATTAAATTAAGAAAACAATCCAACCCGAACTATATGTTGAGCTATACATTAATATTATGAGTAGTATATGTTGACTGAAAGTTGTGTTCACTCAACGCTTTCCTTGGTCAACTGATTGGATTCAGCGTTTATCATGACATGTTGTTTGTTATTTGTTGAATCTGGTTCGGTAGAACTCGTCGCAGTAACTACTTTATCAACACCTGTTATATTAGTTCCAATTAATGGTTTCTTTCCAGCTGTAACTGTTGCTGGATGCAAAAATCCTAATCGTGCACTTGCTATAGTTGTACCAGGTTTCACGCCATTAAAAGACATTAAATGTCCGAAGTATACATGTTGAATAATTGGAAACTTTGATAAAATCTATAACAAAAAAAATTACCGTATATTTAATTGAAAAGCAATTTAATAGAGGTTTATGTATTGTATATGTTTTATGGAGTTATTATAGTAATCCTACAGAATTATATTTCTGAAAAGATACATATAAAAGTTAAAATTTTGTTGGAAAATTTTCGAAAAAAAAGTTTTACAACAGGCTAAAGATCGTTTAGTAAGTTACATATATAATATAACTTATATTCGTGCTGATTGTGTAAGTTATGTGCGAGACAAGGAAATTGGTTTTTGCTCAAAAATCTGTGATCAACCAATTGTTATTGCGAAGACAATTAGCCACACTTCATATGAAGTCTGGGGATTCTATAAAATTGCATTTGGAACAATTTGAAAATATAACATGGCAACTTAAGATGGCTGGAGCAAAATTTGAAGATGACAACAAAGTTACATTTGGCTTTATAAAGGAACGTTTAATAGCTGAAGAAATTAAACTAAATGATCGTGTTGATGTTGAAGTTGGAGAAAATACAGCATTCTCAAGTAAAAAACATATTAAGAAAAAGTTTAATGGTAAGTGTTACAAATGTAATAAGTTGGGTCACCAAGCTAAAGATTGCAAGACTCGTTTGCACGTGAAGCGTGCTACCAAAATAAAGAATTATAGATGGTAATAGTTCCAATAAAAATTATGGAGGCTCAAAAGTTAGATTTATATTAGATTCTGGTGCTAGTGATCATCTTGCTAACGAAGTTGGTACATTACTGAATTCAAGAAACTTGATGTTCCTATTGAAATCAACATTGCACACGACAATATATTAGTATCAGCTACAGCAATTGACTACTTGCTTTACATTGTAAAACGGATTCTGATTATGATATGAAATGAAGGATGTACTATATGCACCAGATCTAAGAGATAATCTTACGTCAGTACGAAAATTAACAAAAGCTGGTGCTGAGGTAAAGTTCGTTGACAATCGAGCATTAATAATGAATGATAAGGAACTGATTGCTACAGCATATTTGAATGACAATTTATATGAAATTAAAATCATGATTGAAAAGCCTGTAGCTAATATGTGCAATAAGGGCGATGCAGTTTTATGGCATCGTCGACTTGGTCATATACATAGTTCAACAAGCATTAGATTCATTAGTCAAAAGTAACATGATTTCAAAACTTAATAAGAAATTAAAATCGATTTGCGTTGAAGCAAAACATTCTCGTGATCCTTTTGATGGTACTCGTAATAAAGCAACAAGAATATTGGAACGTATTCATACGTATGTATGTGGCCCGATAGATCCTATTGCTGTGGATGGGTCTCGTTATATTGTGTCATTCATTGATGACTTAAGTTGCTTTGCTGTCATTTATCTTCTAGAAAATAAATCTCAAGTTTTTCAATCATTCATAGAATATGAGGTCATGGCTACAGCAATTTTTGGTTCAAAAATCTCAAAAATTACTTCTGATCAGGGTCGTGAATGTATTTCAAAAGAACAGCAAGAGTGGTATAAGAAAAAAGGTAACTAAATTGAGACAACAATTTCTTATAGTTCTCAGCAAAATTGTGTCGCTAAGAGCGTAACCAGTTATGAGCGTAACCAATCATAACTGCCGTATGCCTTCTATGCATAAGCCTTACATCCGAAGACACGTAATTTCGATAAATCAGGCTTCTTTCCAAACCATATCTCAGCAGGTGATTGAAAGTTTTGTAGCGAACTTGTTGGGCATCGATTTATTGTGTATGTTGCATCTAGTGCTCCTTCATTCCACATATTTTTCGGTACATGAGATTCAAAAAGCATTGCTCTTACCTTTTCCATCAATGTACGGTTCAAGATTAAGTTTCTACTGAAGCATCCACTGCGCTCCCATCGCAAGATGAAAACAGTATTCAACCTGTTAGGCGTAGCAGTCGGGAACGAAATTTTCCAAGTAAGTTATCGGATTATATAACTGGTTTACAAGCGGATTCTGCTGTTAATGTTTTTAAGGCTGTTCCGGAAAACTATACCGAAATATTTGGAATATCTTGAAGGCTGCTATATCTGATGAACTAAAGTCAATGGATAATAATAATAACGTTTGGACAGTAATTAAACAACCTAAGATGGCTAAACTTTTAAAATCAAAATTGGTTTTTCGTATAAAATGCACAGAGGTTATCATTTCCATCAATTAGATGTCAAAACCGCTTTCTTAAGCTAAACAAATCATTATATGGTCTTAAAAAGTACCCACGTAGTTGGAAAGGCAAATTTAATGAATTTTTACTGACGCACAGTGGTCCAAATGCTCAATCTAGCCGGAAAAAAGTAATTTTTAAAATGTTTCAAAAGCTAATTTTTTGTATGGCAATATGTTGACAAGTGTCCATAGTACATAACGGCATATTTTTTTTTCTTTAAATAGCTACACTGAAATTGCTTCTTTGTAAAAAAATTAATATCTCAAGCGACATTTAACAGTGCAAGTGAAATTGTCCTTAAAAAATAATAAGTACAAATAAAAAAAAAATTGTTGGTGTAATTAACATAATAAAAGTAAGAGTAAAAATCATTGTTGAAATTTTTCATAAAATATGTTTAGTTTAGAAAAAAAATGCAATTATGTACATTAGAGTGCTCCAAGATGGACGAAAAAAATTTTCTAGGTACAGGCCGTCCCCCCTCTAAATGGTTCTATGTATTGTAGAAACTCGTTGTGTAAAATATTAGGATGATAGGATAACGCTAACTGGTGCCGCAACGACGCTGAAGTTTTGAGGTGCATTTACAAGGGGAAAAAAATGCAATTTTTCAGTTTTTGTTAAAAATTTGGCATTAAATAATTACTTTTGCAATTTAATTTAAAAGAATCGAAATGTACATGTAATTGTCGTTCTAATAAGATATATAAGAGAAAAATTGGTTGAAAAATTTTAAAGTTATTAAAAAATCGCCAGGCTATTAACGTGTTTCAGGCAACTAGAACAAGAAATGTAGCAACAAAATTAACATATTTTGATAAATATTATAATAAAAGTACATTTTTACTTCAAATATATCCATATTTACTTGTATATGAGTTTTTGTCTTCGTAGGATACCGGTAACATATTCGCAGGTATGACCAAAAAAATTAATTTTTTTTAACGGCAATTTCAAAACTCCATTTTCAAATTTTTAAAAATTTTGTTAAACAAATTTCAAAATTTTGTGATCATCACATTGGGATTTATTGAGAACATAATAGGGAATAAAAATATGAAAAAAGTATGAAAATACCTCCTATAGTTTTTCCGTACCTGCGATTTAAATTTTGAGATTTTCGAGAAAAACTATTTTTTTTGGCCATATTTTGACGAATAAGCCGAATTTCTTTACTGTTATGATTTTTAAGCAAAAGTTATTCAGAATATTATATTCCAGGTAATTCTAAATATAGTCTGAAAGTTTTACTAAAATCGGAAAACGTTAACCCTTAAATCGTGAAGGTCAAAGGTCAAATTTTTCAATATTTGGAATTTCTCATGGAAAGATAGCAAAATGTTATATATTTTTAGGCCGATTTTGATGAAACTTAAGAAAAATATAACACATAGTCTAGTATTTACAAAAACTGCAGAAAAATTAAAATTAACCTTTAATAGCACTTGGGGTTAAAATGACCCCAAACTTCTAAAACCATAAAAAAATTGTCAATTTCAATAGTGCTGATCAAAAATTGTTTTTTATAGGAAACAAACTTTAAAATATTGTATTGTGTATTAGAAAATAGTACTACTAAGCCACTTTGAAAAATGTTCACATTTTTGTTCAATTTTGACCACACATTTTTCAAAGGACAAAATATTTTATTTATACCTGATTTTTGCTTTAATAACGTATTTAATATTTTATTGAGGATTTTTGAATAATAAAATTGATTTTAACTTTTTAGTACACTTTTGATTTATTAGATTTAAAAAATAACTCGAATGATTCAGTTTATTTAATTCTGAAAAACATTAAAGTTAGCACCATTCATATTGACTGTGTTTTTCGTGATTTTAAAAGTTGAGGTTAATTTTAACCCCAAGTGCTATTAAGGGTTAATTATAATTTGTCTGCAGTTTTTGTAAATACCAGACTATGTGTTATATTTTCCTTAAGTTTCATCAAAATCGGCCCAAAAATATATAACATTTTGCTATCTTTCCATGAGAAATTCCAAATTTTGAAAAATTTGACCTTTGACCTTCACGATTTAAGGGTTAACGTTTTCCGATTTTAGTAAAAGTTTCAGAGTATATTTAAAATTATCTGGACTATAATATTCTCAATAGGTTTTACTTAAAGTTCATAAGAGTAAGGAAATAGAGCTCATTGGCCTAAAAATTGCCAAATAATTGGTTTTTCTCGAAAATTTCAAAATTTAAATCGCAGGTACGGAAAAACTATAAGAGATATTTTCATAATTTTTTCACATTTTTATTCCCTATTATATTCTTAATAAATCCCAATGAGATGATCAAAAAATTCTGAAATTTGTTTAACAAAATTTTTAAAAATTTTAAAATGGATTTTTGAAACTGCCGTTAAAAAATTTTATTTTTTTGTTCATACCTAAGAATAGGTTAACGGTATCCTACGAAGACAAAAACTCATATACAAGTAAATATGGACATTTTTTAAGTAAAAATGAGCTTTTATTTTAATATTTCTCAAAATATGTTAATGTTGTTCCTACATTTCTTGTTCTAGTGGCCTGAGACACGTTAATGGCCTAGCGAATTTTTAATAACTTTAACATTTTTTGACCAATTTCTGTTTTTTATGTCTCATTAGAACGACAATTACGTTCACATTTCGATTATTTTAAATTAAATTACAAAAGTAATTTTTAATGGCACATTTTTACAAAAACTGAAAAAAATGCATTTTTTCCCCTTGTAAATGCATCTCAAAACCCAACCGATTTACCTAAAATTTTTTTCAGGATGATTTTTTTTACTAATGTTCACCAAACTGGAGGGTGAGAATGGCCAAAATCCAACTTTCGTTTATTAAGGGCCACCCTAGTATGCATATTATAGTTGGGCCTTTAGTATATGTGTTTGGGCTAAATTTCAGGAATCATGTTCCGGACACTCATTACAGTTTTTATCTTGTTCTTTTCGGGAGTTCATAAGTGTCCACAATTTGTTTGTTATATATCATATAATAAGGACTGAATCACCAACATGTATTTTCAGGTTATCTCACTCTACTCGGAATCATTTTTTAATTAAAAAATATTTACTCAAATTGCAACAAAATTGTGTTTTTGCCATATGTATATGTATACATATATCTGACAAAAAACCACTCGGCTAAAAGGTCGGCCATATGTTTTTAAAGTGCATTTCATTCATTTTGGTCATTCGCAGTTGTTGTTTATACTAGAATTCCATTTTCACAATCTTCTATAATTTTCAATTTATCTTCTAATTATATTTGCTCTTTTGTTTTTTATACTTTAAACACAATTAAATGTTTGGCTACCGTTACCTCTAAGAAATCATTACGGAAGTAACTGCAATTACGGTAAATGCCGTTACCGCTACACTATATATAATTTTAAATTATTAATTTGTTTCCATTAATTGAGTTTTCTATTAACTCTACAGAATTTAAAGTGCAATATATTATTTAAGTCAGACCGAAAATACCATTATCATTTAAATAATGTTATCGAAATAACTGCAAATACCGTTAGCGAAATAAGCCAAAATACCGTTAACGAAATAATGCAATAATCACCACTAAAGAAACATAAAAACTGAAAGAAAAACATCATTCATAAAGAAAATAAAAAATTCTTTCAAAAGTACAGTTATTCGTACTATTAAGTACGGAAAAGGTCCATCCATTCGTACTATAGAATAGTTAATGCAAAAAATTAAATTTTATATTGGATATTCATAATAATGTGCGCTCATACTACCGAACGTCCAATCTATAAATACATATATATTTACTCATTTTACCTACCTCTTTCTGGTACATTTTAACGAGACCAGCATTTATTTTAGACCATGATGGAACGGCGGATATACTCCACAGCTGGTATGAATGTTCAGAAAAGTGACCAGTTTTTACCTTGAATAAAAATAAATGTTTAATAAATATATCTTTAAGAAATTAGCTTGATCTCACCTGTTGTATAAAGTCAATACAACCTATATACATATAATCGTTTTTATAAGCATTAATTATATCCTCATCTAAGAATTTAGCAGGTGGAAAGGGACTTCCAACTTATACAAATAAAAAAGTTATTAGAAAATATAAAATTTGGAATTTTTATATTCTATTGAGTAAAAGCTTACATGAAAGCTGAGCACTACCCCAGATAAATGGTATAAACTGATAATCATCAAGCGACCAAACACCCTGGCTCCCAGCCGGCTCCATACGATACGTTTTTTGAAGACGTCGCACAAACGTCAGATACGTATTAAACAGGCTTAATGCACTAGCAATATTATCTTCTTCTTTCAAAATTGCTGCTTTAAATAGCGAACATAAAAAGAAAATAAAAGACAACTCGTGCCCAGTGCCATAGTCAATACGCACAGAATTGCCAAATGACTCAGATAAGTAAAATCCCAACTCTGTAACCAACTGACATTTATCAGCCGGAATACTATTTTGCAAAATTTGAAATATCTCCTGTAAAAACAATAAAAAAAAAATTAAACACATAGATTAAAGATTTATAAACTTCTTCAGATTAACTTATTTTTTAAGCTAATGCCGACTATTTACATGATTCATTTTTCGAGACCAGGCACGAAAAGCTTTATTTCCAAAACGTTGTGGTTGTTCAATCGGCGGTGTTTCATCGATAAATGCATTCAATTTGTCGAAGATCTCAATTAAACTTTTCATTGTTGGCGAAATGTAAATTTGATCATTTATCTTTTTTCCTTGCACTGCTGTACTGATTCCATTAATGAACCCCACTAAATCATAATACGCCTCCGAGCGTAGCCACACCTGCACATCGGACAATTGTTTTACTCTTTTCTCGGGTTGTGCTGCACCGGCTAATTAGAAATTTTAAAATGAATACAAGAAGTCATACATGTACATAAATGCATAATAACTATCAATCAACGAGATAGACGCTGCTCTCCAACTTACGTGGAATATTTTTAGGTTCTTGTACAACCATATCCATTTTATGTATAAATAGTTATAATCTTTTTAGCCTGTTCCTTGCGAAATTTTGTATCAAACAAAAATGATGAAACATAATATAAACAGAGTCAGCCAGTTTTGACATTTCACTGATTGTTTGCTTATACAGTTAACAACAAAAAACTTTCCATCAAGACGAATTCCAAAGTAAATTTAACAAGGTGTCAGCAGTTGCGAATTAAAATAAATACTAGCGAATTGTTATAGCCTACAACACCATAACGTCTAACACCCACCTTTTTAAAATCGTTAGTACTATATTAGAAAAAGGAACAAACCAAGATCCCAGTAACTGTTTATATTCTTATAATTTTTGTCTGTTAATATTTTCTGTTTATCTTGTTTAGTTAGATCATGAGTGTAACATATTTGGATGAAGTTTGATTATTTTCATTAAAATTGTACTTTGACGTTCAATTTTCCTTTAAATAATGTAATAGTTGTTGTTGGTGCTTTTTTAAGAAAAATAAGCTTTATTTTTTGAGTTCAGTGCTTTTTGAAAATAAAAAGTTGATAGAGAAGCCGACAACACTGGTTGCACAACATTGATTTTATTTTTTTTTTGGCAACTCAAAATATTTGTCATCAAGGCGAATTCATATAAGGTGGAGTAAAGCAAGTTCTTTGAAATATCTATCATTAGATATCCATATTGTCTATATTAATGACTTAGTAATCCAGATATAGGTCAAAAATAGGTAAAAAATCGAGGTTTTCCTTGTTTTTTCCTCATCTCAGCCATTTGTGAACCGATTTTTTTTAAATACCAATACTATTTTACGTTTTAAAACACGTTTTTTTGAATTTTTCATTTCTGTTTTTGGCATTTGGTAAGGCCAGTTCAAGGTGCATTTAATAAGGTGCCATCGGCAGCACAGCTGATTATAGAAATAGCACGCACAAATGTCAAACTACATATATAAAAGATATCCGCCCGTATGTCAAACTGTATATATAAAAAATAAGTGAATTCACCTGTATTTATTTCAATTCGCCACAGCTGTCACCTTGTTAAATACGCCTTGGGCCAGTTGTTATTTTTGTAAGATTGCCACCAAGGCGTATTTAACAAGGTGACAGCAGTGGCGAATTGAAATAAATACAGGCGAATTCACTTATTTTTTATATATAGAGTTTGACATACGGGCGTACGGGCGGATATTTTTTATATATGTAGTTTGACATTTGTGCGTGTTATTTCTATAATCAGCTGTGCTGCCGATGGCACCTTATTAAATGCACTTGATTGCCACCACCTTATATGAATTCGCCTTGTTTGTCATATTTTTACAATTTGATTGCAGAGCACCAAGCCGATAGTCTGAAAATAGGCGGCTAGCCGCCGCTGGCAAATTTTTCATTACCACGCCGCCGCCGACTTGAATCGGCTTAAAAGATGACCTTTGCAATGGCGTGAAAATCGGAAAAATTATTTTTTAACCCGAATTTTTTTCACCATAAAAAAAATTTAAAAAATTTAAAAAAAAGTTTTTAAAATTTAAAAAAGAAATATTAAATAACAATTCTAAAAATTTTTTTTACATAAAATTAAAAAAACAACCTTGGAAAAAAAAATAAATTTTGTTTACCTAAAAATATTTAAAATTTTTATTTTGAAGTATAATTTGGGGAAGGTTATATAAGATTCGGCACAGCCGAATATAGCTCTCTTACTTGTTTTTAGAAAAAATATTTTTCCAGTGTTTTAGAAAACAAATTAATAATTTTCTTTTAAAATATATTAAAGCATTATTTTTAGAATAATCACACATTGAAAATTTGGAACAAATCAAGTTTAAATTTTCATAATTTTTTTCTGTTTATATGTATTCATATTTTCTGTATTGCCGTCCTTCTGTCGGGCGAATGGACTTAAAACTCTGATCCTATGTCTACACGTAGCAATGTTTATTGCTGCAATTGTCAAATTTGATTGCGTCAATAAAATTTGCAAGTGTAGACGGCAAATTGCCATACGTAGCAATCCATTGCGCAATGATTGCTTTACTGATTGCCTGATCAATTATTGCTAAGCAATAAGCTGTCAGTTCAGTTGTCATTATTATAAAATTTCTTCTTTTTATGATTCAATGTGTTTAATTCATACATATTTAATTAATTTAAGTACCAACAGTAAAAAAACAAAGAAATTAGTGAAAAAAATCATTCAACACAAAATATAAGCAAAATACACCTCAGTTTTTCATAGAACTTCTCTCGTTGAAAATTTTGTATTTGTGACGAACGTTTTCTCCACCTAAAGCAATTAGCAATCGCTGTGCTATTGTTCTGCCGACGTTATTGCTGGTGTTTAGCAATAAAAATTGCTACGTGTAGACGTAGAGTAAGGCGTATCGGACACCGGCTTCGCTAAAATCACTTTTTCTGTATATCAAAATTTTCTGAAGTAATGAAAAATATACATAAATTCAAAAAGTAATTTTTGGTTCACAATGTTAATAAACAGTAGAATATTATAAATCATATAAAAGCTATTTTGAAGCCCTATTCAATGACACCCATAATGATCAGATCATTTTCTAAATATATGAGAAATTTACTATTATATATATTGACTTTAAATTCCTCTAACCCCTAAGCTCTTGATTTATTCCGAAAACATTGCTAACATTGTTAATCCGACATTAATAGTAACCAAGGTGCATTTAAATACGCCTTGATACTAACCAAAGTAAATTAATAATTTACTTTGATACTAACCAAAGTAAATTAATAAAGTATTCAGTCTGAACTGTCAATTCACTTGTGGTTGTTGTGGCGAAAAATACAACAAATGTTGTATTTGTTGTAGTACTGTCGCTACTTTATTAATTCACTTTGATAGTAACTATTGTCGTAAAAATGCATTATTTACAAATTTTAGCCGACATTTAAGCCGCCGCCGTTACTTTCTTGTTTAAGCCTCCGCCGCCGACCAAAATATACCCCGCCGCCGCCACCGACCATTTCACTTCGGCTTGTTTCTCTGTTCGATTGTCGGCATTTTATCAGTGAGTGCATTTTTATTTGTAAACGTAAACAATTTAAATTTCGCAAAAAAAGAGGAAAAAATGTTACAAAGTATTTATGAACTACCGTTTCATATTTTGGTGCCTCCAAATATTAAGCTTCGCATACAAATTCCAAAACCATCGCCCTTTTTTATTTTCTGTTGTATTTTGGTGTCATACTTTTTAGTTACGGGAGGTAAGACAGCAATATGTATCTATGTGTAGTAAATTTTGCAATACTGATGTATACATCAGAATTCATCTTTAGAAAAATTTATTTACATATATATATTTTTCAGGTATAATATATGATGTTATTGTGGAACCACCAAGTGTGGGTGCAACTGTTGATGAAAATGGTCATTCAAGACCAGTAGCTTTTATGCCCTATCGTGTCAATGGGCAGTACATAATGGAGGGATTGGCGAGTAGTTTTCTTTTTACTATAGGAGGTCTTGGATTTATTATAATGGATCAGACACATGCCCCAGGAAAAACGAACCTTAATCGATTATTGCTCACTTCCATGGGATTCATATTTATTTTAGTGTCATTCTTTACAACATGGCTTTTTATGAGAATGAAATTGCCCAGTTATTTGCAACCCTAAATTAAACCGAATCAATCTTACGAATGTAGCAGTATGTTTGTCCTGCTCATTTATATATATAGTATTACTAATAGCCATGCAGTTTTTGCAAATCACAATGTTCATCTAAGATGTATGAAAGACTTGAAATCTAATAATGCGATTTTGTAAACACTAAGTGCCTGTTCGAAAATGCACCACTGCGCTGCATCCAATACGGAGGGCGCTCAATAATACTGCAGCATTCAGATCTGAAATGCACCAGTAAAATATTTGATATGCGAAAAAAAATGGCAGAAGCCATTTCCTACTCAACAAATGCAGCGCAGAGATGTATTTCTAAACTGGCCTTAATACCATTTATTGAAAATTGGATAATTTTTTCACACTCAATAAAAAATCACAGAAGTATTTTTTTTCGATAACATTTAAGGTACTTATAGACGGCAATACTGAATATTAATATTTGTCAAAAACTCAAGTATCATAATACAATTTCATCGTCTAAACAAAATTTGTATTAGATTTTCCAAAAATACAAATGATTTTTTTGATTTACGGTCGGTATTCAAAATTTGTTTAAAACAATTCAAAAATTTTTTATTTTCATATGTATCGGGTATGTATTTATAAATAAAAATAAGGCAAACAAAAATGTCAAGAAAATATAAAATAAAAATAAAGTTTTCACAAAAATATCAATCAACAAAGAAATAAAATATTTGTAATAGTATCGTGTAAACAATAAATGTTTGTTTGAAACGATTTCTTGAAATACCGAATGATTTCAATAATATTTTAAATTAAATAAAAAGTGTTCATACACAGTATTGCCGTCTATAAATACCTTTATTATTATATTTTAAAGATGAATAAGATATATAATGTAAGACATAATAAATAATAAAATACATCATTAAATACATATATTTTTTCATGGTAATAATTACCTTTGGCTGGTGGCGGATTCTTATATCCCTGGTGTATACAGAACGCTGGATTCGCTTATTATCTATATTTACCGTTATATATCAATATATCGTTATCTTAATATAGAAAGACCCTTCCTCGTGTTTTTTTGTAAGCTCAGATTTTTCGTTTATTTTGATAAACGGTCCGCTCATATATCATATTTAGCCAAAAAAAGCTCGATTTAGGGCGTTTCTATATAAAGGTAAAAAATACATATCGTCATTTAAAATGCAAAATAACGTAACATCACTTTTCATAAAATTTATAGGAGAAGCAAAAAATGGTATAAAATGAAAATTGAGATATTGAAACAAAATTTTCAAATCTGAACATTGCATTGAAACTAGAATTATAATTTATACGATAAAACTAGTTTTTTAAAAGTTCACTTCATGCTATGTGTGTAACGTTTTTTTGAATTGTTGATTTCTGAAACAAAAAAATGTATCATCAATATAAATTTTTATAAAAAAATAAAAACTTAAATAAAAATATTTTTCTTATTTTAAATAACAGCAGTTTATATATCGATGGCTCAATATCAAAAGGCCCTAACTCGTGTTTTTTTAAGTCGAGATTTTTTTTTGGCTAATTATGATATATGATCGGACCATTTATCGAAATAAACGGAAATCTGGACTTACAAAAAAAAACACGAGTTAGGGTCTTTTCATATTAAGCCATCGATATATGTATATAATAAATATTGTTACGGAATTGTACTTGAATGCAAATATAACGATTTTAACGGCTGATTTAAAAGTAGCCTAATGCTTTCAAATAACAGTGCTGTAATAGCAAACTGTAACATATCTGTGGGCATTATTAACATTGAAATAAAAGCCTACAGTTACAGTTGAGTTCAGTTAAAGAACATTGTAGAAAGTACACCACAGATGGCGTATGTATTATAAACCTCTAGACAGTAAAAGAGAAATCTAGAGTGCAGATGGCAGTGTTATAAATAGTGGCAGAGGTTGCAGTAGTTAGTGAGTTTATCAGAGACGCTATTCGAATAAACATCAACTGAATGCTGTGTTTTTCAAGTGAATTCGTGTACATTATAAAGTGTGTCTGTAGTTCTGAGAATTTATAAACGTCTATAAAATTATAAAAACACTAGCTGACCCGGTGCGCTTCGCCACCCCAAGTAGAAGAAAGAAATAGTACTATCAAGTCTCACTTTGTGAATCTAATTGTAAATGCCTAATTTCATATTTCTGGGTATATTATTATAGAAAATGCAAAATATGTTCCTAATTTTAAATTTTTAGGTTAATTATTATAAAATATTCAAAGAGTACCATTGCAATAAGGAAATAGTACCATTGATTATCACTTTTAAATTCGCATTCACTAAACCATAACCCGTCAAGTTTGAATTTTAGATTTGTATATCATTTCATATATTATCAAATAATTTTGTTTCTATAATACTTAATATTTAATAAATTATCACAAAACCGAAAACGATCGGTTTTTAATTTTTTAAAACCGAAACCGCGTTTTTGAAATTCTTCGATTTTTTGGAAACTCTAGGTCCATTATTATAGGAAATTCAAAAAAGTACCCATGAGAATAAAGAAAAAGTACCACGAAGTATGCCTTTGAATTTTCACTCACTTGGGATCATATACGCCTAATTTCATATTTCTATGTCCATTATTACAAAAAATTCAAAAAGTACCATTAGAATATATAAAAAGTACCAAAAAACCCACACTTGTGGTTTCCCACTCACTCGGTTTATATATAAGCTTTATTTCATGTTTCTAGGTTCATTGGTGAAGAAATTACAAAAAGTACCATTCCAATAAAGAAAAAGTACCAAGAAGTCTCCCCTTAGAATTCTCACTCACTTAGGACCATATATGCTTAATTTCATGTTTCTAAGTTCATTGTTATAGAAAATTCAAAAAAGTACCATTAGAATAAACAAATAGTACCAAAAAGTCTCCCACTAGAATTCTCACTCACTTAGGACCATATATGCTTAACTTCATATTACTATGTCCATTATTACAGAAAATTCAAAAAGTACCATTAGAATATAGAAAAAGTACCAAAAAGCAGTCACTTATAGATTCCCACTCACTCCGGGCCATATAAGCTTAATTTCATGTTTTTAGGTTCATTGGTGAAGAAATTACAAAAAGTACCATTCCAATAAAGAAAATGTACCAAAAAGTCTCCCCCTAGAATTCTCAATCACTTAGGACCATATATGTTTAATTTCATGTTTCTAAGTCCATTGTTATAGAAATTTCAAAAAAGTACCATTAGAAGAACAAAAAAGTACCTATAGTTCAGTTCACACATTTTGGTACCTAAATCTTATCCCCTATTCCTAACACTAACTTCACTAAGATGCATATCAGCTAACTTTATAATGTCTATAAGTGTAATAATTAAAATATTAAAAAAGTACCATTAGGAAAAAAGTACCAATTTCCCTTTTCCTCCTTGAACACCCCTAAAGCTTGAAATTTAAAAATACTCCATTTTGCCAAAATTGTTTATGCTACCGACATGTCTCAAACGATTGAAATCTGTGTTAATGTGCCCAAGAAAAAATATGTTTTAAAAAAAGTACCAAAATGTTTACCCGGATTTGGCCCAATATACACCTACTTACTCGAGATCCAAATAACACCCTGTTAGTTAATTTTTGTATGAATCCAGGAACCAATGTTAAAAAAATTATCAAAATTGGCTTAATAATTTCAAATAAAATGTATTTTCCCGATTTTATCCCCTTTTTGGTACCTTTTCTATCCCCATTGCGGTGGTAAAATTGTTTTCAAATAAATTTCTGTATCGTGGTGGCAGCTCATAATAAAATATTCGTATGGCTATGTCAAATTATAGAAAAAAATATTTTATGAAAAAGTACCAAAAATAAACACAATTTTTATCCCTTAAGGGTTCGAATTTCCAAAAAGTACCAAACTTATATTTTTTATTTTTTGATAAGTAAAGAATACTATTTAAAATTTGTTTCTATGTTTATTGGTTTAAAAGATACATAGGGTGCCAAAAAAGTACCAAAATACAGTTTTTACCCGTTTTCTCCCCTAAAATGTTCGAATTTCGAAAAAGTACGAAACACCTGTCAGCTTATTTTTTAGATGAAGTAACATGCAATTTTAAATTTTTTTGTATCTTTATTAGTTTTGAAGATATAAGGTTACCGAATTTACCCGTTTTTACCCCCTAAACGTTCGAATTTCCAAAAATCCCTTCTTATCGGATCGTTTTGGGGAGGGATTCTAGCTTCAGCCGTTTGGGCTGTGCGATGATGAATCAGTCAGTCAGTAACGTTACTCTTTTATATATATGGGGGATTTCATGTCAAGTGAACCAACTTTTGAAATCGATGTCTTCCGATCGGGATGAAATTTGCACCAAGGTTAGCTCTATTGGATAGTAACTCAGACACAATTTTTCAACAACATCGGTCGAGAACTCTCTGAGTTATAGGGGGTAAAATTTTGACAATTTGGTCAAACAGGGGTTTTTTCTTATCCATGTAACTTATTACCTATTGTTCTTAGCAAAATGTGTTCCAAATAGTATAAATAGCTATTTCTTCGATCTTTCGAAAAAAAATATTTAAAAAAAAAAATAAAAAATTTTTAATATTTTTTTTCCGAAATCAAAAACTTTTTTGACTTTTTTTTAAAATACGCTATTTTTTTTTATTTTTTTTTTTTTCTTAAAATAAAGTTTAGATATTTTCCTTGAACACCTACTTGGTCGCTTAGTGGGATGCGAGTGGGATATCTATCAAAATAAATATTTTGTAACTCAAAACATCAAATTTTTGACTTTTTTTGCAAAATCAAAAACTTTGTTGACTTTTTTTTTTCAAAATGGACCCTTTTTTAATCTTTTTTTTTAGGTCAAACAAAAGCCTAGATATTATCCTTGAAGACCCTTTTGGTCGCTTAGTGGGATGCGAGTGGGATATCTATCAAAATAAATATTTTTTAACTCAAGACTTACAATTTTTGACTTTTTTTTTTGCAAATACGATTTTTTGTCCAAATGGGCCCTTTTTTAAAAATTTTTTTTGTAGTCAAAAGAAAGCTTAGGTCCATTCCTTTAAGATATTTTTAGTCCCTTAGTGGGATGCGAGTAGGATATCTATCAAAATAAATATTTTGTAACGCAAGACATACAATTTTTTAATTTTTTTTTGCAAAATCAAAATTTTTTTCCAATATGGGCCCTTTTTTAATTTTTTTTTTTGCTCAAAAGAAAGCCTAGGTCCATTCCTTTAAGATATTTTTAGTCCCTTAGTGGGATGCGAGTGGGATATCGATTGTGGGAAAATTTCGATTTTGCAAAAAAAAATTAAAAAATTGTATGTCTTGCGTTACAAAATATTTATTTTGATAGATATCCCACTCGCATCCCACTAAGGGACTAAAAATATCTTAAAGGAATGGACCTAGGCTTTCTTTTGAGCAAAAAAAAAAATTAAAAAAGGGCCCATATTGGAAAAAAATTTTGATTTTGCAAAAAAAAATTAAAAAATTGTATGTCTTGCGTTACAAAATATTTATTTTGATAGATATCCCACTCGCATCCCACTAAGGGACTAAAAATATCTTAAAGGAATGGACCTAAGCTTTCTTTTGACTACAAAAAAAATTTTAAAAAAAGGGCCCATTTGGAAAAAAAATCGTATTTGCAAAAAAAAAAGTCAAAAATTGTAAGTCTTGAGTTAAAAAATATTTATTTTGATAGATATCCCACTCGCATCCCACTAAGCGACCAAAAGGGTCTTCAAGGATAATATCTAAGCTTTTGTTTGACCTAAAAAAAAAAATTAAAAAAGGGTCCATTTTGAAAAAAAAAAGTCAACAAAGTTTTTGATTTTGCAAAAAAAGTCAAAAATTTGATGTTTTGAGTTACAAAATATTTATTTTGATAGATATCCCACTCGCATCCCACTAAGCGACCAAGTAGGTGTTCAAGGAAAATATCTAAACTTTATTTTAAGAAAAAAAAAAAAAATAAAAAAAATAGCGTATTTTAAAAAAAAGTCAAAAAAGTTTTTGATTTCGGAAAAAAAATATTAAAAATTTTTTATTTTTTTTTTAAATATTTTTTTTCGAAAGATCGAAGAAATAGCTATCTATACTATTTGGAACACATTTTGCTAAGAACAATAGGTAATAAGTTACATGGATAAGAAAAAACCCCTGTTTGACCAAATTGTCAAAATTTTACCCCCTATAACTCAGAGAGTTCTCGACCGATGTTGTTGAAAAATTGTGTCTGAGTTACTATCCAATAGAGCTAACCTTGGTGCAAATTTCATCCCGATCGGAAGACATCGATTTCAAAAGTTGGTTCACTTGACATGAAATCTCCCATATAGATTGAGTGACTATTTAATTTTGTTGTTGTACATCAGAGGTTCGCAAAAATAAATCCTCTCACCAATACACTTACTCTCGCCAACACATTCAATTCTTTATTTTATTCAGTGCACCTACAAACACACAAATACAAAAACTGAAAAAATAAAGAAAAAGTCATACACCAGTGCTCATGCGTATTCCTAGTTGTCTCGTTGAGTGGACAACGACTACTAAAATGTAAGAGCATAAGAATACGTGTGATTTTATTCTGCACAATTGTGCTATGGGCTGCACAATACTGTTGTACATTTTAAATATATAAAGAGTTGTTACAATTTTCAAACTACTAAACGGCTTTTATTTGCAATCAAAAGTATCCGGTTTATTTAAAGGAAATAAACCAACGTTTTGAAAAGGTTAAAACGTAACAATATATCGAGCCCTAACCGCAAAAATAACGTAAGCGCCATTTTTCAAAATTGACTTTTTAATGAAAATCGATAGAAAACTTTCGTGCGCATCAACACACGAACTAATGAAAATTAAGTGTTTATATATACAGAGATATCGCAATTTCAATTATATCGTAAGCGACACTCCCCTTTTTGCTTTGCCGCAAAAATAACGTAAGCGACATAAAAGAAAAAAGGGGCGGTAAATGAAAGTAAGAGTAGCCGAAGAACTAGAGAGAAAATCAAAAGAAATTGAAATACAAAATGATAGATGTACTAAATGTGATCAAGGAAAAAATTTTGACATAAGAATTTAAGTTTAAGAATTTTTTTGAAGGAACAAAAACAAAGGGAAATGTTTTGTTTTTATGTGCTAGTTTCGACCTTCAAAAAGTTTTGAATATGCCTCATAGTAAAACAAGTAAGAAAGTATGGTTGGTCAAGTCCGACCATATAATACCCTACACTAAGAAAAAGAGATTTGAGATTTATGTCTATATTAAAATTAACTATGTTGAATTTTTTGTGTATACCAACATTTTTAAGAGATTTATGCACGTTAAAGTGATTTTTGGAAGCGGGTCTTATATGGGAGCTATAACTAATTATGGGCCGATCACAATAACATTTGGTAACATGAATTCCGTATATATAAGACTTATTTGGAGCGAAATTTGTGGATATATCCATATAAATTAAACATTTATGCCCGATAAAGTCCAATTTCGGTAGGACATTTCAGCCAGTTTCAATAGGCTCCGTCCTTGGGCCGAAAAAATTATATGTACAAAATTGCGACCTGTACTCTGCGCACAAGCTTTACATGGACAGCCAGACGGACGGACATCGTTTAATCGACTCAGAGTCGATCGGTATACTTTCAGGTGGGTCCTAGACTAATATTTTAGGGTGTTACAAACATCTGCACAAACGCATGATACCCTCCCCACTATGGTGGTGTAGGGTATAAATATTACACTGTTTTATTCAAGAAAATATTAGTATTACAATTTAAGTGTTTATGGATTGTGTTTTTATGGGGTGAAAAAGACGGCAAACGATGTTGTAATGAAATTTGTACTGCAATGTACAAATATCTCCTTATTTTAGACGAACGGAAAACTGTGAACGATTTAAGTTTGTATTGCGATAGCTGTGCCTGGCAAAATCATAATAAAACCATGTTAACCATGATAGCTTATTTCATTATATCATCCAAATTCATTAAATCTATTAAAATTACTTACTACCAGGTCTTACCATAATGCCTGTTGATTCTATTCACAGCACAATATAATCATTTACTCGAAACCGAACTGTATGGGTTCCTAGTGAGTGGCCTACAGTTATTCGAAGTGCAAGAACAAACCCTTACGGTTATGAGCGTATATCGTTAAAGCACTCTGATTTTCTAAACTGGAAAATGTTTTCTGATCTGCTTCTTCCAAAGAAAATAAGATTGCAATTAAATACATCTATTTAGACAATAGCGAGGAAAAGACTATTAACATTGACATAAATACTTCTACGGTCCGTGGACCTCCTCCGCTATACAACACAGAATTAAAAATTTCGTCACATAAATTCAATGATATAAAAACTCTGCAATAAAAATAGTATTCCTCAATGTTTTCATAACGAATATATTGGCCTAAAACATTCCCAAAATATTAAAGACGCCTTAAACGAAACATATGAAGAAGATGTGCCTTAATTTCCTAAGCACCTACTATATTATGTTAAATCTTTACTATGATTTATAACAAATGTTTAATTTAGTGTTTTATTTAGAAAATATATTTTTTCGAAACTTAAGAAAATATTTTTCTTTGTAAAGCATTTATCGTATGCGCCACAATTTAGTCTCAGCTGCCTGTAATAGAGACGGTAAAAATAGCGTAAGCTCCAAAACAAATTTGTTGCTCACAAAATTAACTTAAAAATGCACTTATCGCATGTATGATACCATTAATAGACTACATTCAAATTTTTAAAGAAATCCTTCGCACAACTTCAAAAAAAACGAAAAAACTCTCTCCTATAAAATTTGATTTTTGGCGCTTACGTTATTTTCGCGGTTAGGGCTCGATATATAATTCTTCTGTGCGTGTGTTAGTAACTCCTCCTTAACGGTTGGGCCGATTTCGATGAGTGGGTCCCTGGATGGTTTAGATTCACAATTGACCTATATAGGCACAATGGGCATGGCACCGTCCATACAAAGTAAAAATTTATTATTGCATATCTGGAGTACTATTATAGCGGGAGTCTTCAAACTTTGTGTGTGCTATGGCAGAACAACGTTTGCCGGGACAGCTAGTTTTGAATAAAACTTTTACATTTTTTACATTGGACTCAAATGTCCTTTTTTCAATGCTAATGCGTTTTTGCAATTGCCTTTTTTCCATAATTAAATTTGTTTAAAAAATTTTTATTTTATCTTTATTTTTTTCTTAATTTTTTTAAGTGTGTTTTCTTTCAGGTTTTAATTGTGTTTTCTTTCAGGTTTTTTAAGTTTTCTTCTTGTTTTTAAGTTCTTTTATTGTTCTTTCAAGTCTATTTCTTGTTTTTTATTATTTTCAATTAATTTTTTAACTTTAATCTTTCCATTTTTAAAATTTTGCCTTTCGTCTTTTCACTTTTGCAGAAATAATTATTTTGTAACGACAGAAAATACAACACTGTAATACAAACTACAACAGTGACAGTCATTTTACCCGTCATATGTCTGTCATTTGAGATGGAAACAACCATTTTAATAAAATATTAATCAAAATGTAGTTGTTTCACTCTTGCATATCCACTCTTTACCAGTTTACAAATTTTTCTAACAATGGCAACAACAATAATTTTTAACGGCAGAAAATGCAACCATAACAGTGACGGTCATTTTACCAGTCATTTGACTGTCATTATTGATGAAAACATTCATAACATGGTGTAATGATATACAAGGTGACATATTTGAAACAGCTGATTATTTTTTGCTCGAGTTTGTTTACAACTTTCATTATTGATGACTGTCATTATTGATGAAAACATTCATAACATGGTGTAATGATATACAAGGTGACATATTTGAAACAGCTGATTATTTTTTGCTCGAGTTTGTTTACAACTTTAATCTTGTCAAAATTTTTGTTTGCTGTAATTTGTATACATTAAGCAGCTGTTTTTGACACTATTAAAGTTATTTGTTTTTGTATTGTTGTATTTGTTGCCGTAACGCATACACCTTATAATCATTACGCAATGATTCATAACATTTTCTTTTCAACCAATTCTATAAAAAAATGCAAAAGTGTTAGTAATAATAATTTTTCATGTGTTAGTTTCAGTCATTCCCCAGTTGGCCACGTCTTCAAGACATCCTCAATGATGGGTCCATGACAATGTAAAGTCTTCGAAGACAAATGTAGGACAGGCGGAACAAATCGTCAACGACTTTTTCATACAAATGTCGCGAAAATCGTGGATGACTAAAAGAGAGACAATGTCGCTCAGTTTGTCGTTTACGAAATAAGAATGAAAATTTCGTCTATATATTCACTGACGACATTATGGAAGATTAATTCCACCATATTATCGTCAACGATTATTAGCCGTCAATATCGTCAACGATTACATAAGCGACAATGTCCACAACTTTGTCGTTAATGATAGAATGGAGGACAATATCGTTCACTTTGTCATCAACGATAATATGGATGACAATACTGTAAATATTGTCATCAATGATCGCATTAATGTTCTACCGTGAACTATCGTCCTATACTTTGTGGCCAATGTTTTTACTGGTAACAATAGGTCTGTTCATTTACTTTCCCAGTAAATACTTGCAACGAGAGAAAAAAATCAAAATTTACAAAATTACTCTCTTGAATTCTCAAAAATAGTAAAAAGTAAATGAACGCTTTTCCAGTAACAATTGTTTTATACACACAATTTTCTTATTTTATTCCTTTTAAAATGTATAAATACTCACATTTTCTTTAATTTTATTGAAAATTCTTTTGTTTTGGCATTTTTTCACCACAAAAATAAAATGTTAAATAAATAAACAATAACACAAAACATATAAAATATAAGCTGCTAACTATTACGAGTTCAAAATAGAACTTGTAATAGTTTGCAACGAGAGAACACTCTCTAAAATTTATACGCTCTTGATTTTTTCTCTACTTGCAAGTTTTTGAGTTAATGAACGCTTTTCCAGTAACAATTGTTACTAACTAGTAACAACTTTTAGTTATTGAACATAGCTAATATTAAAAAATGTTTACAAAAACATAGATTTAAATTTTTTATTAATTATTTATAATTTATCAGAAATAAATTAGAAACACTCTTACTTCTTCAGCTTTTCGCACGCAAATGAATATTTTAACTTTCAACATTTTTGTCTTTTCTTCAATCGCAGCTATTTTACCGTTATTTTACATTCCTCATCACATTGCCTAGTAACATCGCCACTTACTTGTGGAGAACAACATGCAAGACAGTGTCGATCATCTTGTTGTCAACAGTGTATAATAGTATAAGACAACATTCAAGACATTGTCGCTCATTTTATCATCATGTGTGTTTTATAGAAGACAATATTAAATATCACATCGCTCATATCATCGTCAATAGAGTTATATAATAGACAAAATTGAAGACATTTTCTTGTATCTTGTCATTAACGAAGTTAATAGAAGACAGCATATACGAATTTGTCTTCTCAATAACATAAACATATTACTACATTAAAGACATTGTCATTTACCTTGTCTTCATTAAAGATGGCAAAAGACAACATTTTAGAATTCGTCGCTCATCTAGTCGTCTTGTGCAGGCCTTTAATGTATATATTATATTAACTTTAAAAATATGAAAATTTAAATAAATTATATTTTTAGCAATATAATCAAACGCGTGGAGACACGCGACATGTATAGAATGAAGTAAAAATGTTATTCACGTTGTTGATAGACCTTCAACTTCAGCAGTGGCCCAACAACAATTACAGCAAAGGCGTTCAAAAACTCAAATAAATTTACAAACGCGAGATACGAAACTTTTGGTGAAACAAGTCCCCAAAAGAAATCAAAATTCCACAATACCACCACAGACATCGTCTTCGGACAATGAAAGAGATTATTTTCAAAACTCAAAAAATCAAGCAGCCCAAAATAAGCTCAACTCCCGACAAATCTACCTACATGGCAAGTTATCTCCCAGAAGTACCGGTATTGAAATGTTTCAATATTTTATATAATTGTTCTGTTAATGGTGTTTAGTTAATTATTTGGTATTATTAAGGGCCATTATTACAACTTGCCTTTATAGTTAAAGGTAACTTTAAGCAATAGAAAAAGGTACCCTTAAAGTTAACTTTAACTATAAAGGCAAGTTGTAATAATGGCCCTAAGAATAATAATAATTTGAATGTTAGTATGTGGAATGTCCATCTCTATCTCAGATTACAGCTTTCAATCAAAAATAGTGATACTATAACAATTGGTTCTTAATAAAACAAAACCTTTAAATCTGACTAGTACTGGAACAGATCAAAAGATAGAGATGGACAGACATTCCACATAGTAACATTTACATTCATAAGGTTAGATATTAATTGTTTCCAAAATCAACTTTATTTGTAATGTTTTACTCCATTAAGTTTTCATTTTATCAATAAATAAAGATAAATTAAATAAAAAATCAATTTCATTGTCATTAGTAGTAAGTAGAAAGTTTAACAAAAATTTTTGTTGATTTTTCGAACAAGGAAATCAACAAAAATTTTGGGCATATTTACTAAATAACTTTGTAAATGCCATTCTACCCTTGTGCTTAGTTGAATTTATACTATATTTTTAGGCAATATAACCTATAGAATTTTTTGTGTGTATACATATATATCTATAGATTAAAACTAGCTTTTTTTTATGGCTAAATGAAAATAAAATCGCTAGATCTAGCCGGAAACTGGCTAAATTGGCAACCTTGACGGGTAACGTCCCTGGAAGCTGGAATATGCGCTCATTTTCTGATCGTATTTGATACTTTTGTCGGGAGAAAATTTTACCTACCCGCAACTCTTCTTGATGCGTCTTTTATGAGCCCCTCTTCTGATCAATTTCCACTCATTTTTGAGTAATTTTTAAGTCGAATTGCTGTTCATTTTGGAGTCACTTTTAAGTCGATTTGCTGTTAATTTTGGAGTAATTTTCGAATCATATTTTAGTAATTTTTAAGTTTTTTCTGACTCATTTTTAAGTCTGTTACAATCAAAAACAATAGTACATGAAACAATCAACAATGATCATCTAACTGCGTAAAATATAATTACAAAATAAACTTGTAAACAATCATAGTTCGAACATCTGAATGATCTATTTATGATTGCTGTACATTTTGTAATTGTTTTGCAAATAAATCACTTTTTAATCATTAATAGGAATCATTTTTTAAGCATGTAACTTACTAATCAGTTTTAGGTCATCAAAACTTGTCAAAAAAGACTTATACCCCAATTCTGTTAGACGATTATTTCGTTTTGTCTGAGGAAGTAGTAGTCGAAGTTACGATTCAGTAAGACAATATATTTTTTTCGTCTGGCTTACGTGGTTTGTGTCTATGATTTACGTCATAGACAACAACTAGATAGGTAACTGAGAGCCAAAAACCGAAGTCTGTTGTCAAAAACTAATTCATGAGAATGTATTGCATGTATTTTGTTATTGTATCACCCGTATGTGTGAAAAGAGAGTAATTTTTCCATATATATTACTCTCTCCTTCCGTTCTATGTGTTTATTCTATGATTTACGTTATTATCATATTATTACTGCCAAGTTATTTTTTTCGAAATTTTGAAATTTTTCTTCTGCATTTTTCATTGAATTTATACATTTTAATCGTTTGGCAATAATGTTTTTAATGAAATTTGACAAAAAAATTATTAATTAATAAAAAAATTTTCAACAGTTTACAAACAAAAATGGAAGATAACCATATTCTCCGATTTTGGGTCATTTAGAAGTTCCGTTGGATTTTCTGTACCCTTCTCTTGCGGCGGTACATGTTCCTGTTTTTTTGTGAACGTCTTTTTCAGTATTTTTGGAGTTTCTACACTCGTTTGTACCCCACTTTGTCTCATTTTTGTTAGGAAAATTTTTGGGAGATGTTTGTGAAGCTCTCGTGTTAGTTTCTAGAGCAGGGAAAGGCATTTATTTTATCAAAATAAATTAATTTTCTTCATCCTTTTCATTTAGTTTTCTATTTTCTTTGTATAAATAAACAAACAGCTGATTCCGTACGGAACAAGGCGAATTCATATAAGGTGACCTCATCCCTACAACAAGTACAACAATAGAAAAACAACATACATTTTGTTTTTGCTTTCTTGCCCAATCTGTCAAAAAAACAGCTGTGTATAAAGCAAGGCGAATTTAATAATAAACTGGAATTTAACAACAAACCAGTGAAAAATTTATATTTATTTTTATTTATTGTTTTATTTCTTGTGGAGAATGGTAATATTATCGATGAAGAGTTCAAACGCGTGGTGAACAAAAGAAATTTAATATTAAACAGCGGAAACAAAGTGTTTGGAACAAATACGGGAGTGTGGCGAGAGATTTACTCGGCAAATTTCACTCCACTTCTTCCGACTTAGTTCATCTTTAGGTACGCGGAACAAAGTTCCACTTCCCTTTGGATATTTAAATTTACAATAAGTGCACACACGCATATTTTAAAATTGATTTTATTATTATTAATATCACTTTTTAAACTTTATGCTTTTTCTCACTTTTTAAATTTTTTGGCGCGCACTAGAAAGTAAACAACAAGCCAACAATTTTGACAGTTTGGGCAAAACAGCTGATGATCAGCTGGGCTAATGAGGTCACCTTATATGAATTCGCCTTGGTACGGAATGTGCGACCAGCTTCGCACTTTGCTTAAGCAAATAAAATTTGACGAAACTTAACGAAACTCTCTTAAGTACATTATAGTTTGTCACATACATTTTATATGTATTCGCACAGTTGCTTAAGCTGACTTAAGCTAGTGTATGCATATTATAGTTGGGCCTTTAATCAGTCTAGCTTGAGAACTCAAACAAGCAGGTTGTGTATCGTTTTTTTATCGCACAATTTAAGAATCAGCTTTGCCAGTGAAAAAAAAAATGTCCCAACTTTTAAAGATGTATGATGAACAATATGAGATTTTTAATTGGGGAAAAGAGACGAAAGTTTACTGGCAACACCGATTCGTGGTTCTAGAGCAGGGAAAGGCAAAACATGGGCGCCGTGTTTTTCATTTACTCTTACGTACGTGTGCACACGCATTGTAGAGATATAAACAAGTTTTAATCAGTCTAGCTTGAGAACTCAAACAAGCAGGTTGTATATCGTTTTTTTATCGCACAATTTAAGAATCAGCGTTGCCAGTGAAAAAAAATGTCCCAACTTTTAAAGATGTATGATGAACAATATGAGATTTTTAATTGGGAAAAAGAGACGAAAGTTTACTGGCAACACCGATTCGTGGTGAGAGCGGAGAGAATGTATAACTAATACAGGGAAAGGCAACCTATACTATTGCATTTCACGATTGTATTAGTTATACACTTTCTCCGCTCTCACCACGAATCGGTGTTGCCAGTAAACTTTCGTCGCTTTTCCCCAGTTAAAAATGTAAAATCTCATATTGTTCATCATACATCTTTAAATGTTGGAACATATTTTTTTTCACTGGCAACGCTGATTCTTAAATTGTGCGATAAAAAACGATACACAACCTGCTTGTTTGAGTTCTCAAGCTAGACTGATTAAAAGTTGTTTATTTCTCTACAATGCGTGTGTACACTTACGTAAGAGAAGAGCAAATGAAAAACGCGGCGCCCATGTTTTGCCTTTCCCTGAACTAATACTATCGTAAAATTCAATCGTATAGGTTGCCTTTCCCTGTTCTAGAGCAGTGATGTTCATCCCATACAACAATTGTTTAAAAAATTTAAACACATTTGTTACGCTCTTTTAAAGAGCATAATAAATGTCTCATTTTTTCCGAAATTCAATAAGCATTGTTGTTGGTTGGTTTTTGGATGAAGCATAGTAAACACACGCGTTTCAATTACAATTGAACACAAAAAAACAAAGTTAAAAATAAATAAAAAATTTGAGAGTATTTCGGCCGTATAATGTATATTCTTTCATTTCCTTAAAATTTAAATTATATTCATTTAATAAATTGGTTTTATTTGACAAAAATTCTAAATTTAAACTTTCTTCATTTTGTTATTATTTTAAGTGTTTGACATTATGTTTGCTGGGTAGCTCTCTCACCAATACATCTTCATTTTTGAACACCACTGTTCTAGAGCATTGTAATTCCGAAATTCTCTTAAATTTTGACTTTTTTTATTGTGTTCAATTGTAATTGAAACGCGTGTATTTGCTATGCTTCGAACAAGAACAACCAACAACAATGCTTAATAAATTTCTGAAAAAAATGACGATAGTCCGCCATATGTGTTTTCTTCGCATGCTCAGCGATGAATGAACAAAAGTCGTTAAAAGAGCATAACAAATGTGTGTAAATTTTTCAAACAATTGTTGTATGGCGTGAACATCACTGTTCTGGACTCTAGAGCCGGGATCGGCAGACATATAATACAACATTTTTCACTTGTATAAGTGTAAGAGCGAAAAAACAAGAAATGAGAAATAGTTGTACTCTCATCTTCACTACAAAACAGGCATGTAAAACTGAACATGTTAACTAACCTATTTGTCTAGCAATTATTGTGTATTAAAAAAAAATAATAATTTACAAGAAACTTCTAAAAACCCAATTAAGCATCTAAAGGTGAGAGAAAAAACATTTAAAATAGTTTATAATTCTAAAAACTACTTAATATGTAGTGTAGATGCTAAAAAAGGTACAAAAATAATATGAATTATACACCTCTGCATTAACATTTATTCATAACCCTATGTCTCCACGTAGCAATTTTTATTGCTAAGCACAAGCAATAACGTCGGCAGAACAACAGCATTGCTGATTGCTTTAGGTGGAGAAAACGTTCGTCACAAATACAAAATTTTCAACGCGAGAATTTCTATGAAAAACTGTGTTGTATTTTGCCCATATTCTGTATTGGATGATTTTTTTCACTAATTTCTTTGTTTTTTTTTACTTTTGGTACTTAAATAAATTAAATATGTATAAATTAATCGCACCGAATCATAGAAAGAAGAAATTTTACATTAATGACAGCTTATTGCTTAGCAATAATTGCTCAGGCAATCAGTAGAGCAATCATTGCGCAATGGATTGCTACATATGGCAATTTGCCGTATACACTCGCAAATTTCATTGACGCAATCAAATTTGACAATTGCAGCAATAAATATTGCTACGTGGAGACCTAGGGTAAACAAAAGCAAGAAACGAGCGACAACACAACCTTCTTCTGTGACAACTCATATGAGACCACAAAGTATACAGAGGCGTCACGAGACAGAAAATAATATAGTTCTATATTTGTTTCATTTTTAGTAACTGCCCTTTTCATTTTGTTTTAGTCTTAATTTTCTGCCGCAATAATTCAATTTCTTTTCGATTTAGTTTGATGCAATCATTTATTTTTGTAATATTTCACTTTTAATTGCCATTGTACATGTGGAGTTTTATTTTGCAAATGTAAAAAACAACCAAGAATTTTGTTTCATTTAAATTTACACGTAAACAATACAAACATTTTTATAATTATCCATTTTAAAAAATTTTGTGCCACAGACTACGAACAAATTGTCTTACAAATTTATTTGTTTGTTTTGTTCACATTTCTTTGTCTACCAAATTCGTGTTGTATATAGCGTTTTGCTTTAACACATCACTGATATTGTAGTACAAAATATATTGCTATCTCTTTTTATGAGAACTGCCCTAACATCTGATTTGGCGTTTTTAAACGTCAAATTTGACACTTCTGTATATTCTGTGTATGAGACCAAGGCGAATTTATACAAACAGCTGATAATTTTTTTTTTCGCTTTTTGGTTCTAACAACTGTCAAAGCTTGTTTTTATATTTAAATATCTACATATTCTAAGCTTATTAACAAAATATCTATTGTTTACATAAATTAGTAAAGCCCTCACTATTCAATTATCTACACTATATTAAGTTTAAATACTTATTTGTTTAATTTTTCATTTTGGTTTTTTGACATTTGTTAAGACCAATCGTTGTTTTTGTAGAACTGACACCACCTTGTATAAATTCGCCTTGTATGAGACTGAATTGTGTTTTCTATGCGTGTGAGTAGTCTGTGTAAATTTAGTAACGCCTACAATGCACAGTGCATACCCAGCGGCGAAATTTTTGAGGCCTTCAGCTATAAGGCCTTCTGTAAGACCTTCCTGGACCTTTTTTTAGATCCAGTACTCATGCTCGCTTGCCTTCTCAGGAAGACCTTATGGAAGGCCTACCTGCTCCCTTCTTTTTGTTGCTACAAACGTAGTACAAGCGTAGTACAAATATAAAAAAATGCAAAAAGTGAAGAGAAAAAAAGAAGTAAACTTAAAATTGTTTTGCTTTAATTCTTGGACAAAGCGGTTGTGAGAATTTTTTACTTGGTCATATTGGATTTTATTATAAAAAAATTAAAATAAATAAGATATCGCTTAGGCCGGGTAAGTTATTAAATTTTAAACATAGTTTAGGCTTAATCAAATATACAATTTATTTAACAAAATTTATTTACAAAAGGCCTGAAAACAAGCCTGTGAAGAAGGCCTGCTACCAGGCCTGTTGAAGAAGGCCTTCTATCAGGCCTGTTAAGGAAGGCCTTGGCTGGCTAGGACATCGTGTGTAAAAAATGTATGAGTATGGAATGGGTCAATAAGTCCTTGTGTCTGCTAAATAAGGCCTTCCAGAAGGCTTGCTTACTACTTCTTTTCGCCGCTGGGTAGGAGTTGCCGATCCCGGTTCTAGAGCAGACATCGGCAAAGTGCCACCTTAAGAGCTCTCTGGTTTTATTTTCTTTCACACGTACGTAATTGGCAAAAAAAATTAAAAGAAATCATTCTTACAAACCTTTGATCAGTGCACTGAATGTCATAGAGCGCTACTCAAAAAACGCAAAGTGGTGTTAGTGTGCAAAGGCAATTTTACTCTCTGCCGATGTCTGTTCTAGAGGGACACAATTATATGCTCTTTCATCACGAACTTGGTGTTGTTAGCGACGCGGTTGTCGGTGTGATTAGCGTTGTTGGTGGTGACCTCGCTAATCCATTTATCAACTCATTAGGTTATGATGAATGTGTTGCCTCTTCTACAAGGGGCTTATCATGCGGCGGTGTTCTCTTTATTATTAAGACTCATTTCTTTACTGGGTCCCAACTCATAGCCGTTATCTCCGTTCGATGTGTAGTCACTTTATTCGGTCCCATGGTTGTCTATGCAGACAGGAAGGCCATGCGAGGGTTGACGTGGGGTCCTCATGGGACTCTGCGTTCAGAGCCAGACCCGTGTTACTCAGGACGAAGTCAGCTGAACCTACACCACCAACATAACGGCGACGAGCATCGATCGTACCATGAGTTTTTAACGGGACGGATGCGACGCGATATTAGCCATTTCTGTCAGGTTTCACTTCGACATACTGAAGTTCTGGAATACCGGTGTATCTATCTATCTAATAGTTGTATCGCGCTATTGTTTTCTTTCAACACGAAGAAGGTCCGTTTTTTGAAAGAAAACCATCAAAAGAAAAACTACTCAAACTACTCTAGAAGACTACAAAATAGTTTTCGTCTATTTTGATATTTAAAATCGTCCACAATATTTTAATGAATCAAATATTTTACGTTATTAAATGACATAATCCTAGACAACAACCATTATTGTTTTATAGAATTCAAAACTAATAACTCAAATATGAAAAGAAGAAAATTCGTCCCAATTCGTCTAACAGAATTGGGGCATTAGCATTTCGATTTGTCACCCAATCTGTAATACTAAAATACTTATACATTTAATATAATAAACCAAATGAGAATTATATGAACTCATTTTAGCCCAGCCAACATCTTATGGCGTATCTTCTAAAAGAATCTTTTATGAGCCCCTTTTCTAATCACTTCCGACTGGTATTATAAGTATTTAGGAATCATTTTTGAGCCATTTTTAAGTCTAATTGTTGTTGTCCTGTTACAAACAAAAACAATAGTACATGAAACAATTTTGGATCTTCCAACTGCGTGAAATATAATTAAAAAAAATATTTGTATACAATCATATTTAGAACACCTGAATGATCTATTTATGATTGATGAACATTTTGTTATTGTTTTTCAAATAAATTACTTTTTAATCATTAATGGGCGTCATTTTCGAATAATTTTTTAAGCGTACAACTTATTAATCGATTTTTGATCACCAAAAGTACTCGAAAAAGACTCGGTTTGGTGATTTTTGAAAAAACATTCTTCCAAATGCTATCTGGGGTGTGAGTTCAGAGAAATGTAAACAAATGAAATATATTGAAATTTTAACATTTAATTTTTGATAAAATAACGTTTTTTTTTTTACACATTATTACTTTAACACATATAATTTTATATTTTTTTTAAACCTCAACTATCTTAACCAAATATACTGCAAATCTTTTGAGACCAAGAACGGATCAAGCCAATATCGGATACTCTGTTCCAAAGTGAAGCGTATTGCAGAGAGAACGTTCTGCTTCAATCGAAACAAATAGAAGTCGGACGGGGCAACGTTTGGACTATAAAGCGGATGAAGCAAAACTTCCCAACCACTTTGTTTTAAGTGGTTTTTAAGAGGTACTGCAGCATTTCAGATATAAAAGATCGTCTTTCAACGTGTCTCAGCTTCAATTCGTATTTCCCAGCTTTTGGGTGAATCCTGCTTCCTGCAAACGTTTTGAAATTGCTGACTCAGTAGTTCCAAATGATTTCGCAAGCTCTTGTTGAGTTTGACAACTATCTTTATTGAGTAAAGCTTCCAATTCTAGGGTATTTCAGTCACGGACAACCAGCTAGAATAATTTTGATGATTTTTAATTATTCAGAGTCGATTGCACGGGAAATACATATCAGTTCCACTTAATTGTTTAAATTTTAGGATTTAGAAAATCCAAAAAGCGGGAATTACGAATCCCGTGCGGTACGCGGGATTTCATGACTAAAAGCGGGACAATCCCGCGAAAATCGGGACATTTGGCAACCCTACCTTATAGGTAAATTTATCTGCTGGGTATAGGGTTACCAGATAACAAAAGTCAAATAACTGGACCATAAGAAAAATTTAACTGGATTTTTAAAAAATAACTGGACAATTTAAAAATGCGCTTATAGTTCAAAAAAGTTAAATGTTAGTTAAGTTTTTTTACAAAAATAAAGAAACGTTAAATTCAGTCCTACATACATATCGTCACCTAAAATGCAAAACAACGTATCGTCAAAAAGTTCGAAGTTGATTTTATTATTGATTACGATTTACTACATCATATTACATATGTGTAAACAATTTTAAACTTTAACTTTCTAAAATAACCAAATTATAACCAAAATTCAAACAACGTAACATGATTTTCTTAAACAAAATAACGTTAATGCTTTGAATAATTAATTAATAAATAGTATTTTACCCTATTTTAGGTGGTTTCCTTATATTGTTTAATAAATCTGTTGCAATAGAATTTTTTTGGCCATCTTTATGAAAATTTAATAAGTACATTTTTTAATTTAAATATCTTTAAAAACTCCTTTTGTATTTTAGATTTTATTTTTTCATACAAATTTATATTGATGTACGTTATTTAAGTTTTAGAAAACATTAATTCAAAATAACGTAAGACGCATATCATAAAAGAAAAGTGTACTTTTTTATAGAATATATTTCTAGTTTTATTGTAATCCAAATTTTAAAATTTTGTTTCCATATCACAATTGAGAGAATCCATATCAAAACGGACAGAAAACTGCTATTTTTGGATTTGACATCTTCGATTTTAATCAAAATTACCACACATATTACGGTTCCAAAGGACTCCTCAAATCAATCATCGGAAACCCTTTCCACTTCAAAAATATCGCGATTTGAAAATTTAAAAATTTGTTAAAATTATATCCAACATAATGTTTGATTCCATTTTAAATGCAAATATATTGCCCTTAACACATTCGCGGACAAGACGGCATATGCCGTCAAATTTAGTTAAAAATAATGGGACAGGACGGCAAATACCGTCACCAATTCTTTTTATCATTGGGACAAGTCGGTAGCTCCCGCAGTAAAGTTAATGTTAAATTATGATTTGGTAAAATGAGTGTCCCAATAAATTCTCTTTTGTGTGCCATAGAACACAAAATAATGCCCATAAAAACGTCCAAACACATGTTGTGATAAAGCTCACATCAGCAGAAGCAAGACGGGAAATACCGTTAGTTTTCAGTTAATATTTTTATTTGTGTCCTGTTGCATTTATTTTGTTTCAATAACTGCAAGCTAATAATTTTGCGGATAAAGGTGTGTAAAGTTTGTTATGATAAAAGAAATCAGGACACTATTTAAATTAATTTATATGTTCATACATACATAAATAAAGGAATTATCTAATTGTGTAGTGAATGATTACAGGAAAAATTTATCAATACCGCAAAGAGAGAGGTAGAGTTTTGAAGCTGTTTGAAGAAATAGATTCTGGCGAAGAATCTGTAAGTGATCCATTCAGTGATGGCGGAGTTCCAAATTATTAGCCAGATGAAGAATTGCAACGAAGTCCTAGATAAAGAAGGATAACCTACTCAGTCTCAATACTCAGAAATGATAAAGAAAGATATAGTGGAAATTTAATCGATTGTAGTGACTGTGATAATATTTAAGATAAGATTCAGAAGAAAATGAGGAGTCTCGTAATGAGATAGAGTTCGAATAGGATTGGTTGGAAAACACAACAGAAGTATCTCAATTCAATTTTAATTCAACAAGCTGCGGAAGAAAAATTTATGTTGATAAAAATTGTACTCCAAGAAGTATATTTGATCCGATTTTAAGGGCAAATATAATTATGAAATTAGTAAGTTAAACTCGAAATGCACATTTTGCTACTGTTAGGCATAGATGTAGTTTACAGTTTCTGGGCCTTTGCCTGCTCCAAGGTCAAATCAAATCACGCAAAATTCGAGATATGTTTTCAAGTGATCCGCTCTATTTCGAAATACAAAGATTTGAACAGCTACTACGCTGTTTGAGATGCATCCCTGAAAGAAACGATGAAACGAAATCAAGCCATTAGTCCCGGTCCACACTGTGAAACATTTGCTGCAAAACATTTGAGTTTGTTGATGAAAGGGGAAAGAGGAATGAAAAAGGGAACTTTGTTTCATGTACATGAAGTTTTTGTTGAGTATGTCATTCATATTTATTCGTTCGTATTCGTACTGTACAGAAATGTCAAAAACTCAAAAGCAAAAAATTCACTGTTTGGACACGAATGCAGTTTCAAAAGAGAATTTAAAAATGTTTTGCAGCAAATGTTTCACAGTGTGGGCCGGGACTTACTGGACCATTTTTGGACAACTTTTATAATAGCATTGAACTCACTAAGTCTATGCTATCCTACAACACACACGATACAGGCACACTACGAGCAAACCGTAGAGGAAACCCGAAAGCTGTTACAGGTACTAAACCATAGGAAAACATAGAGACTAGACGTAATTGTCAATGAACGAGTCCAGTTCATGGAGGAAACACATAAGTACTAACACGATAAACTCTCATTACATCGAGAAAATACTACCGGTCACTCATAACAGAAAGAGGAATACAATATATCTAAGGTTTAACCAGCGCACAAAAGCGAAGATCCGTAAGGAAACATCGTATAGGTGCAAACATTGTCCTAACAAACGTGCTAGAAATTGCTTCGACGATTACCATTTATGAAAATAGCGGTTTTGATTTTTATTTTAAAGTTAATTTTAGAAGATTATGGTTTTCCTTATTTCCGTCTTAACTTTTTACTCTAAATAAATGAATTATTTTGGTTGTTTTTGTATCATAACTTTTATTTTAAATTTATTTAAATTATTTGTATCACTTTTTATCTAAAAACTATTAATCATCTTGAATTTTTGTAAAAAAAAAGTTTGTAATCTACATTTACATCGCTTTTAAGTAATAACGGCATATCCCGCTCTGTCACATTAGGCACATTTAGAATAACTGGCCCTGACAAGACGGTAAATACCGTCAAGACGGGTCTTCCCGTCGCGTCCTGTGATACCAACCTGATATTATGGCTGGGACAAGCCAGTATTAACCGTTAAATAAAATTATTAAAAAATGTGACTAAATATTACTTCATTCTTCATTCTAATGATTTCGCTCCAATCCCGGATTGAATATCTTCAGTTAATCAAAAGATATAGACTATGCCACACAATGAGACAATGAAAAATTTAACTGTCCGCGAATGTGTTAAAATTGTGTAAATAAAACTGTTTACTTTCAAAAGGTTAAAAATATCAAAGATCGCAGTGTTAAAAATTCAAAAAAAAACATTATCTTGCGGCAAAAGCAACATGTCGTCAATTATATTTGATATTTCTTAAACTTTGGAAGCTTTGATAAGTTATCCCACGATAAAAGGGATTGTTTTAAATTTAAAAATTAAATTTTGTTGTAAAGCGATTCGTCTCCGAAATCATATCATTGCTCTAAGTACGCAATATAATTTTTTAAAAATTGATTTGCTTCTAATTGTAAACGTTTTGTTCCGAAAGATGAAATCTTTTTTAAAATAGTTACAACTTTGCTTCCATATGTTAACCGATTTTTAAGGCAATTCAAAAGATTACTCACTGTACAGTTCTATAATAGTAAAGGAATCACTTTCTAATACAAATACAACTGACTATACATTTGCAATCACAATTGTATAAATTTTCAAATATTTCTGTACGAAATATTAATTAATAAAAAATATTATTAATAAAAAAATATTTTGCAAAATGAAAGAAATTATTTTTTAACTGGACAAATTGTGTTTTAGCTGGAAACTGGACAAGACACAAAAAACTGGACAATCCAGGCCATTCCAGGCCGTCTGGCAACCCTAGCTGGGTACGTTACACCATACATATCTATTTGTTGAAATTAAGGACATCAGTCTTGCATCTATTCGCCAGCAATCGTTAAAAGGAAAAGGGCCGTCATTTTCTTTTTCACCGGCCAAGATGTCTCCGTTAAAAAATGGATGTTTTCAGCAATTTGATTATCTATGTATATACATTTTTTAGACATATCTGTTTGTTATTGTTTACGTTTTTCCAGCTGTCAGAGTTGGCGTTGTCAACTTAATATTTTTCACTGACAGGGTGCACACTAGAGGGCTCACAAGCACATTCATTTTGTCGTCTACACTGAATGACCTGCTTCACTTCACTCGACAATACTGTAAAATTCCTACGCATGTACTCTATAACATATACACATTGAAAAATGAATGAGTATTGTGCACAACAAAAATAAAACGAATGTGAGTTTGTTATGTATACGATCGTATGCTACCATGCCCTGCCGCGTATATGTTTTTCTTTTTCACTGCTATGATCAAGAATTATTCGAATCATTCGAATTATTTTTGTTTTCATGAATGAATTTTTCTATGTATGCATTTTATATAAGATAAATATTTATCATTACCCTGAAGGAAACCTGGGGACAAGTGTCTCCAAGTCACCAGTTTTGTCGACTATTTTGGTGACTTTTTATTGACATTGTCAACGAAGCGTCAACGAAGACGACTCTTCCATCTGTTATGAATTCATACCATTTCGTTTTTTAATTTGTTTAATACAACATCAAATGTTAACAAAATATGCAGTTTCATTATTTACATCTACTTCAGAAAAGTACCAAAAGTGTAGATTAGAATTACTAAAATGTACTAGTGAATCAGTACCTAGTCAATAGTAATATCGTCAGTAGTAGACTTCCAATGACACGCACATGTTAAATGTCTATAGTAAATAGCATTGTCTGGGGTAAAATAAGTCACTAGTACTGGTGACTGTGTCAATAGTAAGTCAGTATAGTTTCACTATTGACACTTCCTGCAGGGTATGTTTGCACCCATTCACACGAACATTTAATAATACAAAAAACTCGGTGTGCACTGCTTCATTGTGACCTGAAATCAAATACCATTAACTCGGTATATATTTACTCTCATTGTCATATACTGTCTCTCATTCTATACTCTGTTGTTTTGTTCTGTCGTTGGTTGTTATTGTTCCTCATTCACACTCATTCGTTTTGTAAATAAAAACCCAACGATCTGAAAATAACTGTTGTGCTGGTGAATGTCTTGAGTAGCAAATGAATGTGCTTGTGCAGCCCTTTAGTGCACACGACAGGAGTGTAACAAAAAGAGAGCCAAATTTGAAATCTAATAAATACGTAAACGTTGCTTAAAATGCAATATTATAAATTACCACCTTTGTCAGCTTATTTTTAATTTTCATAAATTTTATTAACAATTTAATTCAAGATGAAATTAACGTTATAAATAACATACACTTACCGAACTATTCACCATAGCCTGCAAAAATATCTCACCTTGCGATCTTCATGATTTTTTTTATTCTTCTGCGGACATACTTACACAATTTTTCCAATTACTATTTTCGTCCATTTCCACGAACAGCTCTCACGGAATTCTCAGAAAATATCCATTTTTTGTAGTGAAGTCAAAAAATCGTATAAAATACTCAACACAATTCCACTGCATTTATTTCATGTTACACACTTACTAATTAAACACAACAAATTTTAAATTTTATATCAATTTGTTTTTTTTTTACTAAAATTTTTATTAAAACAATTTATTTATTTTCTAATTTACAGTACATATTAATTATATCGATTTCTAAATCAACAACAGTTGTAATCCGAATTAAAATACATATGAATGGAGTTCTACAACTTGAATGAAATATTTGTGTTTTTATACAAATACCTAGTAAGTTAGAGTGAGTTGAGTATATTGTCACATTTGATAGACCTTAATATTTTTGGAGGGAAATAAAGCTTTTCTTATAACTATTTGTACATGATGGAAAGAGTAACATCTATTAGATATTTATAAGACGACTTTAAAGGAATATATTAAGATCTTTTCAGGTCAGTCTTAATATAGAACACATTAATTTACATAGTGGTAGCACTGAAAATAAAGACAAAAATATTTTATTTTAGTAAGAATTGTGCTAAATTCCCTGTATCCCGTATAATTTCTTGATAAATATTTTATTTATTAATTATATTTTACAAATAAATTTACAAAATATAAGTGGAAAAGAGCCGGGTAAATAGTTAGACCATATACGCTCGTTTAAAATTATGTATGAAATAAAATATGAATATTCCCATTTCTTATTTTAAGTGAATTATAAAAACTAAAGTTAACACAAATGAAATGATAAATAATGCAAATGAAAAGATAACACTGTGCTAGTTGAAAAAACTGTCAAGCAGGGACCGGGTACGCTGAATTCAGTGGTGCTAAAGTTAATTTTATTGCGGAATTTCGGGTTTTTATTTAATAAACTAAATGGTTATTGAGTTACACGAATATATGTTGTACAACCTCCTCCATTTTCGAAATAACGTTATATCTCGAAAACACGAGCTAACCTAAAAAAACGGTTAGCTCCACTGAATTCAGCGTACCCGAATTAGTTTAACCCACTGGGTGCTGGACAGAAAAAAGTGTCAATTTCGTGCACAGTGTAAATAATACAAATGAAATGATAAAAATTAAAAAATACACATGAAATGATTAAAATGTACAAGTAAAAATTATATATGTTGGCTCTAAACATCTCTTGTGATATGTTTTTGTAGACATTCAAGCGGTTCATCTATTCTAAAAATTGAGCAATTTGTTAGCATGTGAGGAATAATAAGTATGACATCGCAATAGGTGCTTTTTGGTGTATATTTTATATTTTGAATAGACTTTATTCTACATTTTATACCCACCATAAAAAAAAGGGGTCATTCCGTTTGTAACACATCGACATATTCATCACAGACCCACAAACGTCTGTTAAAAATACAATAGTGCCCAAACGAAAGGAGATACCTGACTGAAATTTTCCACAATTACTCTATGTTGACCATTAGAAGGTTATTTTTTGGGCAATATCGGTCCATGATTTCACCTAGCTCACATACAAATGGCCCATTATCATAGTCAAACACTAAAGTCGGTTCTTTTTAAAAACAACTTTAAAATAAAAATCCGCTTTTAATTACACTGGTTACTGTTTTGTTTTTATTATAATTTCTTCTTTCGTTGAAGTTTCTCTTGCATTTGACACTTAATTACTGGAAATATTCCAGTAAGAACAGAATCTGTATTCAAATACAGAAACACTTTTTTCTCACACATCGTGAAACGATGGAATTTTTTGTTTCACACTTTATGTGAGAAATTTTACGTAAAGAAAAATTCTGGGTAAAACTCGGAAATTCGTTTTTCCTAAAGTATGCAGTACAAATTTATATATTTTATTTGCAAATAAATAAGAACAGGCAGGTGTATGTGGGGGCGGCATGAAATAACACCCCAAAAATAAAATGAAATAACCTAACATTATGACAATATAACTTAATAGCAGACCGTTTGAATGCAACAAATGTGCTTGTAGCTTTCTCATTTTGTGTTGAAATCTCTTTTAAGATGAAATAAAATACGAAATATATTTAGATTTTATGAGATTTGTTAAAATATTGATTTGTAAATATATTTTGCAAAAAAATAAAAAATCGCGCAATTTTTTATTTTTTACACAATTTTTCAAAATTTCAAACATTACAGTAATTTACAAAATAACATTTCAACTAAACTTGTTTTAAGTTAAACCTTATAGCTCTTACTAAAAAAGTTAGAGCAGACTAAATATACAAATTTCCTATGAAAAAGTAGACATTTTAAAAAAATTAAAATCTTTTTATTTTTATTTATTTAAATGAGAAAATAAATTGAATTGCTTTCTCGGAAAGTATTTTAAAACACTATTAGAAATTTAGAAAAAAAAATATTTTTCAACTCCCTAACATACAACTTAAGTTTCACAAATTTTACGGAAAGAAGATCTTATTAAGCTCATTGCAGAGGTATCTCCTCATAATATTCATGCAAGATCTTCGCATTCGTCCTTAATTATATTAAGAGCCTTTAACTCCTAATACAATTCTTCTTCGTTCTTGTGGTTGTGCTCAACATAATTCCTGGCAAGTAAGCAGTTACCAGCTGTTAGCACCCTTACTCTTGTATTGCAAGTAGGGTTTGGGGTTAATTTTATTTCCCGGGAAACAGGAAAAATTTCATTTCCCGGGTTTCCCCAGAACTTCTTTTTAACTAGCAAAATAAGTGAAAAAGAATATTATTTTACAAAATTGTTTCATTTTATTAAAAGAAAATGAAAAACAATACATTACAATTCAATTCTACTAACATAAAACAAAAAAAATGTTGGATAAAATATTTGGAGATCATTTCCCAGCAAAAACTTCGCTTACAAAGCTACAAGTAATGTCTTTTTTAATAACTTACTTTTTAAGTAGTAAAGTCTAAAAAACAAAATAAACAAACAAAAGAATATTGCATTACTGTGTGAAAACCATTATTTGACGCACAATGAAATAACTAAGCAGTTAACAAATCAACTTATTTCCGGCCAAAATATAAAGGATTACTTTTGGGACATCGCGAACAAAAATAATGACTTCTTACAGTAGAAAAATATGTAGTCGAATCGTCAAATTCCCCTTATTTTTCGGCTTATTTGTAAGTAAAGTTTTTGCTGGGATGTATGAACATTGTCTTTTTGTATTATAATTTAGCTTATTATGTTGTGAAGTTATTAGGAAATTTACATAAGTCTGCTGTTATATTGTTTTACATTTTACTGCAAGAACCATTTTTTGAGAAATCGTAGAATTTTTAGATAACAGCTGTTCATAAAGAGTGTTCATCATAGCAAAATGTCGGCTTAATGCTTCTACTGTATCCTTAATTGGGTTTAAAACCTCCACTAATATTTGGAACAAGCCATTCATCAAACATATGTTATATTTAAATGTATTAAAGTATTTTTAATTAATTTTAAATTTCTCGTTTTTGCCGGGAAAAAAATTTAAATTTCCCGGGAATTCCCGACAATAATTTTACGGGAATTCCCGGACCCCAAGCCCTAATTGCAAGTTTTATTCCTGCATTTACTTGTACTATTGAATAAAAAAGTCATTCTGAACCCAGTTTCAATTTCAAAATTAATTTTTATTCTTTACAACTTTTTTGCACTGCGAAATTATCACTTCAACTGATATCACAATTTTGTTTTGTGAATGGTAAATACAAGTTGTTAATATATCGGGACATAATTTACAGATTTTTCGTTTTCTTTATAAATTAAAAAATTAAATTATACCCCAAAATTTATATTGTGGACTTATTTCATATTGATTTTTTGGGGTATTATTTCATATGAAATAATCCCCCAATTAAAAAGTGAAATAATAAAGAAAGAAGAAATAACACCCCAAAGATCGTTGTTATTGCTCTCTGTACTAATTTTTGGGGGATTTTTTAATTTTATTTTTGGGGGGTTATTTCATGCCGCCGTATGTGGGTTGGAGAAACTTGAAGAACTAACTTTAGTAAATGCCACCGGGCGAAGCCGGGGCGGTCAACTAGTAAATATATAAATATTACTGGAATCAACTAGTATTTGATAATTTTAAAATTTATTATCACCTCGACTTTCTGATATGAAACAGAAAATGTTACAAGTCCCAAAAATTAACCTATAAGATGCAAACGCACTTCTTAACTGTGATTATTTGTCATTTTAAATCATACCAAATAATTAATAGAACTCCGTTATCAGATTTCAAAAATATGTATTTCAAATCATGGATAATATGTAATATTTCACATTGTACACTAAGCTAAACGAAATGAATAATAAAATAAAATATTTAGAACAAAACACACTAATGAAGTAAAATTTATTGAAAGAAGGTATGTACATCAAATTCAATTTAACGTTTGGTAAAATCATAACTAAAGGTAAGGTCACACATGACAAATATTTGACGAAAAAAACGTAACCACTAAATAAAATACAGTTTAATTCTTTTATTTATTTGAAAAACTTATTTTACATAGGTTGATTCAAAACAAAAAATTTTGTTTTATTTTATTTGATCTTACAAAACACTTGTAAGAGTAAACACGACAAACAAATTTGTGCTAAAAAAAGTGGTTACGCTTTTTGAGCAAATATTTGCCATGTGTGGCCCTACCTTAAGTTTATAATGAATCATTATTAAGATATTACTTAACTTCTAGAATTATGTGGAATTTAATTTTTAATAATTTCATTATGTGCAATTTATTCTGAAAAAGTTAACCGGTTCGCAAAAAACCGAGATTTCGAAGAAAAACCGTTTTTTCGGTATTCCATGAATGCTGGCGATCAACTGTTGGACATTACAAATAGACATTCCTGAAGCAAAATACAGAAGAAAATCATGATACATTCACTTTAAAATTACATTATAACAAAATAACGTAATTTTATTGATAAAAACTGAGATTTTCTAACATATAATAAAATGAAATTACGAAAGAACTATTCGTATTTATAACATTCTAATTTTATTTCAGTTCTTATCCTTGTTCAATCGATTAACCGATTAATTTTGGTCGGTTAACTGTTCGAATAATTTAAAATTGACGATTTTCAAATAACAAATAAACCGATTAATTTGTTCGATTAACCGAAATTTTTTTACTTTATATAGAAATATAGTTTTAAACACACAACTTTTTTTTACTTAACTCGTGAACATGATGAACTTTGTCCTAATGAGTTGGAGGACGCCATGGTAATAGACGAAACTAAAGACATTACTGAAACGAGTATTTTATCAGAACTTAACGAAACTATTAAAGTATTCAAAATCTAAAAATATCCAAAAAGGACTTCAATGGTATGATGGGGGATTTTATATATTAATGCTGCATCCACACGATCAAGTTTTTCATGATAGTCTTTTTAATATGAAAGGGGATAGATTGTAGACGAAAAGGTGGTGAAAGGAGAAGAAAAGTTTTTATTAACAACTCTGCAATTGCGCGTTATGTTTGTTATTGGTGCAGGTTGCAGTGACTCTGGTGGTGAGATGGAGCATTATTCAAGCCAACAACCTTTATTTATTTATTTTACTTCGGGCGTTTTGTTATACATGAGGAGGGCGCTGCACCGTGGATAATATAAGGTGGATGCATTTTTGCATATGTTTGAAATTAACCATAAAACAAGTTCTATCGTTAAGCTGAAGATGTCAAGCAATAATTGTTTGCAGAAATTATAGTTATTATGTCAACAGAAGTATTGGAAAATGGCGACAGAACACACTCACATTCGACTTTAAAGATTTGTGGAGTTAAAATTATACCATATTCAAGGACGTATTTTTAATATTTATAATTATTTTTTTCAGGATTGTTATACCTTGTTGGAAAGGGTAACTTGTTTAGATATTTTTGTTATGAGTTTTGTATATATTGTTAGCAGATTTGAAAATTATTCATTTAAAATATATAATGTTTTTTGGCTTACCTACTCAACTTTGACTAGGATTTTAACTGTTGCAACTACATGTTGGCAACTACATTTGCCGCAGATCTAGTTTTAATATGGAATTAAAGTTTGACTTTTTATCTTGAAGATATATGTATACTAGCTGCCTTTTAGTGCCTATAAACAAATGGCATGCAAAAATGTTGAGCAACACAGAAATTAAAAAAAAAATTATAAATTTTTTTGATTTTAATTGCTTTCCATTGCTTATTTAGTTCTTCACAAAACAGTGTTTTAATTTAATTCAAATCGGATGAAAATTGTAAAAGTTATTGAACTTTTCATTAACACCATTTATAGTATATTCTCCCCCAGCGCATATGAATAACAAAAAACTATCAAAAAAAATATTTGTACAGTTTTTAATTTACAAGGTAAATTTATTCGAACTTTTTCGAAAAAATAATGTAACGTTCTATTCAATATAAAATTGTCTTTAAAGCACAGGGTTTTCATTGAAAAAATTAAAATAACTATTGTCGACTTTGAAAAATTAAAAATAAATTTTCACTGTGCGCTGTGATAAATATTAGTTATTGGTAAACTAATAATTACACTGTTCAACAGCAGGACTTATAGTCCAGTTTTAATTTTTTGCTCGAAGGTAGCATTATACCAACTGAAAAAAATGTTGTAAGTTAATATCTGAGAGAATTCTTATTGTCAGAGTTATATTGTGGAATTTTATGGGGATCATTTTTGTGGAAGAACTTAACCCCCTATCTCCTCTCTTTAGGGGTCAATTTGACCCCTTTTTGAGAAAATCGAAAAATGTTCTTTCAAAAAGGACATTTAAGGATTAAAATATTCTACTAAATTTTTTGCCGTAAAATTTCATTGGGGGTCACCAAAGACACAAAAGTTGTAAATAGAGCCCTTTACGCTTAATTAGCAAAATTACACGCCATATCGGCTCTCACATTTTTTAAAAATATCTCCAAAAATCCAAGTATGATCAGAATGAGCTGAAATTGAAAATGTAAATAGTCCATAAGAAGATCTACAAAATATATGTAAGTTATCTCTTTTAGTTCAAGAGATATTTAGGTCTATGTATTTACTTTTTTAATTCTGCTCAATCTTTTTTTGGTTTTTTAGATATGGCGGGCCTACGAAGGTTCAAAATTTTTTATTTAAATATTATCTATATTTGCTATAAAATTTCGAAAACAATTAAAATAACATGCTAACTGTTATCTCATCCCTATAAAAAGTTACACGCATCCAAAGTTGGAACATGAAAAAATGGTCATATTTTCTACGATTTTTCCCAAAAAAAGTCCTTATATTTTTTCTTTTGTAGAAAAAAATTTTCTTCGGGACTATATAAAATTTGCATACGACCTGAAAGAGAACCTAATGCAAAATCGTGTAAAGTAAAACTTGGCTCACTTAAGTGGACCTAGTCGCCTCCAGACTTAACCAAACGTTTAAATTTTAAAAAAGAAATTTTGGTTTCAGTAAAAAATTATAAAAAGGCAAAGCACCGATCCTCGAAAAGGCATCATACTTATATAGCCCTGTATATTAGCCAAATACGTGCAAAGTTATTTTGCTATCACGCGGTAAATAACATCGCAGTAGGGTATTTTCTAAAAAACTCAGTTTTTGAAATAACGCCATTAGTGTTTATAAAAAACCGGTTTGTCGGTTAACCGAAAATTGACCTTTTTTAAAAAAACGGTTTTTCGGTTAACCGACATCGAAAAAACCGGTTAACCGTCATATATGTATATAGAAAACATAAAATGTCCAATAAAGTATATACAGTTTAAAAATTTGTAGTTTTTAGTAGTCAGGAATGGTTAATATTAAATAACTATAAATATGCAAAAGTGTCCATTTTATTTTGTAAAAATTTCAAAATTATTATTTCATTCAAATGGAATTGAGTATAAATATGTTTCTAAATATATAATACTTGTTTTAATTATTGGTTTATTCATTAAAGTTCAACCAAAAAATGTAAATCAATTTTTTAATTAAATATTTGATAATTTTGAAATTTATTATAACCTCGACTTTCTGATATGAAACAGAAAATGTTACAATTCCCAAAAAGGACATATAAGATGCAAACGCACTTATTCCTAGCTGTGATTATTTGTCATTATAAATCATACCAAATAATTAATAAAACTCCATTATCAGATTTCAAAAATATTTCAAATCATGGATTTTGGAACGTTTTTTGTCTCTCCTGTAATATTTCTGAAAAGCTAACGAAATGATTTATAAAGTCAAATTTATTTAAAGAATAAATTCAATTTAATGTTTGGTAAAATCATTACTAAGTTTTTTAATTTAAATTTTTTTTTTTTAAATTTTTGAAGTAAACTCATCGTCCTATTCTATTTAGGATCATTGTAATTCTTAAAAATATTGATCTAAAGATGTTTGTATTGTAAATCAGCAGTTTAGGTTTCAAATCAGACAAATAATGTGTATACAATGAATATTAAAAATTCACAAAAACATGACATTTATTAATTTTATTTCCAAATTTTAAAAACCGGTTAACCGAGTGATAAAAACCGGTTAACCGAAAATCAACAATTCAAATTAACTGGTTCGCAAAAAACCGGTTAACCGACAAAACCGAGGTTTTTCGGTTAACCGGTTTATAAACACTAAACGCCATTGATTTAAGGACATTTGGATCTACACTATTTCCAATTTTTGATGTATTATCTTTAACAGTTGAAATTTTAAATTAATTTAAACTTTATATTTTTGTTCATGAAAAATCCCTATATTATAATTTTTTAGTTTCTAAGGTAAATGACGTCCGAAAAATTCATAAAATTATTTCACATCACCAAACTATATTAAGCTTCAATTCCTAAGGTTTTCAACAATACCAACCACTTATACAAAAAGCTTATATTTATTCACCAGGAGCTCCACAAACCTTTCTCCCTTTTGAAAAATTTAAAATTTTTTTTATACATTCAATGTGTTTTTGAAAACACGTAAAAAATATGGCCATTTTTTCATGTTCCAACTTTGGATTCGTGTAACTTTTTATAGGGATGAGATAACTGTTAGCATGTTATTTTTATTGCTTTCGAAATTTTATAGCAAATATAGATAATATTAAAAAAAAAATTGAACCTTCGTAGGCCCGCCATATCTAAAAAACCAAAAAAAGATCGAACAGAATTAAAAAAAATAAGTAAATAGACCTAAATATCTCTTAAACTAAAAGAGATAACTTACATATCGTCACCTAAAATGCAAAACAACGTATCATCAAAAAATTCGAAATTGATTTTATTATTGATTACGATTCATTACATCATATTACATATGTATGTGTGCAAAATTTTTAACTTTTACTATCAAAAATAACCAAGTTATAACCAAAATTGAAACTAAAGTATCACCAAGTATATGATTTTCTTAAACAAAATAACGTATACGCTTTGAGTAATTAATTAATAAATCGTTTTTACCTTATTTTAGGTAGTATCCTAATTTTTTATACCCTTCAGCTTCGTGAGAAGGGTATATATAAGTTTGTCATTCCGTTTGTAATTTCTACATTTTTCATTTCCGACCCTATAAAGTATATATATTCTGGATCCTTATAGATAGCGGAGTCGATTAAGCCATGTCCGTCTGTCTTCCTGTCTGTCCGTCTGTCTGTCTGTTGAAATCAATTTTCTGAAGGCCCCAGATATCTCCGGGATCCAAATCTTCAACAATTCTGTCAGACATACTTTCGAGAATTTTGCTATTTAAAATCAGCAAAATCCGTCCATAAATAACGGAGATATGAGCAAAATTCCGAGACAACCTCTGAAAATTTCATCAAAAAACACAATGTATTGCATGCTTTGACAAAAAAATAACAAAACGTATGTTTGGATGTGCAAGTTTTGTGTATTTTGTTTTTTTGTGTTTTGTTTTTTTTTGGCGTTGTTGTTGTTTTTTATACAACTAAACGTTTGTTTGGTTGTGTGTTGGTTTTTTTTACAAAAAAAAAACAAAACGTATGTTTTTGGATGTGCATGCTTTGCGTATTTTGTTTTTTTTGTGTTTTGTTTCTTTTGGCGTTGTTGTTGTTTTTTATACAACTAAACTTTTGTTTGGTTGTGTGTTGGTTGACAAAAAAGCAACAAATCGTATGTTTGGATGTGCATGCTTTGCGTATTATGTTTTTCTTTTGTGTTTTGTTTCTTTTGGCGTTGTTGTTGTTGTTTATACAATTAAACGTATGTTTGGATGTGTGTTGGTTTCATTGCCTTGCGTATTTTGTTTTTTCTTTTGGTGTTTTGTTTTGTTTCGTTTGGCGTTGTTGTTGTTTTTTGTGTTCTTGATAAATTTAGGATGCTGTACGCTGAAAGTGGGCAATGTACATACTAGGGTATTCATTCGACTAATGATCGTTCGATTAATCGAATAATTTCTTACGAATAATTATTCGAACAATTTAAAAATGGCCATTTTCGAATAACGAATAATTCGAACAATTTTATGTCGAATAATCGAATAAAACGAATAAATGTACATATATATTTAAATTTATTAAATTTCTTAAAATTTTTCATAATTTCAAATTTAAATAAGTAATCATGACTCACAAAAATTGTATTGTTTCTGAAATTCGACAAATAACTAAAGATAAAGGGACTTTCGATCACTGTAGATGAGTGTTCCGATAGCTCCTTCTATAAATATGTAAATATTACTGCAAGAAGATACAATTCTAAAAACAAATCTTTCAAAATTTTTAACTTAGGACTTGAACCAATGAAAATAAAAGGTACGGAATAAAATATTTGTTATTTAGCTGGTGAAATATTAGAAGAATCGCAATTAATAATCAAAATATTAACTTAGATTAAAGTGGAGTTGAATGTGATGGAGAATGTGATTTTGAAACGGTCGTCGAAAGTAATATTGAAGATGACATTTATAATGATTACATTGAAACAGATGAAGGCCATGATCTCAAAATGTATGTTTATAAGTGATGTTATTAACCGCGTACGTAAGTGTTGCAAAATATTTAATAAATCGATTGATAAACACAAATATTGCAAACTAACTATTTTTTTTTTTGCAAGAAAAGCATGGAGTTCGTCTTATACGTGATTTGGAACATCGTTGAACGTCTTTTTCTAACATGGTAATAAAATTTTTGCGTATTTGTAAATACGTCAATCATGCATTTCAATTTAGCCACGTTCACTGACAATGATATCAAACTTTGGACAGATTCCCTTTATTATGTAATTCCCCAAGACCACTTTATTAAGCAAAGATTCGGCAACGTTGATAGAGCTTGATGTATAATACAATTTGTTATAAATAATTTAGAAATAGTGAATAATTAATTTACTAAAGAGTTAGTTACTCAATTTAAAACCCGAATTAATGAACGACATAAAAAAGTTCTTAATACATTTATATTGTAATTGAATTCAGGATCATGGCCTGAAATTTTTTAAAGCATTGCTCCGAAACGGAAACTAATGAGTTTACTAGTCAGTTGTTTTGTAAATTGTTCGGTAGGGAATCTGATCAGAATATTTCTGTTGAAAATTGAATGATGGACTTTGTTTTCGAATGTTTTTTAACATTATCAATACTTAAATTGTTAACTTTAACGTTATTTTTTGTTTTTCTTTAACAATAAAATATTAAAAAACCGACATCAAAACTTCATTCTTTACTTTTTTAAAAAAAATCAAAATTATTCGAATAATTCGATTAATTTTTAACGTGTGATCGAATTATTCGAGCAAGTTAAAATCTCTTATTCGAATTATTCGTTTTATTCGAACAGGAGAAAAATCGAATAATTCGAATACCCTAGTACATACATATATACTAATTATAAAAAATAATAATGCATCCACAACAAAGGTGAAGGGTATATAAGATTCGGCATAGCCGAATATAGAACTCTTACTTGTTTTTTAATAAATTTGTTGCAATTGAATATTTTTGCAGTCTTAATGGAAATTGAATGAAGAAACTTTTTTAGTTTAAAAAAGTAGTTGTTAGTAATTAAAATTAAAAAAACATAATACTATTAAAAACGTATTTATAAACTGCTTTTATTTAAAATAAAAAAAATATTTTTATTTCAGTTTTTATTTTTTCATAAAAATTTATATTGATAATACGTTTTTTTGTTTCAGAAAACAACAATTCATAAAATATATTTCTAGAGTCACTGTAATTCAGATTTGAAAATTTTGTTTCAATATCTCAAGTAGTTTTAATTTTATATCGTTTTTTGCTTCTCCTATAAACTTATGAAAAGTGATGTTACGTTATTTTGCATTTTAGGTGACGATATATTTACATATATTTTGTAGATCTCCTTATGGACTATTTACATAAGGCGTGTAATTTTGCTAATTAAGCGTAAAGGGCTCTATTTACAACTTTTGTGTCTTTGGTGACCCCCAATGAAATTTTACGGCAAAAACTTTCGTAGAATATTTTAATCCTTAAATGTCCTTTTTGAAAGGACTTGACCCATAAAGATAGGAGATAGGTGGTTAAGATCTTCCACAAAAATTATCCTCATAAAATACCACAATATAACTCTGACAATAAGAATTCTCTCAGATATTAACTTACAACATTTTTTTCAGTTGGTATAATGCTACCTTCGATCAAAAAATTAAAAGTTTGAACCACCGTAAAAAAAAATTCGTACCAGCTGGTCTATAAGTTTATTCTACAAATATGATCTACTCAACATGCCCTTTCAGAATTATAGGGTCGCTGTTATGTTCCAATCAAAAAGTCTCAATTTGATAGTGTTATTATAAACTGATGTTGTTTTTATACCAAATTCCTTAATGATCAAACGCGCTAACCAATTAAGCCCAGCACTCTCCTTTATTTATTTATTGTTGACCAGTGTATTTTTCCAAATATAGTCGAAATTAAAGTATTTTTTAAATTGAATGGCAAACAATAAAAGTAAACGGGAAAACTAAAGAAAAAAACTGTTTGTGGTGGAAAAATGGAAAAGGTAAGATTAATATCATATTTATGCTATTTTGGTACTAATTTTGTTAACTGTTCAATAATTGCAAACTAAAAAATAGTTGTAGATCTTATTCACAATTCATAACTAGCTTAGTTACTGCTTTGACATGTAGAGAAAACAAAATGTCGATAATATTTCGATCGATATATATTGCAATTAATTAAAATTCTTATAAAGCTATTAAAAAACTATTTTTGTTCTCTAAAAAGTACATACAAAATTTATAGTTGTATTTTGTATGTAAATCAATTAAAATAGGGACATGTAAAATTAAATTTTTCAATAGAATGTTGTTGACAAAAAAAAAAAAAAAAACAAATCTCTAGATTATTTTCTTTTTGTATACATACATGTATTAAAATGAAATCAATCAGCTGTTTTTTGAATGTATAATGTTGTTGGCATTTAGTTACAACTTTACCCATGATTAAGTGGTAACTAATTGTGCTGAAAGTAACCAATTGTGAATAACTTAAATAGGTACTTAAAAAAGTCAACACTTGGTGATCGTTTATGAATATGCGCCAATGTATTTGTACGCTGCAAGTTACAAGTACAAAAGCGTAGAATGCCTTGACGCATAGAATGCTTAAAGTAGCTCTACTTTCTACTTTTATAAGCGTCACAAGCGGCGCACGAACATGTCAGCTGATTTTGACAATTTATATTATTTTTTTAATGTGTATTTTTCAATTTCAATAAATTAAAACAAGTTTAATGTTGAACAAATAAATAAAATCTGCAGAAAACGCGAATTTTAATAATAAATCAAAAAATTTACGCTTAATGCGTAGTTTGAACCTCCAGCTTTAGTTTTATATTTATAGTCGACTTTAACGTCAAAAAGTATACTGTAACTTGTCTATAGTAGACCTAAAGTCCACTCTTAAGTAAAGACTTTAATTTTCTTAATGTATACTTTATTTTTGACTATGATTATGCGCCAATAACAAGAAAACCCTTTGATAAAATTGAGAGTGAAACATGTAGGATATTTTCGGGGTTTTAGGGCAACATTTAAACCAAATGATCAAGGGAGAAAATTGTGTAAAATTAAAAAGAATTAAAACACTTTGGACAAAAAACATCGAACACATCGTTAAAGTTCCATTTTTATTTAGAAAAAAAAGAAATCAATATATATGTACATAGGTATTTCTTCTTTACACTCCAACTAATAATAAAACATAAACAAATATAATTTTAAAAAATGAATAGATTACCACCAACAATTTATGAAAAATATGGAATTGAAAAATTGGAATCAGCCATGTATTTAAGATATAATTTTTTATGATTTGCAATTAATTTTTAACTTACCTCATACGTAGCTTGTTTACAATAGTTTGTTGACATTGCAATGTCCAATATATTCGTCTGTAGATTCTTCATCCGTCACTTCCTCCTCTTCACTATTAATTTGTGCTAAGTGCAGACCATTTGATTTATTATTGTTTGATGATATCATACTGCTGATGTGGGCATTTTGAATTTTTCGCCTCAGTGCTCTCCATTTAATGCTAGACGATGCTATCGTAAGAGCTGATCGGGTGTGGCGATTTTTCATCATCGCTCGAGTCCTATAGTTTAGGGGCTAAATTAGTATGTGACAATTGAGCAGTTATGTGTTGGAAGTTTGGATGTAGGATTGTGGAGATAATTGGTAGGACAGGGAAAGAGACGTGTGGTTGTTTAGATAAGGATGAAATAATAATAAAAAAGAATCCAATAAAAATTAATTAATCTACATATTCTACAATAAATATAAAACTTTAACTTTAAGATGAAAAAAATAGGAAACTATAAAAGAAGAAAACGTTTATTCAATTTAAACTAGAACATCTTTTTTTATAAATAAAACTAGCAAAACATTTTTGTATACTTTAAAGAAATAACAACTATTTAGGGCATATCGAAATGTACATAGAACGGAAGCTGTGCTGTCAAAAACCTTTGTAATATGAATGTAAAAAAACTATGTGAAAACAAAAGCAACACTCGTATGTGTAATTTTTTTGAGTATTTTGATGTTTTTGTTTGTGTTTCTTTCATGTTTCCGCTCTATGTGTATTTCTCTATGGATCAGGGGATTTGGAAATTATTTTTCAATTATTATGAAAAAACGCAAAAAGTTAAAATATACATACAGAACTAACTGGTTTTTTTTTCAATTACTTTATATTTCACAACAGAATCAAAAGAATACGAGTTTTTGATTAAAATTTTAATTTCTGATATTATGTAAATTTTAAAATTATTTTAAGATTTTCAATAAATTAAAATTCAAGACTATGATTTGCAAATTAAAAACGGATATAAATACATTTCTCAACATCATTAAATTGTTATCAAACTAATTTATTTTCCATTTTCCATTTACCTAAAATACGTAATTGAAATTAAGAAAAGTGCCGGAACGACCAATGTATCGAACTATTATTAGCAATGTTTAAACAGAAGGAAACATAAAGAACTAAAACCGGTAGAAAAAAATTGGCAAATAGAAGGAAAATATCAAACGACTAATTTCACACACAACCTAACGTCCTAATGATTTGAATATGTATTTTGAGCACTAAAACGGGATATAAAATATAAAAATAGTTCTAGTTATATTTATAAACCAAAATGTCTAAAACAAGCCATGCTATGTTAAAAAGGTGCAAAAGTATTTCTCAGTAAAAAAAAACACTAAAATATATATAAGATTTGTTTAATATCAAAAACGATGAGACATATTAAAGTAGTCTTTAACATCCTTCCAGGAGAACAATGTTATACCGCATTAAATATTCCAAAATCGATCGAAAAAATGTTTCATTACTACCGTCACAATTAATATGGAGTTATTTATACTTTATTATATAATAATATGATTTAGAAAGAAAATAAGAAATTTGTAACAACATAGTTTACAGATATTTTGAAGTGATTTAGCATCGACACTGAGGCAAAATCAAAACTGGCATATTTGTGGATTTGTAATCCAGTTATTCGGGATTGTCATAGAATCCAATCATTGTCGGAATCGGTTTTGAAAACGACAAAAAATATGAAATCCAATGTAATTTTTTGTTTAATCGATAAAGAATTTAATTCTAAATCGAATATTAAACCAATAAAAGTTTGAAAAAAAATTAAAAATTGTGATATTATTCGAAAAATCTCTACATATTTATATTAATGAAATAGTGAAAGTAGATATACTTTCACTCGTTCGTACCTTTTTAATGCCTTTTAAAAATTTAAATAGTGACTGAGTTAGGAATGTACAAATTTGTGGGTCCAAAAGAATATACTTTTGCCTATATCTTGGAAATTTGAGGGTGCATAGGAACTTTTAAACCCGATTTTGTAATACACTCACTTAGGACTACAACCTGCACTAGGTCATTTGCCAAGTTATTTTTGAGCGTTGCGCAGTGTTATTTATGCAGCTAACTTGACAAAACTAATGATGCAGAAGTTCTTATTTTTGGGGCTACTTTCACGTGCAATTGTCAGAATTGAGTCCCAAATCAATGAGCTGAAAAATGTTGTATTGTGTTATTCTCACCGAAATACTAGATATGATAGGAATATTAAACGGCATTAAACTGACACTCTCCGATAGTTCAAAATATGTGGGTATAATTCTAGACAGGAAATTTGTAAACTCAAAACTCTTGCAAGAACATCAAAGGTATGACGGCCGTGTATGACTGCAAGAAGGACATAGGCATGAGATGGGGTATTAGACACAGAAACACGATTTGGTTAGTTGATGCGGTCACTAAACCGATATTATTCTATTGGTCGTTCCTCTGTCTGGTGGGGGCAATGGACAAAGTCTCAAACTGCATACTCTTTGAGAGGGTATTAAGGAGTGGCACTGTGTACCACTTCAACGAAGTCACTCTTTGCGCTATTGAACTGGATTCCAGTGGATCTGATGGCAAGAAAGCTAGCAGCGAACACGTCCTTTAGACTTAAAGCGAAAGGCGCATGGAATTGTAAATCTTATGGATGGCATTATTGTAAGCATATAAAATCTTCCCGATCACATTAATAACTGCACTCCCAAAACAAGCTGCTATAAAATCCCTGAAAGGCGTATATACGTAGACACTAGGGTATTCAAATTATTCGACTTTTCTCTTGTTCGAATAAAGCGAATAATTCGAATAAGAGATTTTAACTTGTTCGAAAAATTCCGTTTAAAATTAATCGAATTATTTAATTTTTTTAAAAAAAGAAAGATATTTTGATTTAGGTTTTTTAATATTTTATCGTTAAAGAAAAACAAAAAATAATGTTGAAGTGAACAATTCGAAAACAAAGTCCATCAATTAATTTTCATCAGAAATATTCTTATCAAATTCTATAAAACAATTGATTAGCAAACCCCTTAGTTTCCGTTGCTTTAAAAAATGCTTTAAAAAATGTGAGCTAGGTGGACATGATCCTGAATTCAAGTACAATATAAACTTATTTAGTTCTTTGTTTGTGTCGTTCATATATTCGGGTTTTTAGTAAATGAATTATTCACTTTTTCTAAATTATTTATAACAAATTGTATTATATCCGCAAGCTCTATCAACGTTGCCGAATCTTTTATTTTGTACCTTTTATTTTCATTGGTTCTAGTCCTAAATTAAACATTTTGAAAGACTTGTTTTTAGAATTGTAACTTCTTCCAGTAATATTTATATATTTACTAGTTGACCGCCCCGGCTTCGCCCGGTAGCATTTACTAATGTTAGTTCTTCTGTTCTTATTTATTTGCAAATAAAATATTTATATTTGTACTGCATACTTTAGGGAGCTTTTTTATTACAGTTGACTGGACTAAAAATTCAAAAATCCGAGTTTTACCCCGAATTTTTTTTCTTAACAAACCATCTCCTGAAAATTTCGAATCAAATAAAAAAATCAGCCAAATCGCTCCAGCCGTTCTCACGTGATGACATTACATACATGGACCATTTCATTTTTAAATGTAGAAGATAGATGGAGCTATCGGACCAGTGATCGAAATACTCTCTTTATACTTAGTTATTTGTCGAATTTTAGAAACAATAAAATTTTTTTAAGTCATTATTAGTTATTTAAATTTGGAATTATGAAAAATGTTAAGCAATTTAATAAATTTAAATATATGTATACGTACATTTATTTATTCATTTTATTCGATTATTCTCCATAAAATGGTTCGAATAATTATTCGTAAGAAATTATTCGATTAATCGAAATTTTAATCATTTTAAAGATTTTGTAGCATCTTCAGTAAATTTTTTAATTGAAGTTCCAAACATAATTTTTACTCACATTTAAGTGTTTTTCATGTTTTTTTTTTTTTACAAATTTCCAATACTGTTTAGTTGGACATACAATCACAACCATATTTGTATGGTATCACTTCCTATATTTTTAATAGAATAGAAAGTGACGATGATATCGGTCCAGAATACAATTATTATTTAAGACTTTTAAATACTACAAATCTTCTCTATAGGTCTCCTGATAACGTGTTTAGAAGAAAGTTTCTGGAAGTTGTATTACCTGATCAAAAAAATATTTGGATTTTTGTAAAAAATATTCTTCAGCCTTCTTACGGTGTCAAAATATACTTTCTAGGACAACAAGGATTTCTACAGATAAACGTGCAGCACGAAATTCATAAAAAACTTTTTACACTCTTTACCAATTCTTCATTTTTAGAAAAACTAAACACGCAATTAGGATACGATTTAGCATGACGTTTTGTGCAGTAGTTACAAATATAAAAATTAAAACGGTACAAATTAGCTTGCGTGTAAACAAAGTTGTAAACCTAAAGGTACGAACAATATTTTTTCGTGCGCACCTATTACTTGGAATACAACGCTTATAACTTAGCAATATGGTGGCGTTGATAACCGGGCACTGCACTTTTGGCACCCATGCTGGAAGACTTGTAAGGAGATGTAAGAGAAAGATACAAATTGTCTGCCTGCTAGGTTGTTAGGGCAACGCTCCTTTAGCAGCGTTCAATGTAGCTCCGAATCCGTCATTTATATATTCTTATCCTCTCCTCTATTCTACTTCCTTACTAGACTATCTTCCAATATTACATTAACTTACCACAAAGGAAACAACCAAATGGACCCAAGTGAGCTGTGCTAATTTTGGACAGCTACCTGTTAATCTAAACTAAATTATAATAAAAATAAGTACTAAGAACACAAAACCAGCAACGCAAACAGGGTTCAGCTAAAGCATTGTTCACATAAAATCCGGTCACACTGTAGAAGCATTTAACAAAAAACTAGTGGCAAGATTTTGTTTTTTTTTTGGCATGACTTTCTAAACAAACCAACGGTTATTCCGTTTAGATTTCAAATTAGTATATTAATAAAAAAAATTGTGCTCAATTTTCTAAAATATCCAACAAGGTGCAATGATAGCAAAAAAAACTGAAGCTTCCAAAAGTACTGTGAATGATGTTATAAAACGTTACAGAGAAGTTTTGACAAAATTTAATAACTGCCTTACCATGGATGATGAAACGTATGTGAAAATGGACCTTCAACAGCTACCAGGACTTAAATTTTATGTTGCAGAGAGCCGCGGGAATGTCAATCAAAAATATAAATATACAAAAATGGATAAATCTGGTAAGAATGTTATGGCAAGCTATTAGCAGTTGCGGTCTTAATAGTGCTCCGTTTGTAACCTCTACAACTATGACTTCGGATATTTATATCAAAGAATGTCTTCAAAAACGTTTGCTATCCTTTATCAGACAACACCATTCTTCAGTAAATTTTTGGCCCGATTTGACCTCCTGCCACTATCCCAAAGCTGCCATGGATTGGTATAGAAGCAACAAAGTCGATGTAATACCAAAACATATGAACCCACCCAACTGTTTCCTGCTTCGGAAAATTGAAAAATATTGGACAATTGTCAAAGGTAAATTAAAGAAAACTGGAAGTGCTATTATTGACAATAAAAAATGTTATCTGTTTGGAATAAATATGCAGCTCCGGTAGACCGAAAAGTTGTGCAAAAGTTAAAAACTACAATTTTTATTAGAAATAAAGATATTTAACTAGTTTTATTGCATATTCATTATTGCTAATAAATAAGATTAAATTTATGGTTGAACGTCTTTATGTAGATATTAAAGCCTAAGTTTTAAGTGAACAATGCTTTAGTTATGTATATATTTTTTTAACAATTCTTTACAAATACAAAAATGTTCCATATTTTGTGGATAGCTAATGTCACATTACTTTCCCAGCTAAAACTTGGTAATGACTTGCAATTACTGAATAACATACTGCCACATACAGTGCACATTACTTAGAAGAAGGCCAATAATGACTTATTTATTATCTTATATACAATAAAAGTACATATTTGTTGGCTCATTTACATTAGCACTTACAAGTACACGAATAATTTTAACGTGTCATAAAATCATTTAGTTAAAAATATTTTACGTGTAACCTCCATTAACACGAAGCCTGGTTATTTTTGTATGAAAATTTTCAGTTTAACTATTAGTTAATACATAACCAGACTTCGTGTTACTGGGGGTAAGTAGTTCTAATTTAGCCAAAGAAGTGGAATACGTTACCACATAGTACCGTAAGTACTTACTAGGGATGCCAAACGCGACTGGGTTTTACAAATCCCAGGACTTTTCGGGACTTCGGGATTTGCTAATCCCGATTTGCTAAACCCATCATCAAATATTTGATGATGGGTATAAAAATGTAATTATGAGTATGTTAGGGTATGTTTGCATTGTTCAAATATTTGACGAAATACTGTTAAATTTTTTTGAAATGAATAACCTTAATGTGTTTGTTTGATTTTTTTAAAGCATTTAAATAAGGTTGTTTGTTGTTATCATGTTCATTTTTATTTTCCTATTTACATTTCTTATATTTTTATTTTCTGACATTTTTATTTTTACCAAATTTTTTCTATACAAAAATTTTTACTGTTTTAAACAAATTTTTGTTTGAAATTGTGTTGTAAATTCAAACAACTGTTTTATTTAATATCATATTTTTTTAATTGAAAAAATTTTGTTTTTTTTTTTTCAATTAAATTTCTTCCCTGTTCTTATATCAAACAAAATTTTGTCTGATTGAGCAAATTTCTTTATTGAATCAGAAATTTAATTCTTTAATTGTGTATCGGATCGACTTTTCAGAGTTAAACACAATGATTATGTGTCAAGAAAATACAAGATTAGAGCTGGCGTTCCACAGGGAAGTATACTACTTGCCTACATGCGATAAATTAACTATTTCTACATTTGCTGATACAGTATTTTTGACTTACCTGCACAACCAACTTTGCACGATATTTTGTGCAGGTAAGATAAAAATGCAGTTAACCTTAATACACTTACGTACCCATTGATGCTGGTAAGTACAAAAAAAGCAGCTAACGGCAAATAATTTACATGAAGCTTTGTGATTTTTCCCGTCTAAACATAACGACAAATTTGTTATTTTAGATACGTTCAAATTATTAAGAAGTTGCAAACTTCTCATTTTTTCAAAATAGTATTTTCCTTATTTTGTTTTGATTTAATTTTGTATTAGGCACTGGTTTTTTCATGAAAACCAGTTATAGCTTCCAAAAGTATTATGCACTTATCTTAAATGTGCAGGTATGAACAATGCACTTAAATTAACGAATTTATATGGAGTTTGGTAAATAAATATACAAAGCACAAGTTTTGTGCACTTATATGCAAAATGCTCTTAAGTCAAAACTACTGTAATACCGCCATTATTAGCTCATACAGTTTTAAATACTTATTGTAAGGCCTATAAAAGGCAGATTCAATAAATAAATAAAGCGTAAAATAATTAACATTTAATAAAGTTTGAACACTATGAATCGGTACATTCCTTATAGGTAAATATCGAAATTGAAAGAAGGTAGAGAAAATAAAGTCCATCCATGCTATCACGAAGAACAAAATCAAGAAAATTCAAGGAGGAGGAGAAAAATCAAATTAAAAAGCATGCAATTCCACACAAAATAATTAAAATTAAATATTAAAATTGTTATTCAACTTAGGCACTTACTTTAAATTTTGTCATAAAAATACAGTTACGTTTCAACATTTTAAATTGTAGTATGTCTGTATAAGTGTATGTATATGTGTGTGTGTGTGTGTGTATGCACTTTATATGTATTAATAATACATACATATCCATATGTATAGTATGTGTACATACATATAAATTATTTATTTTATTTATTATAACTTTTATTAATTAATTATTTTACTGGCATAAATTAATTATAACCGATCCATTTTACTTTGACTTACACATTTACGTAACATAAATAAATTATCATTATTATTGTTAATTTTTATTTTTTAAAATTTTCAATTAATGAATTTGACTAAAAACAATTTGAAATAAATTTACTATCTACTATAGTCTTAATTAGTACAATGGTGGTCCTTTTGAGAAAACTTTTGATCATGCAATTTTACTACTATAATATGTAATACTATTTAATAAAATATTTTATTTGATTTGATTTGATTGGCAGAATAACAACCACTTAAACATATTTTAAGGTATACAATTCATTAATTTCTCCATAATATAAAACAACTAAAATGTATGCAACATCATATACTGGGTCAGTTTTTCTAATAAATGTATAACTAAAATATATAAAAATAGTAAATTTTAAGTAGATTACACACTAAACAATTTTTAAGTTTTATAAAACATTCCTAAACTCGAATGTCTAAATAGTTTTGTTTAAATCACTTAGTTCTTAAACAACAAAGTCCCCAAAAAGATGTATATTTATTTACCAGTTCAGACCATCAAACTAATATTAAGGTCATGTTTCATCCATTGGTCATAATGTGGCCAATCAAAAACTAATGATCTCATTGTAGCTCATTTGCTACAATAATAAAAAAAAACTCAATAAAAAAACATATCCAGATACTTTTTAGAGACTTTTATTACCAATTCTTTATTTTCGAAATGATTCGGTAGTTCGTTGAAAATATATTAATGAAATGTTACACAGTCAGTGCGGTGGTGTTTTTAAGTAATGAAATTGTATCAATCAATGTTGAAAGAAATACAAAATTTGTGAAATTTTTTTTCGAAAATTGTTTTCTCAGTATTTTGTGAAATATCCAACTTACATATTACAATTAAAAAAATTAATCGCAAAAATTTTAATGGTTTAGCTATGATAAAAACTACGAAATAAATATTAAAATATTGGGTGTATGACTTAAAAATTCGGAATTTTTTCCCATCATTCTAGCAATATATGGATTCCGAGCTAAAAGAACTGTTCATCTTTTGAGGCCATGAACGAATCAAGCCGAATCTGGTTCCAAAGTCATCGATCGAAACAAATAGTATTCGGACGAGGCAAGGTCTGGACAATACGGCGGGTGAGGCAAAACTTCCCAACTACTTCATTCTAAATAGTTAGTTTATAACAGGTATTGCATTTCATACGGTTTCATGTCTGGTCGCATATTCTGGGCGTTTTTTTTGTCAAATGCTCACTTCAATCGAATCAGTTGCGTTCAGCACAGGTTCCATGTAGAGTGTCCAAAAAACCGGCAAATATGAAAAACCGGTTTCCGGTTTAACCGAAAAAGTGTGTTTTTGAAAAAACCGGTTGTGATTATTGTCTTTTAAAAAACCGGTTAAACGGTTTCGGTTTTTGTCTTCAAAAGAAACCGGTTAACCGGTTTATATTAAATTTTTATTTAGCATTTTCGAATTTTTATGCAATTATTTTATATCTTTTACGAAATATTGTCAAATGCTATAATTTCTATAAAATAAATCAATATTTTTAAAAACTGTATCAAAGTTTTTAAAAATATGTTTGATTGAGCTTTAGAAAATATATTTCATTAAAACCGGTTAACCGTCTTATAAAAACCGGTTTGCCAAAAAACCGAAAAGTTAAAAAAACCGAAACCGATGGAGTTTACAAAGATGAAAAAACCGGTTGACCGCTTTTCGGTTTCGGTTTTGGATACTCTAGTACTCTAGTGTAATGGTCTCGCCAGATTTCAGCAACTCATAATGGATACAACCCTTTTGCTCCCATCACAAACAGAGCATTACCTTAGTGCCATGGATATTTGGCTTTGGTGACGATTCGGCTGGTGGGCCGGGCTTTACGTACGATCTCTTACGTTTCGGGTTATCGTAATGGATTCATTTTTAATCCAAATCAGGATTCGGTGCAAAAATGATTTTCTTTTATAGCGTTCAGCGTCTTTCAGGGTCTCTCGGCTTCAATTCGTATGGTACCGTATTTCTCTGCTTTTGTATGAATCCTGCTGCTCGCAAACGTTTTGAAATTGCTAATTGAGTAGCTCCCAACGATTTTACAAGATCTTGTTCTGATTAACAACAAAAATCATGGTGTAATGCCTGCAATTCTTGGTCTTCAAACTTTTTTGGCTGGCATTGACGATCTTTGTCTTCCGTGTCAAAATCATCACTTCTAAACCGAACAAACCATCTCGTTGAAACCGATGGAACACATTCAACATAAGCTTTGCTGAGCTATTGGCTTTGTTGGCACCAAATTCGACATTTTCGAAGCAAAAAAAATTGTTGTTTACACTATAATTTTCAATAACTAAGTGAGAATTAATGACATACATATGTAGCCTTCAAAATGACGGCATTTATTGTAAATCCCACATTGTTAAGCCATACACCGAATAACAAATGGTAATCAATTAAGTGCTCAATTTCCGTAGATTTTAAAACAAACAACAGTTTCAAACACATTCTAGTTAATCTTCACATTTTTGGGGTAAAACTGCTAAAGGCACCAGATTTTTAGTGAAAATTTGAAAGCTGAAAAACTGACCGTAGGATTTAAAAACGTTTGCCATCCAACGGCTCAAAATTTTATAAAAAGAATATTTTTTATTCTAAATGGAAAAATTTATTCATACAAATACAAATAAATAAGTATGTAATTTTTACCGAACTCATATTCATACATAGATATCAATAAAAATGGATAATGCGTCGTATTCTAATAATGTTTCTTTTAAAGATTCAGATCTTGTTTAATTTTACGTTTTCCTTTACTTTTTGTTAATTATTTCTTGATATTTGTTTTAATTATTAGTGATACTCCAGTATGTATATTTGAAATTATTAATTTAATAAATATTCATTAAACTGTAACAATACATAAGTTTTTTTTTATTGATTTCCGCCTGACCACACGTTGGAAAATAATCTGTAACGTCAAACAAAAGAAAATATGAAAAACTCAAAATGAAATGAAAAAAAAAAAATTCCAGTTTTGTTGAAAATTTTTGGAAATTGTTAAAGAAATTAATATTACGTGAAATAAATTTGTGTCCGTTTCAAAATAAACATGTTAAATGTATTAAATAAAAAAGTGAAAAATTAAAATCATAGTTTGACGTTATAGGGTTAAATATTGAAAACTCTCCCTAATGATTCTACCTTCTAGAATTATTGTATCATGGATAAACCGATAAATTCTTGAACAAAAATGTCAGAGAGAATTAATACACTCCCCGAAATATTTATAAGACCAAAATTGCAATCACAATCACATATTTTGGCATTAACATTAGTTGAAATAAAACCTGGTGGCAAATTCTCGCACTCTGATTAGCGTTCGAGTAAAAACTCGTTCGTTATCGATTTTGTATACATTTCATTCGATATCGAATAATTGAATCTCAAAAAGAAATCGAGTTTTTTTCTTCGAATAAGTATTCGGTTGTGTTCGACTTAAAAATTTATTATTGATATCAATTACGAACCTACAATAAAAGGTGACATTTTTTCAATTCGTTTCTATCGTTATGCTCGAATGTTTTGTACAAGAATCATTTGCAAAAAGTTCAATAGTGATAGTATTTTGAATGTTGTGGTCAGGAGGGTTGTTACAATTTTGTTAATATCACATTTCATTTCCTAACGATAATATGATTTTCAAAATTAATTTTATTTTTGCATTATTTTGCGATTATACAATTAATATGGATGTACAATTATGTGTATATCTTAATGTCTATGAAATATTATTAAGTTTATTGTTATATACATTTCGTATTAGGTTTTTTTTTTAATTGTTTGCCTCATCCAGCGACTGGTTAGTTAACAGTACGACGCACAGTGTAATTTTTAGGTTCTGTATAAAATAATCAAACATTTTTTATCTTGTAAGAATATGAGTAATGTGTGTCTGAAGAAAAGCCATAGTCATTAAATCTGGAATGTGATCATTTGTGATCCTAACTGGCAGCTAACTGGTTTAGAAATAACAGAATATGGTATAATCTCTGGGATAGCGTGTCGTACTTATAAGGATATTGCCTATCTCTAGTGACACTCACAACTGAAAAACAAGATGATCTCGATCACCAGGCACTATAAATTCGGCACTAATGCTAGAAGACTTGGGTTAGGTTTTAACGACATCTGCAGGAGTTCTCAGAATGTGGTACGTAAAGTATTATCGTCAAAAGCAGCCATTAGTGATAGTGAAACATTTCTTCACTATTATTAAAAACTTTAGAGATAGTGTTATTATTTTCACTATAACTAAATAAATTTAGTGGTTGTGAACAAATCTGCAATACACTCGACTAATTTTTTTACATTTTCTTTGATATCTTCCCTCGTTAGGTAATAGGAGGGCACCAATTCTAAAAATAATTCGTTAAAAATAAACATGAATCTAAAAAATCTTATCGTTTGAAAACAGTTCGTCATTATAATTGGAAATATATATATTTTTAATTTAATCGATTTTAAGCCAAATGAATTTCTTCCCAACCAAAACAGATTGATCAAATCTGGAAAATTCAGAATCGTTCACATTAAAATCAATTCATATTAAAAATATTCAACCATCAATTTATATGGCTTAACAAATTGTTGATCACTCATCTGAGAAGAAAAAAAAAAAGAACACTGTGCGACGCAAGTCTTGTAAATAAATTAATAATGCGATGCGATTGTGTGTAGTTTTATTTTTTAGCATACGATTATATTGATTCTGCTTACTTGTTTGTGTGTAGCGATTAATAAATAAATTTACTTATTTACGTGGGTGTATATTTAATGACAAAATAACTAATTACGCACAACGTTACGGAAGCGATTGTCACAAATACGATTGCAGTTATTATGATTTTAATATCCATCTCAGAAATTTTGCCAAAAAATCCTGTAAAAGTATTACATATAAACAAGTATAAATTTCATCATCATCATCATCAATTAGAAACAAAATAATTTATTTTTTTTGGAAATTGAAAACATTTACAAGAAATAGGAAATAGAAAACAGAACATGGGAATTAAAAAAAGCTAATGAAATGTAATTTTACACATACGAGTACGAGGAGTAGATACATATGTAGTATGTTTGTATGTATGCTAGTAATCATGAACTCGTTGTACAATTCAATTTATTTCGATCGGATAATGGAGAAATACAAAATAAATGTAGATATGTATGCATGTCTTTATGTAGGTTTATAATATAGTATACATATGTTACATATTGAACAACTATTGAATTGGTTTTTACATACAGTTATGGAGGAAACTATAGAATCACCAAATATAATTAAAATATTTACTATTATATAATAATAGAATTGATTTTTATCAAACCCAACGGGACCAAGTACCTACATATATTAAATCAAATTTAAAAACACTTTTTTTAAATACTGCATTCAAAATCGAGTACTTCGTCATCGAAATGTACACAGAAAAAAGTTTCAACATAAATAGTATGATTTGATTTCATTGATTTCAATTCATAACATTTATAAATAATTTCTTAAATATTAAGATTTTTTCATATTTTATGTTTTAAAATTAAATCTAGAAGGCTTGAAAAATATAATTTCATTTTCATTTATATTTTTTTGTTTTTGAAAAATGTTTGAAATTTTCCTTGGAAAATATTTTATTTATTTTTATGATTTTCAGCCACAAAATGAGCAAATATGCGCGAAATTGATTAAATTTTTTTAAGGGGATGATATGCTTAATGTTTATGGATATTTTATTATGTTCAATGATATTTTTTAAGTTTCAGATATTGTTGATTCATCTTAAAATATTGGCCAATATATGGCTACTAAACAAATATTTTTACATTAATTCATTAGATAATCCAATTATAATGCAATTTATTATAAAATATTATTAAATTTATGAAAAAAAAGCAAAAATTTCCGTCATGAACAATTTTATAATATTTATGAACATGTTCTTAAACTGAATGAAAAAAGTTTGGGAAAAAAAGTCAAGTTCGATTAATAATATTTATTACAAAATTCATTCCAATTATGAATTTCTTTTTTCTGTGTAGTTAACGTGAATCACGCAATCGTTATCGAAACGTATCTACTCGATTGGTAATCTCTTATCGAAAACAAATAAATGGGGCAAAACAAAACAAAGAAGTAAAATAATAAATAAATAGTAAGGAAATGTCAGAAAAGACAAAATCACTTTTTATTGTTGGTGTTTTGTTTAAGCTTTGATTTTACAAATAAAGCTTGAGTGTCTGTAATTCTCAATCACACTATGGTTTTATTTGTATAATATCTTTAGTTTTTCTAAAGCCTTTTGGGAAAAAGTTTCCCGAAATGCGCATAGGAACTAGCTTATCCCCCAACAATAAATTTCAGTGAATTTATCAATAAAATTGGGAATTTCGCTTAAAAAAAATTTTAAATAAAAATGTAAGTATTTTTCTGATATTTTCTCAAAATTATTATAAAAAATATTATATTTTATTTAAAATTTTTAAACACAATTTGTTTTGTATTTAGTTTATGTTTTGCCACTGAGAAATACAAAAAACATTTGGATCCATTTTTTTATAGAAACTTTTAGACAAATCTGAAATTTTTCTTAAATGTGTCAAAAATCTTTCTTTCAGAAGCATATCGATAGACTATATTCAAAAAATACAAGCCGAGACAAAAGTGATCTGATTGGAAAGGTGTCCGTTTTAGAAGATCTATCGCAAAACGCCAACAAATTGAAGTATATCGTCAGTATGATTGCATCACTGCAGCAAATTAAAATTTTAGCGTTCGAAAAAGCATATTTGCGATTATTGCTTTACGTCAAACGTTTTTTAATGCAAATTGTTGGCAGTGATGCTGCAAATTTGTGCAACCAATGCATCATTAAGTTATATGTTGCAAAAGTTTGCAGGTCGTGGCATCATTGATGCACAAATTTACTGCATTTACGAACACACGAACACATTCCTACAATATTGTCAGAAAATGTTCAATAAATGGTTAACACCCATACGTCGGACAATCGGACAACCTTGTATACGTAGCTTAATACTCACAGTTAAACTACTCTTTAATAAATATTACTGACATAAATTCTAATCTTAATTTTTATTTTCCCAATCTGACTAACAAGTAATAAGTAAAGCCATTTATAGATTTTTTTTTTAAATTAAACAATACTGTAAATGTAAATTTCATCATGTTTCTCAACATTTCTATTTCTGGAGATTTCTGATTGTGGAGAATATTGTTTACCGGCCGATTAGCAGACAGTTAACATTACTTGTGGACATTATTAACATAGCAGTGGAATATTACAACATTAAATAAAAGCGTTGAGTTGATCATTGTAGAATTATGTAGAACTTTCAAGAAGCACATATAGATGGTGCTGGAAACATCTGGATGGTAATGCAATGTATATAAGGTGGCCGCGAGAACATCAATCAGTCAGTCTAATTGAAAGCATCGTTAAGTAAAGATTAATTAATTAACTGCCGCACAGTGGGGGATCTGAAAAAAAGTGGAAATAAATCTGTAACTTCTAAACGAATTGCCCGATTTCAATAAAATTTCCCGTGGCTATAGAGGAGGTGTTGATAAGTTTTGAATTTGGGCACCTCGGGTATATTAAAAATTATGCCAAATTTTTGTTTGCGATCCGATTTGAAAGATTTTTATATATATGAAATCTTTTAGACGAGATCTACAAAAAACATTGCTTTAGCCATATATTATCTCTTATAGTTTACGAGTTATTCGCATTTGAAAAGTAAAATTTTATTTTATTTACCTACCTTGGTCTGGTTTTTTGCTAATAACGGATCCAATTCTTTCCCGATTTTCTTGAAATATAATTTTTTGAATTAAGAATTGTTTAAAAACATCTACTGAGTCAAAAGTTATGTGCATTCAAACTTAAAAAAAAATAAAAAAGTCGTTTTTTTTCGAAAAAAGTACTTACATTAATTTTAAATTATACAGAAAATAAGAAAAAGATAAATAGTGTATTTATATTTTTCTGAAAGACAACAATTCGGGAAATATTATAAAAGCAAAATAATATAAAAATTCGTATTATTACGTCGTGCAGAGCCTTCCGAAGTAGACCTATTTATACCCTACACCACCATAGTGGGGAGGGTATTATGCGTTTGTGCAGATGTGTGTAACGCCCAAAAATATTGGTCTAACACCCACCTTAAAGTATACCGATCGACTTATTTTCTTTCGATTAAACGATGTCCGTCCGTCCGTCTGGCTGGTTGTCCATGTAAACCTTGTGCGCAGAGTACAGGTCGCAATGTTGAAGATATTTCGATAAAATTTGGTACATATAATTTTTTCGACCCATTTGAAAATGGCTGAAATCGGTCCATTATTTCACCTAGCCCCCATACAAATGTCCTCTCGAAATTGGACTTTATCGGTCATAAATGTTTAATTTATATATGTATCTACACAAATTTCGCTCCAAATAAGTTTTATATATAAAAAATTCATGTCACCAAATTTTGTTACGATCGGTCCATAATTAGTCATAGCTCCCATATAGACTCGCTTCCGTAAATCACTTTAACGTGCTTAAATCACTTAAAAATGGTTGTATATACACAAAATTCAACATAAAACACGACCTAATTTTATGGTGATCGGTCCATAATTGGTCATAGCTCCCATTTAAGGCCCACATTTTAAAAGAAAAATATTTTTACTCATTTAAAAAATCTAAAAAATCCCAATTTTGGGATTTTTGGAAAGATTTTTGGGAATTGTCACAAATATCTTTTTGTAAAAATTAAAAAAATTATAGAAGACTTTTTTCAAAAATATGGGAATAAAATATTATAGCTGATTTTTTTGAAAATTTTAATTTTTAAAATGCAATAAAAGTTTTGTTTATGAATCGTTTTTAATTTTACAATTATATAGAAACTTTCGATCCAAATCCAAAAGTGAAAAAGAAATTTGTGAATTGTTAATGAGAATCCCACAATTCCCAAATATCTTTCCAAAAATCCCAAAATTGGGATTTCTTAGATTTATTGAAGGCATTAAGCTCGGGGCTATGAAATCCCTTTGCACAATATTGAAGAACATATTGGGACATACAAAACAGGTCTTAATTTTTTGAAAGCAGCTATGCGATTTGATTTGAAAAATAGGTCTACTTCGGAAGGCTCTGGACCACGCAATAATACGATATTATTTTGCTTTTATAATATTTCCCGAAATGTTGTCTTTCAGAAAAAATAAATACACTATTTATATTTTTCTTTTTTCGAAAAAATGGAGAAAAAACGACTTTTTTATTTTTTTTAAATTTGAATGCATATAACTTTTGACTCAGTTGAGGTTTTTAAACAATTCTTTCCTACTAATAATAGTCTACATGTCTTATTAATTCAAAAAATTATATTTCAAGAAAATCGGGAAAGAATTGGATCCGTTATTAGCAAAAAACCAGACCGAGGTAGGTAAATAAAATAAAATTTTACTTTTCAAATGCGAATAACTCGTAAACTATAAGAGATAATATATGGCTAAAGCAATGTTTTTTTTAGATCTAGTAGATTCCATATATATAAAAATCTTTCAAATCGGATCGCAAACAAAAATTTGTCATCATTTTTAATTTTTGTTATACCCGAGATGCCCCACTTTGGGACATTGTGGCTCGGCCCCGCCTTGGTGTTATAAGCCCAAATTCGAAACTTAATTTTATAAACACCTTCTCTATGGCCATGGGAAATTTTATTAAAATCGGGCTATTCGTTTAGAAATTACAGATTTATTTCCACTTTTTTTCAGATCCCCCACTGTGTGCCGTAGAGTGAGCTGTATAAGTTGTGTAGATTAAACGTGTTGTTTTATAAAAGTGAATAAATAAAGATTTGTTATAATTTGTTAACTACTTTGAGCTTTTATGAAATCTTTTTTGTTAAAAAAAAAATAAATTATTTTGTTTTACATGTTGCCAAATTGAATTGGTGTAACTTTTAATAGAGCCCGTATAACTGTATAAACATTATTCTATTTTATTTAAAATTATATAATATTTTATAAAAAAAAATATAAAAATGTTTGATCAAAAACTTAGTATTTTTTAATGAAAAAGTTATATTTACTCCAATAAATGTTTTTTATAATTCATATATAGAGGTTAAAGCAAAATAAAAGTAATTTGTTTAATGCTAAAATAATTGTTTTATCGTCAATGGTAACCAAAAATATCAAAGCATTACTAATATTTGACATAATTTCTTGTTGAAATGTTTTTTATTTTGACGTCTTACTGTAAGAAAGATTCACCATTATAATTTTAGCAAATTTTGTTTCATTGGAATTACATACTCCAAACTACGAAAATTTACAAAAAAAAAAGTAATTAAAATATCAATGATAATTGAAAATTACCATTGATGATTTCGGTTTGTACAAATAATCTGATATCTGGTGTTTCTATTGATTATTCCATATAGTATTGTTCTCAAATTCATATGTTTAGGTATTTTATTGAAATATATGTATGTATATTAAATTAATATGTATATGTACATGAAAAAACAATATGATTGTAGGATTTATTTTAAATAAATAAATGATTATGATATCTAAATTGTATGTATCTAGTATTAAATCTATTTTAATTTAGCCGATTCTTTTTGCAGAAATAAGAGAACTCGATCGATCCTATTCTAATAGATTTCTATATAAAATAATGAATTAAAATTTATTTGGAATAATAGCGTTTTTTTACATCACATTTTGTTTTTAAAAGTGTTGATTGAAAAGCAAATATGACGTGACTTTTTGGATATTCATGACCAATGTTATTAAGCTATTATAATAACAAAAAGTTAATTGGTATAGCGTTTTTTTTTAATATGAAACATAACATAATGGTTAAAATATAACATTGTTTATTATTGTGTAATTAATTAAAAATTTCTTCTGGGAAAGACACCCACCTGATACTGATTTACTTTCACTTGGTATGAAATAAATATTGTCATCGCCTTCGAAATACTATGTAATGTAACCAATGAAATAAAAAATTTGTTTCAATAAGCAGTTATCGTTATCAGCAGCCTACACTAACTACACTCTACATAAGTATATTTTTTCATATAAATACATATTTATTACACACTATACATACTTATCAATGGTAAAATTCATGAAAAAACAAAAATGAAATGATTCATGATCAAGAGACCATCATTCTTCATTATAAATACATTATTAACAGGGCAAGTTTTTCAAACAAAAAGCTTGAAAAGTAAGCTTTTGCATATATTACAATTTAAAAAAAAAAAAAACATTTTTTTTGTGAACAGTGCATAAATATGCATATTTCGCACGTGGACTATAATTTATTTAAAGGAAATATTGCTTTTGAGTTTTTTACCCACAACGAGACATCGATCCCACAACATTATACCCTACACCACCATAGTGGGGAGGGTATAACGCTTTTGTGCAGATGTTTGTAACGCCCAAAACGCCCACCTTAACCCTAGCTCTGGCACCAATAATTTTCTACGAATTCTGGCACTATTTAAATTTGTAAATACATATGTGTAATTTCTTATATATTCATACTCAGGATATTCAAAAACCGTTAGGGATACTGGTAAAGCTGTCCATAACATCACCACAATAGGCCTAGGCTGCTTATGAAGTCAATTATTCTGTTTATTGGGAGATCTGACATCAAAAGCTCCTCCGATGTACTTCACTCAGCACTACCCTAACATAAGGGAATCCCAATGTACATCCTCAGATATATGATTGGTTGGTTTACGTGCTAGTTCCCTGCTCGCGAACAATCAAGTAGAGTCGAAAGGACCGCGTTTTGAAAAGACCACACCACTCGTCAGAAGTAGTATCATTTACATCGTAATGTATGCTAAAATGTTGAAATTTTAGACCCAATAGGTCATTAAGTCTAGACCCAGATACCTACTAAGGTTGACTAATATGTAGTTGCCCAGAAATCTGTGCATTTTGACACTCAGAAATGGGGATCGCAGAGAAGGTGGAAAATCGTTTCCTCTTTTTCCCTATAATTGCAGTTACGACAATGGTCGTTAAAGGGGAGTTCAAGGCGACCTGCATGCTTGCAGGTTGGATCCTCCCTATAGCATTCTCAGGAACGGTGACAGAGTATGGTGACTAAGTAGCCATCATAATGTCAACGAGTACCTTTTAGAGATGTTATAGAGTAAATGACGATACTCGAGACTTTATATCAGGAGAAGATAAGTCCTCAGTTGCTCTCTGGCTATCCGACATAACAATTATCCTCAATCTCCCTCCCAAACATTAAGCAACCCAAATGAGGTTTTCATATATCTAAGCCTGAAACGTCATATATTCGCAAGCCGAGGAACGATCAAGATGGCTCTTAGAGTATAAGTAGGGCAAGACCACATAGCTCAGTAATAGAAACAATTAAATGTAATAAAATTAATTGAATTATATGAAAAATAAAGCACACAAAATAAAAATATTTACATATCGTCACCTAAAATCACTGTTGCCAATTCATGGTGAACAAAAAGGGCTAAATACTTAGAAAAAAAGGCTAAAAAAAATTACTAAAAAGTGGCTAAAAAAGGCTAATATTTTTAATTAAAAAAATACATATATTTGACACAAAAAACCACTTAGAATGTTACATTTGGCTATTCCGAATAGACAAACAAAAATGTATGAATATAACACATGTTCAAATGCAAGAAAATAAGAATTTTTATTCCTGTATGTTGATCTTTAACTTTAAAATAACGTAATATGGGGCCACACGTATATCATATGCCGATGTTTTTAAAGCCTCGTATTTATCACATGGCCTGCAAAATGCTCATAGTCAAATTTTTTTATATGAAAGACAAATTATGTATAAAGTAATCCTTTGTGATAACTTCGGTGGAGAATATTTTGATAAGTGAATATATGGCATATTTGCCTCTCACGCAGAAAAAAAATATTCTAAAAATTATACACTTCGCCGGACAGAATTGATTTTCATTGGCAAAAACATAAATTTTGCCATTAGTTAGTAAACATATCAAAACTAAGGTAGCCAAAATATGTAAACATAATTATTTAATTTAAATTTGGAAAAAAGTTAATTTTCTATATTTGATCAGATAAAAATGATCATAGCTAAATTATTATCGATAATGAACTGAATTTTTCTTTCTAAATTGGTTGGATTGTAGTCTTTGAAAACGGTATACTACATGGCATGTGTTATAAAATATTTGTTAAAGTACTATATTTACGTCAATACATCGCCCAGATAAAGTTAAAAGTATTCTCTTTAACCCTATATATGATTTTATAAACGCCCGGACCCGCGCGTAACACATTAACATATTTATTAACAATTTTTATTCGAATAACGTCCATTTTCTCTATATTAGTTATGGCATTTTTTTAACAATTTGTATGTGCTTAATTTGTTTACTGGTTCAACATTTTTAGTTAATTTTTTTTTGAACTGATTTTACTAATTTTCAACAGCAAAAATTTCAGATCATTAGAGTAAATATATAAGTTTTGATTTAGTCATAAAAATGGCTAAATGAAAATAAAAAAAGCCCAAAAAAAGGCTATATTAATTTTTTTGTGGCTAAATTTAGCCCAAAAAGGGCTAAATTCGAAAAAATTCGAAATTGATTTTATTATTGATTACGATTCACTACATTGTATTATATATGTGTGCAAAATTTTAAACTTTAACTATCAAAAATATCAAAGTTATAACCAAAATTGAAACTAAATTATCATCAAATACGTGATTTTCTTAAACAAAATAAAGTATACGCTTTGAGTAATTAATTAATAAATTGTTTTTACCTTAATTTAGTTTCCTATTTTTTTTTAATAAATTTGTTGCAATTGAATTTATTTTTTTGCAGTCTTTATGAAAATTTAAGATTAGTTTAAAAAAGTAGTTGTTAGTAATTAAAATAAAAACACATAAAAATTTAAAAATGTATATATTAACTGCTTTTATTTAAAATAAAAAAAAATATTTTTATTTAAGTTTTTATTTTTTCATAAAAATGTATATTGATGATACGTTTTTTTGTTTCAGAAAACAACAATTCAAAAAAAAAACGTAAGCCACATACATATCTTAAAGTGTGCTTTGAAAAAATTAGTTTTTTTTTATAAAATATATTTCTAGTGTCATTGTAATTCAGATTTGAAAATTTTGTTTCAATATCTCAAGTAGTTTTCATTTTATATCGTTTTTTGCTTCTCTTATAAACTTATGAAAAGTGATGTTATGTTATTTTGCATTTTAGGTGACGATATGTAAATAGTGGCTGAGAATGAAGAAAAAGCAACAAAATCGCTAAAAATAACGGTTAATTTACTTTATTCGGGATTTTTTATATAAGCACGAAGAACGTAAAAAATTAGTCACTGACTCCAAACCAAAGGACCAGGACCAAAAGTACACAAGCTATTTTAAAATTCAGATATTTACATATTTAAATAGTGCCAGAGCTAGGGTTAAAGTATACCGATCGACTTAGAATCACTTTCAGAGTCGATTAAACGATGTCTGTCCGTCCGTCTGGATGGTTGACTGGCTGTCCATGTAAACCTTGTGCGCAAAGTACAGGTCGCTATTTTGAAGATATTTCGATCAAATTTGGTACATATATTTTTTCGGCACAAGGACCAAGCCTATTGGTCCTTGTGCCGAAATCGGTCCATTATTTCACCTAGCCCCAATACAAATGTCCTTCCAAAATTGGACTTTATCGGTCATAAATGTTTAATTTATATATATATCTCCACAAATTTCGCTCCAAATAAGTTTTATATATACGAAATTTATGTCACCAAATTTTGTTACGATCGGTCCATAATTAGTCATAGCTTCCATATATACCCGCTTCGAAAAAAACAAAATTCACCATAAATAACTTTCATATAGCCATAAATCACACGACCTAATTTCATGGTGATCGGTCAATAATGTTGGAAATAAACCTTATTGTAAAAACACTTTATATAGCAACATGAATATTTTAGTTTGCATATAAAAATATTGTGTACAATATCTTTTCTAATCCAATAGTTTTTCATTCGTTTAAAAACTTTTGTTCAACACGTTTTTTATATTATATTAAATAAAACTTTTATTTAATCGCGTATATTCAAGATCATACTTTCTTACTTGTTTTTTCTTAATAATGATTTTTTAAAAATAATGAATTTTAATTTTTGTTTATATTAATATTAAAGATAAAAGTAAAGTAATAAACCTTTGCAAAAAAACCAAAATAAAAGTTGTCTATATAGTAGGGTATTCGAATTATTCGATTTTTCTCTTGTTCGAATAAAACGAATAATTCGAATAAGAGATTTTAACTTGTTCGAATAATTCGATCACACGTTTAAAATTAATCGAATTATTCGAATAATTTAAATTTTTTTAAAGAAGTAAATAATGAAGTTTTGATGTCGGTTTTTTAATATTTGATTGTTAAAGAAAAAAAAAATTACGTTAAAGTTAACAATTCAAGTATTGATAATGTTACAAAACATTCGAAAACAAAGTCCATCAATAAATTTTCAACAGAAATTTTCTGATCAGATTAACTCCCGAACAATCTACAAAACAATTGACTAGCAAACCCTTTAGTTTCCGCTTTGGAGCTATGCTTTAAAAAATTTGAGCTTGTTGGACATGATCCTGAATTCAAATAACTACAATATAAATGTATTAAGAACTTTTTTATGTCGTTCATTAATTCGGGTTTTAAATTGATTAACTAATTCTTTAGTAAATTAATTATTCACTATTTCTAAATTATTTATAACAAATTGTATTATACATCAAGCTCTATCAACGTTGCCGAATCTTTGCTTAATAAAGAGGTTTTGGGGAATTATACAATAAAGGGAATCTGTCCAAAGTTTGATATCATTGTCAGTGAACGTGGCTAATTTGAAGTCAGGCAGTGCATGATTGACGTATCTACAAATACGCAAAAAGTTTATTACCATGTTAGACAAAGATGTTCAAAATCATGTATAAGACGAACTCCATGCTTTTCTTGAAACAAAACGTTAGTTTGCAATATTTGTGTTTATCATTCGATTTATTAAATATTTTGCAACACTTACGTACGCGGTTAATAACTTCACTTATATACATATATTTTAAGATAATGGCCTTCATCTATTTCAATGTAATCATTATAAATATCATCCTCAATGTCACTTTCGACGACCGTTTCAAAATCAGATTCTCCATCACATTCAACTCCACTTTAATCTAAGTTAAAATTTTGATTATTAATTTCGATTCTTCTATTATTTCGCCAGCTAAATAACAAATATTTTATTGCGTAACTTTTATTTTCATTGGTTCAAGTCCTAAGTTAAAAATTTTAAAAGATTTGTTTTTAGAAATGTAACTTCTTGCAGTAATATTTATATATTTATAGAAGGAGCTATCGGAACACTCATCTACAGTGATCGAAAGTCCCTTTGTCTTTAGTTATTTGTCAAATTTCAGAAACAATACAATTTTTGTGAGTCATTGTTACTTATTTAAATTTGAAATGATGAAAAATTGTAAGCAATTTAATAAATTTAAATATATATGAACATTTATTCGTTTTATTCGATTATTCTACATAAAATTGTTCGAATTATTCGTTATTCGAAAATGGCCATTTTTAAATTGTTCGAATAATTATTCGTAAGAAATTATTCGATTAATCGAACGATCATTAGTCGAATGAATACCCTACTATATAGACAATATGTGTATCAAATGAACGCGATTGTCTATTTTCACACAAAAACAATTTTCGTCAAACAATGTTGTATTAAAAATTTAGTTTTCACTCAAAAAAAGTTTTTCACCAATAAATTTTACTTTATATATATAATTTACAGTATACTGTAAATTAAAAATTACACTCTGATTTTTTTACACTTTTACACAACAATCCAAAAAAGTTGTATTTTTTTTGTGGAATTTTGTTGTGTAAAAGTGTAAAAAAAATCAGAGTGTAATTTTCGTTTTTTTTTAAATGAATACCCTTACTATGATATATATAAAAATAAAAAAAATATGCAATGAAATTGTAAAAAAAAAATTATTCAGGATTAACATTTGAAATTTATTTGGGGGATATTGCCACATTTAGAACTTCCAATTTAGGGCCACTTTTTCGAGCATTTCTTGCCGTAACACGAACAACGTCCAACGCCTCCAAGACGTCAATTGTTGCTGGTTCATCAGCATAAATTTGTGATTTCAAGTGGCCCAGAGGAAATAATCGAGAGGTGTCAAATAATGTTTCGTCGATGTCGATAACAATTGAGAGAATATTGTAATTTTATAAGGCCCGTTACAGTACAAAATGCTGTCAATAGTTATCGACATCGACGAAACATATACACTTTTTGTTGCTGTCTACGTGAATTTGTGGGCCGATTTGTAGGACAAAAATTTCTCTATATTGTGCCATCAATTTTTCGATAGCTTTTGGCATGAGAAAAAAAAGTTCCACTACGACATATCGAATAAATTATTTTCAAGGCTTTTTCCGAACTTTTATTTTCAAAGTTTTTTAGTAGGTAATAAACAATTTTTACGCTTTAATTTTTAAGTTTTTTTTAATATATCCTATCCAATTTAAAATTGTACGCTTAAAAGATGGCGATATAATTTTAAAAAAATGTTTTTTTAAAATTGTCGATTTTTTACTATTTTTTATTATTTTTAAGGCTCCAAACCAATTTTTATGTATTTTCTCCCGTATCAGATAGCTCATTTATAAAGAAATTCGCACGTTAAAGTCGATGTTAATATCAGTTTTTTGAAGAAAAAAATTGTAATTTTGAAACTCGTAAAAACCGCAAGAAAAACATTTTTTTTTGGAAAAACTGCTATCGACATCGTTTTTAGCGTACAATTTCACTTTGGAAAGGCAATGTTAAAAAAAATTAAATCAGCCGTTTTTTTTATTACCTACTAAAAAAAAAAAAACTTAAAAATAAAAGTTGAGAAAAGTCAAAAATTTAAATTTGTAGTTGTGGAACTTTTTTCCTCATGCCAAAAGCTATCGAAAAATCGATGGCACAATATGGACAAATTTTTGTTCTTACAAATCGATTACAAATTTATGTAAAATATAACAAAATATGCCTTTTACAGAAAATTTTTGATTTGGATAAATAAGTAGACTACATAGTGTTTGGACGAGAGAAAGCATGTAATTGCATATTAATCCGCACCTATTAATAACAATTATAAATTATTTTTTTATAATGGCAATATTAATCTTTAATAAATATTGTTCAATAATTTAAATAAATTATAGTTTAAATTGCAAATATTAATTAATTTTTAGTCTTGTAGTAAATTAGTAAATTTAGTTGCAGTGTAGTAAATTACAGTTAAATATATTTTATTGTTGTGGAAACTTTGTGAAATCTGACATTTAAATTTATTCTAGCTTTTACAAATTTGTGGACCAATTAATGGGAAATTCTTTTAAATCTATTGTGAAAAACCCAAGTCTGTTGTCAAAAACCTAACTCATACAAAAATATCATACACGTTAGGCTATGTATTTCTGTGTTGTATCAGACATATGATTTGTTTTATTTTTGTTTAACAAAAATATGTGTATCGTCTCTATGTCGTACAAAGAATAACAAGAAGGGAACGCTCTCTCTCTTTCTACAACAACAACCTCTCTTCTCACAAATAAGTAGTATGCGAATTCAACACACTTGAGAGAGAGATATATCATCAAAACATTTTATTGAAAATTGCAATTCTATCACACTCTTTCACAAACACGTAATATTTTTTGAATTTTTTTTCATACATTTAAACCATTAAAGTAACCCAGCAGTTAAGCAAGTAGTCAATGTATCCCTTAAAGACAGTAATTGTCACAAATGTCTTATCAGTTGGCTGACTCCATTTTATATATTTTGGTCATTAGACACGTGTGTGCACTTTGTAGTGCAGAGAGAAGACAATTGGTTAATTTATGCATCCCAAGTAATCTAGGGTGAAGACAATTGTCACTTAAGTGTCTCTAAGTAATCTAGAGTGTAGTCACTTTAAATGTTTTGTGAGTAATTCGTACAAACTGGTTTTTTTACAAATTGTGTTAATATAATTCTCATACAGTTTATTTTTATTTTTGCTTAAGTATACTGATATCGCATGTAATATAGCATGAAGTCAATAGTCACTTTAGTGTCTCTTAGTAACCTATGGTGAAGTCACTTCAACCTTTTTTTTGTTCTGCAGTTTATTTTACCCACCAGAAGCGTTGACTACCTTCGATCAGCTATCCGATAGTCACATTGTAATCAAAAGGGTCAATTGACCCCCTGCTTAGGACATGCAGTGTTAAAATAACTAGTCAAGTAGCTGATCAAGTAACCAGTTACAAAGCTAGTATGACAACTGACGCTATGTAACCAGTTTGTGAATTCAATGCGTTGCCTACTTTGGACCAGCTATTAGACAGTCCCATTGTAATCAAAAAAAGACAATTGACCCCCTGCCTAGGACATGCCCGTGTTAAAATGACTAGTCACGTGGCTATTGAAGTAACTAGCTCCCACCCTAAATGATGGGTAAAATCACTAGTTCGGTACTGTCTCCTAGAACTGCTGGGAACCGAAACATGTATGTGAAAGTGGTTTGAACACCGACACATATAAAAAAATGTTACCAATACATTCATAGAGTTAAGTTTTTTATGACAACCGACTTAGGTTTTTTTTTTGACTGCGTTTCAATTCTTGTTATTATTCTTTGATGTCGTATCACAATTTCAATAAATACATTTGGGGATTAAAACGGTCTGCTATTAAGTCATAATAGGACATTATGACCTAATAGCAGACCGTTTGAATACCTCAAATGAATGAATTTTTTTAATCCAAATAAAATTAGTCATCGTTTACTTAAATCAATTAAACATGTGAAAATTAATAATTATAAAAATATGTTATTTGTTTTTAGTAGAATAGTGTTCAAAAGAGTATACATTCTTATTAAATTTAATACAATCTTGAAAATCTCATTTATCATCGCTGAGTTCTACGCTATGGACTTTTTCGCTACAACACGCAACGCATTGCCTCTAATACGTTGGATGGAAAATTTACTTATCGTATATCATATTTATTAAAATTATATTGTAACATTAAAAGAAATAATTATTTGTAATTATTATTATCATATATTTAAAATACAAATTCAATTACTGATTACTGAGTCATTAAATTACCTACATAAAACAGTTTTACATTAATAAATTATTAATCGTTTTCTAATCATGTTCTATACATTTATAATATATTTTTAGTTTGTAATTACACCAAAAGCAACAGGTTATGGTTATGGATAACCGATACAATTAAGACATGCTATAGATTTTCTAAGATATGAAAATACATATGTACATACATGTATTATCGAATGGGATAATTATTTTATCCAAAAGCTTTCTGTTTCTACAGAATCGATACATTTTATTATATGTACGTAATATTAGTTAACAACCACTTAATAGTTCAAAAGATAGAAGAATAATTAAAACGATTTGAAAATACGAGTACATAATCTACGTTTAAGTTTCTTACTAAGAATTAAGTGTCTTAATTTTAAATAAATCATAATTGTCGGCGTTCGCTAGAAATCATATTTAAATTAATAAATTCTTTTAAAATTTGTTTAATGATATACAATAATTTGTGTTTTTTTTACATTTGCGGTAAGTATTTATGTTTGTAGTTGGGATATACAATTTTACAATATTATACCGCAAATGTGTTATTAAGTCATTCATCAATTGAGACGAGATTTCAATTCTCATCGACATTTATAAACTCTATCTAAAGCGGAAGAAATAACTTACGATAGTATAAGGCACGACAGCGCCAAAATAAGGACAGAATAGCACGCCAACATCCCTCAAAAATGAATAAATACATTTTTCAATCAGACAGTAAAGTAAGTAAATGCATATGTTGTTGTGTATGTAAAATTAAAATAATAATTGAGAACTCCTTTGAGATATGAACAGAAGGTTAATGAGTGAACACATACCCTCAATTGTGATTATATAGTGTGTTAAGTTAAGTGTCTTAGAAATGTTTAAATAGTTTTAATTAAAATTATATTCTTAAACTAATAAATTTCAGGTTATATCTATATTTACCTTTTTAGTTGGTATTTGAGGCACTTGAAGATGATATTTATCTTCACAGTATTGGCGTAACAGATGAATACCTTCAGTTCGATTATTGCCATAACGTGATTCCCAAGCGTCTAGCAAGCGATTGTAATAACGTGGAGCTTCGGTATATTTTAAATATTTGTGAGTGTCAATTGTAGGGAATATTCGTTCCAACGGCGAACACCGTGCCAATTCGTCTTCAGCAATTATAAGGCAACGCACATCATCCGGCGTCAGATGTTCCAAAATGCCATTAACGTACTTTTGAATAAAATAAATAAAAGCAATTAATATATGCATTTAAATTTTAATTAATTATACCATTAATTAATCACATAATGGCCCTACCATATTCGAATAGATCATTGAAAGTTATTTAAAAAAATGGTGTTACTTTTTCACGGTTGTCAAACAAAATTCACCCACAAAACGCGGTAAAGTTTGGAGATAATTTTTTTTTTATCAAAAAAAGAAAACCAAATAGTTTATTTTTAAATATCAACCTGTAGCCCGTTTCTGTATTTCTCGAATCGAAAAACTTTCCGCATGAAACGATTGAATTGCAACAAAAACAGTGTAAAATGAAACAAAATATGTTCTTTCTCGCACAAGTGTTTCTGTATCTTGAGTTTGCGAGAATTATCTGTCATTTAAATAATTTTCCAGCAATTATTGGAAGGATGTGAGAAAAAGTGTTTCAGTAACAATATTTTGCGAAAAGTTTCTCACAATAACTGTCAAAACAAGTCACATTTGAAATTGGTGTGAGAAAAACAAAATTTTAAAAAATATAGATATTTTTTACTTCGTATTTATAAATATGGAACCCAAATCAGCCGAAAATGTAAGTAGCACAGAGTTTGAATAAAATAATTATATTACATGTGTATGTAAGTACACAAAAATGTGTTTCAAAATTATTTTTTTAAATTCAGCAGTTTTAAGCGCCACACTTTACTTTTTGTTTTATATTTAAATGATGACAATCAATAAAACACAATTGTTATATTTTGGCATTTTAAATTTTTTTTAGCTTTTCACTGTTTTGGTTTTATTATAATTTCTTTCGTTGACGTTTGTCTTGCATTTGACCCTTAATTACTGGAAATATTCCAGTAAGAACATGTTTTCGCATTCAAATACAGAAACACTTTTTTCTCGCACATCGAGAAACGATGAAATTTTTTGTTTCACACTTCATGTGAGAAGTTTTCCGATGCGAGAAATACAGAAACGAGCTACTGGCTCGGATCTATATTTAAAATTTGCGGTAACTGGAAAAAATTCGATGTTTTACTATTTTGACTTAAAAAATAATTTTTGTGGGTTAGGTTTCTATTCCAAAATGACCCGAAAAAAATGTTATCGTAAATAACCCAACATTTGCCATCGCGTAGTGCTAGGGCCAAAATTTTGTTATAGCCCTAATGTACATACATATCGTCACCTTAAATTCAAACGGACGTAACTAAACAACAATTCGAAATCGATATTTTGACTGATTGTGGTTCTTTTTATCAAACTACATGCTCACGCATTCTAGACCCCTGCAATCAAAAATGGCAACGTTATTCAAACGCAAAAAACTGCCAAGAATACGTTAATTATTATTGATTTTATAAAGTTTCTTGCATCTCCTATAAAAAATAAGTGTTTACGTCCGTTTACATTTAAGGTGACGATATGAACGTTGAACATGGCCTTAAAAAAACAAATCTTATTCTATTAATCGATTTAATCCATATCGATTAAAAGTTGTAAAAAAATATAAATTCCTGATAATGCTTCAAATATTGTTTGCGCCAAAATAACACTCAGTGATTTTTCTTATTTTGCCTTTAATTCATATTTTCCTTAATATATATTAAAGCAGAATGCTATGCGTTGTAGTATATTATTAATTAAATGTCAAAATTCTAAAGAGTTGTAAATACTTATTTTCCCTCACCTGTGCTGTCCCACTTCTCCCTCTACTTGAAAAGAATCCATCTGTCCAAATAATTAGAAAAAATCCTAAATAAACCAATGTATTTAAACGGTAAAAATAAGAATTGAATTTTTTTCGCGATATAATTTAATTGATAATTCTCTGTATTCTTTTATTTATTTAGAGTCTTCTAAAATTATGTGTAATGTTAGTACTCAATATGTGGAGGTAAATGTAGTAAAAATTATAATTTGTTAATTATATGTATAAATACCTCATCACGATCCTCCATACTTTTACGTGTGAATGTATTATGCTTGATTTTTTCGGTTCGCGATAAATAATTTATATACATACGTTTATCGTAGCATATGGGTCCAGGCGGTAAAGACATTTCCATGGCGATTTCCATTTGTCGCTCGATAGGAATTTTAGGTGGTATCTAAAAATATTTTTCCATACATGAGCTTTTATATAAAATTTTTACGCTACAAACAATAAATTCTTACATTATATAAAGCTGTATTCAAAACACTCTGGACAAGTGGAGCCTTTACATGTGAATCTAAAGGTAGTTCGGAATGCAATGATGGTGAAATATTAACTTCTAATAACCAAGGAACTAAATCTGCATCCAATAGAACATCAAAACCAAACAGTTCAAAACAACTGTATTTTGACTCGACATTTGCTCTAATCATATTGTTAATTGAATTTTCGCCAGCTAAAATTGTTCGCAGCACTAAACTTCTTAAAGCTGCCCACAGCAGATCGGTACGAACACCACGACTACCTAAATATGTCCACAACGATTTTATCGTCCATTTGTGACCATGACAGGCATTCACATCTTCATTCTTCGAATAGTTCGATGAAAATTTATTTATACTATAATTGGTTAAATGCATACAACGGTCATTTAACGTATCTGATTTATCACTATATTTAACTGTAATGAAAGTAAGCAAATATATTTGATTAAAGACGATTGTAGTGAAAAACAAGAAAACAAACAATAAATGTAAATAAATTTTATAAAAATCGTTATTCCAGAAAATGTTGTCGATTTTTGTATCAAATGCTAACAAGTCATCTACGTAAGACACTATTTTTTCGGGTCAGCACTCAGTGGATAAATAACATGATGGTATAATTGAGTATACATTCCTGCAAAAAGTCCATAATAGTAATGATGTTTACAGCTGATGAGACAAGAGTACAATGATCTGCTTGCGTACTTTTTGCAGGAATCCTCGCAAGATATATTTTGAACATATCCATTTTCGGATATATTTTGAACATATCCATTTTCGGTCGGATATAGGAGGTGTAAATAGTACGAACAGATACCGTTTATAAAACCTGAGGCATTTGAAAAATGTGTTTAGTCCAGCGAATATCACGCTGAATTCTAAAATACAGAATGCCAGGGTTGTTTTTTATTTTCACAATATTGTAGTGGTACATCAGACAGACTTAAAAAATAGTTCAATGAATACAAATGATTGAAAGTATGAAGTAGAAGATCATTTGAAAAAATGTTATATATTATTCTATCAAATGATCTTCTACTTCATACATTGGGAGAAAAAACGGTACCTTGCGGTACCCATCATTCATCCATGGACTTTTCTGATAAGATCCCATCAATAACAACTCGGGTCCTGAGCCCCTGACCTCACGGGGGCCTTTTTTTGAGAATTAATATCATTTCGAAATTTAAATGGTTATTGATAATTTTTATATATTTATGACGATTTTTGCGTAACTGGGTTTCTGAAGCAGTTACGTACTTTCAATTAGTCCAAAAATTAATTTTTTTATCGTCTTCAACCAAAATATGGAAAATTATGTACGAATCTTTGGTCGATTATGTTAATAAACCACGCAATAACTTCGATCAGTATGAATCCACGGCAAAAGAAAAAAACAAATGATGACTATAATGATAAGTCTAAAAGAACTTGTATTCGCATCCCATTTTGTGAAGGGTCGTCAGAAAATGTGCAGTTGAATGGCATATAAAAATTCCGGGTAGATACGTTTATTCCTATAATCGATACATTATATGATCATTTAAAAACCTTTCGACTGCATACCAACAAATTGAAAACAAATTTAGTTTCTTTCATATTTAATTAAAATTAATTCTGAACAATTGACAGAAAAATTTGAAGAGTATTCAGAATTCTATCACGAAAACATTAATGCTCATGAGTTGAAGTCAAAATATTTTAATTTGAGGCAGTACCATAAATTAGAGGAAACTTTTACAAACGTTGAAGTTGCTACAAGAACATTCCTTTCCTTAATGATTACAAATTGTAATCGAGAGCGTTCATTTTCACAACTTAAGATAATTAAACATAAATTACGAACAAAACTATGTTACAAGAACTTGTCAATTATGTTAATTAAGTGTGATATCCTTAACAGGATATGATTGATTATACTGATGGATCGTTATGTAGCTGGATTTTTGAGAATGGTCTTTCTGTTAAATTTAATAAAACTAAGGCAATGCTATTTGGTGATAGCGGTGGTAATAACTTTTCTGTTACCTTGAATGGTGATTTAATTGAATTTGTTGATAAACTTATGTGTCTTGGTCTGATTATTGATACAAAATTGAGCTTTGAAAGTCACATTAATTCAACAGTTTTTTTTTTGTTTGTTTTTTTCATTAATTCAAAAAATTACAATTTTCATTAATATGGTCTCAGCACCTCTAGGGCATTGTTGAGACAACGTTGGCTACAATATACAAATTATTAATGCTTCAAAAACTGATTTAAAAAATTTAAAAAGAGATAATATTACATTAGAAAATTTAATAATTTATACTATATTAAAAGCATTTCAATATTATTTAAATAAAAATCTTTAAGTTTTTTCTTAAACAACGATATTGACGAACAGTTTTTTATAGACTGAGGCAAATTATTGTATTCTAAACTACCAATATACTCAATTCTTTGTTTTGTGATTTCTAGACGACATCTAGAAATCCACAAATTCAAGTTGTTTCTTGTATTAAAAACAGTCTGGTTGATAGAAAATCTGATTGTGTGATGTCCAATTCCATGTATTATTTTATAAATATAAGTCAATAGCTGCAGTTTGTAAATACCATATATTGGTAACTTTTTTTAGCAATATCCCTATACAGCAGCAATGTCGGATATATTTGCGGCAGATTAAACACAGCCTTTAACGATCAGCGTTTTTTTTAAATCCATAAACAAGTGTAATATAGTTAAGATGACTTTGAACCAGAGCTTGAAAAATTATATATTTGGTTTTTTCATCAAGTTTATGTCTTAGTTTAAAAAGAATACCAAGTGCTGGAGATATTTTCGATCGAACATATTTAATATGATGATTCCATGTTAAATTACTTTGCAGGATAATTCCCAAAAACTTTATTGAATCGACTTCAATGATTTCTTTTCCATCTATAAACAAAGGATCTTCTCCAGAAATTCGATGTGGTTGGGGTCTGAAACGTACTAGTTTTGTTTTGTTATGATTTAACACTAATTTATTTATTCTGGCAAATTCTTTAATTAATGATGCATCTCTTTCTGCAGATATTTTAAAAATTAAATTTCCCTTATATGGGTATAGTAGACATAAATCATCAGCTACATTATAATTTTTCCATTTAGCCCCAAATTGTTGATGTCATTAACATAAATGTTAAACAATAAAGGCCCCAGCACACTCCCTTGAGGAACTCCATATTCGACATTAGCCATTGAACTTATGCTTTTATTAATTTGCACATACTGCTTGCGGTTTTGCAAATAACATTTAAAAAATTCTAATTCCTTGTCTCTTACACCATAAAATTTTAATTTTTCAGCTATTATTGAATGATTTACAAGATCAAAAGCTTTGGAAAAATCATAAAAAATAGCACCAACTCCTCTAAAGCCTCTATCCAAACCATCACAAATATAATTGACAACATTCACCACTGCTTCATCTGTACCACAACCCTTTCGAAAGCCATATTGACTAGGATATTTTCAAATATCTTATCAATAACAGATAAAACTGCAACAGGTCTAAATTTATCTAGTGTATTCCCAAGAACTTCCTTAGGGATAGGAATAATTCTGTGAATTTTAAGACTGTCGGGATATATTGAATGACTCATACATGAGTTAAAAATTTTTGTTAATAACGGTGTCACAAATTCTTTACATTCAAAAATACACTTGGATGTTATACCATCACTTCCTGGAGTTTTATTAATATCCAAATGCGTAAGTAAATCATAAACTTCATTTTCATTTGTATGATGTAAAATAAATTTATTACGATTATATCTTAAAGATCGAAACACATTACAATGATCTGTAGAGTTATATATAATTCCATTATTTAAACTTTCCACAGATTTCAAGAAATGTTGATTTAAAATTTCGGCTTTGTCGTGATCATTTTCAATTATTTGATTTTCATTATTCTTCACAGTAATGCCAGATCTTGAAATTCTTTCTAGAGTTTTATTTATAAATTGCCAACATTTTCGTGGATTATCACGGGTATTATTTATATTATCATGGTAATAATTAATCATACACTTTTTAATTGCTATTTTTAATATTTTGCTGATTCTCTTAATGCAGTTATCAAAATCATCTTTATTCTTTGCTTTTTTTCAATAGTTTCCTTTTGTATTCCATAAGAGATTGTAAATTAGCATTTATCCATGGTGTTAATTCGAGTTTTAAGTCTTTTCTCGTTCTGGTTACAACTGTTGAATTAGTAGCAGCATTTTTTATAGACTCTATTAAATAATTGGGATTATCAGTAAAGCTTGAAACCATCATAGTGCGATTTAGATTTTCTTTAATAAGTTCATAATTATAATTATAACGAACAATGTCTACAAAATCAGTTGTATTAGCTGCAGAGTCAATTATAATATTTATAAGGTTATGATCTGATAATGTCCATTCTAAGTTCAATTTCAATATTGCAAAACACATTATCTAATGAGGTCCCACTGCTAGGCCGAGTAATAAGAGTATGACAGTTTCTGAAATCATAACATCGAAAAGGGTCATTCAAATCATGTGCCAGAGGATTATTTATAAAATCAACATTAGTGTCGCCAACAAATATACAACGATTTGGAGCCATACTTGTAAGACAATTTTCAATATATTCAAAGAATTTCTCAGTGTTACATTTTGGTGATCTATAAAAAGATATTAGCTTTATAGGTTTTTTTGTTACGTTTTGTCTTGGTATATTGAGTACAATAGTATCAATAAAATCTTTACTCTCACAGGTTTCAACAGAAAATAATATGCCATCTCGAATATATATTGACGTACCACCATAACAATCAGATCTGCAGCAATGAATTGTATTATACCCCGGAATTTTGTAAAGTTGTACCAGTTTACTATCAAACCATGTTTCTTGGATACAAATAATATCGGTAGTTTAGGTAATAAAGAAATTTTAGATTTAAATTTATTAAATTTTGTAATGGAGGAAATGCTTCTAACATTTACAGAAAATATAGAAAAATAAGATTTACTTTGAGTTTTTAAAAATGTCACATAAGACAAAATTGAAAAAAAGTATTTGTTTAAATTCATTATATTGAGTTTTATGTATTAAAATGTACTATATTAAAAACAAAAATAAGTAAATATTTAAGCAGGTGACTAAAAGGGTGAGTGAACTTCATCATCATCATTATCATCATCATCTACAATAGGATTCTCACGACGCAGAGACCTTCGAGTGATATTTGTTGTTGCTTCCAGCAATATATTATCTACTTCCTCAAAAGTTTTTATAAGTTTCGGTTTTGACAATTCACTTCTTTTAACATAAACACTAGGGTTAGTTTTACTCTGCGTAAACTATATATGTACTTTAGATTTGGTTTTAACCTTTTCACATTAAAAAACGTCTTGTTCATGGTTTAATTATGCAAATATTTTTATATGCCTTATTTTTATATGCCTTACTTGTCAGTTAAACTCAGCTTAACACGCTGTTATATTAAACATCAAACATATTTTGCGCGATTTAACCAATGATTGTGTTTCTCACTAATGGATTAATTTTTTTTTTTTTTTAATTTTGTAATTTTGTAATTGCCATACTTACAATTTTCATATAAATATAGCATTACTTAAAATTTTATAAGAAAAAGCAACCGCGTAAATTTTAACTTTGTAAAAGAAAATGTGACATTAAAGTATATAAAATGTATACTAAAAATTATATTGATGTTAATAAAGCAAATCAAAGAGCTGCTGTGCTGAATTTTATACTTAGGTTTATCTCACCAATGATGCTCAGTTAAACCTAGATTAATAGCATATAAACAATATGTGAGAAACACAATTTTTGTTTAATTTAGGTTTAAACGAAGAATGTAGATTATCTTTACCCCAGAAACTAGCTCTTAGAAGTGTAGTCTGGGACATTGGGTTACTAAGCTACGACTTGCATTCAATAGAGTTATGAGGTATCTTTACTCTCTTACATTGCGGCAGCATGTCTCACATATGTTTCGAAATTCTTGGGTATGTCTTTTGTTGGTGTCATTCACCCTTATCGTGGTTGTGTTTTTCTGAGGATATGAATATGTTTGACTTATGTGTTGCATTAAATGATTGATATACTCTATTACAGTTCTTTTTATACCCTTCAGCTTCGTGAGAAGGGTATATATAAGTTTGTCATTCCGTTTGTAATTTCTACATTTTTCATTTCCGACCCTATAAAGTATATATATTTTATACAACTAAACTCTTGTTTGGTTGTGTGTTGGTTTTTTTGACAAAAAATCAACAAATCGTATGTTTGAATGTGCATGCTTTGCGTATTTTGTTTTTCTTTTGTGTTTTGTTTCTTTTGGCGTTGTTGTTGTTTTTTATACAATTAAACGTATGTTTGGATGTGTGTTGGTTTCATTGCCTTGCGTATTTTGTTTTTTCTTTTGGTGTTCTGTTTCGTTTGGCGTTGTTGTTGTTTTTTGTGTTCTTGATAAATTTAGGATGCTGTAAGCTGAAAATGGGCAATGCACATACATACCTATATACTTATTATAAAAAATAATAATGCATCCACAACAAAGGTGAAGGGTATATAAGATTCGGCATAGCCGAATATAGCACTCTTACTTGTTTTTTATAGTGATTGCTTATTCCTATTTATAGTTTTATTCCAGTTCCAATGTTAGTATGACACACTCTTTGTGGATTGAAGTAATAATTCTTTTTTGTTTTGACTCAGTTTTATGTAGTTGCTGTTTGTACGCTGCCTAAATCTTTTTTGCTACTACTGCTGTTTCTCCAAATATGTAAGAATTTTTTTGTGGTACTTCTTTGGTTGTTTTCTTTGTTGGACTTTTGGTTGACCTTGTGTGTTATTAATTTACTGAATATTGGTATTGATATTTTGATGAGCTTAGGATTTTAATTATTATTGCTGGTGGCTATTGACTTTTTCTTTGAGGATGCTGTAAATATGTTATGAAGTTCTACTGTTTTGGGTGAGAGGCTATTATTTATGTTGGTAATAATAATAATAATAATGTCTTTATATTATGTTTTGAGCATTGTTTGTATATTTGGAGCTGGTCACTTGAAATTATGTTTTGCCTTCAGCTCTATTATTGTTTATAATTGGATCGAGTTGCTCTATTGCCTTGTTGACATTTTTGGAATGCTGATATCTTGAGTGATCTTATTTACATAATTTTCTAATTTCTATACTGGCTAAGTGTTCTTCAGTTGTCAGTTCTATTGTTTGGGTTGTATCTCATTTTCATTCATATTAGCTTTTGATATTTTGGTTTAAAATAGTTGGCAGTTTCTGAGAGTCTGCCATGTTTCACAGGGGTATAAAATGGCATTGTGTATTAACTTATTGTATTTATCTTCCTTAATGGATCTGGGTTGTTTTCAATGTTGTACTTCTGTAATTTTTTCCAGGGGCATAACTGTTATAACCAATATTGGAAAAAATCCTGAAATAATTGTTTATCAAGAATTTTTGAAAAATGGTCCCTGAGTAACAGTTAAAAATAACCAATATTATTTTGGTCTTTGGTAACCATTATAAACGATTTTTATTTTATTTGGTCTTCAATAACCATTATGAAAGATTTTTATATTTTTTGGTCTTCAATAACCATTATAAAAGATTTTTATTTTTTTAGGTCTTTGATAACTATTTTTTTTTTTTTTATTCATCATTTATTTATTGTATCTTCATTATTTAATGAACTAACAATAAGTGGTTCAAATCTTATATCTAATATTATTATTTAATTAGTCCAGCCAGTGCCGGACGAAAAAATTTTGTGTTCATGGTTGTTTTGGTTAAATTGGCATTCTTCCTTCTAGATTAGGTCTGCTGTGTCCCTCCTTCTTAATCGAGTGTGGCCACGGTTATCTAATATGTTGCGGGCCAGCGGGTTTGGGTGAACTTCAAGTTTTTTTAAATATTTTTGTACGTTTTTCGAGATTTCAGTTTTTACAATGGGCACGTTTAGATCTTTGTGTATATTCGCGTTTTTGATATACCAGGGGGCAACTGTGATCATTCTTAGAAACTTGTTTTGGCGTCTTTGGATCTTTTCTACATTTGACGCTGAGGCCGTGCCCCATAACTGTATGCCATAACACCATATCGGTTTTATGATCATGTTATAAAGTAGAAGTTTACAATCTAAACTAAGCGTGGAGTTTCTGCCAATAAGCCAATTAATTTGAATTGATTTCAATTTCATTTGAGTCAACTTTGCATCTATATGACTTTTCCATGTAAGGCGACGATCGAGATGTATTCCGAGGTATTTCACTTCCGATTGTTGAATTATTGTTTGGTTATTGATATGAATAGGGGGGCATGATTCTCTACGCAATGTAAATGTAATGTGTGTACATTTTTGCTCGTTAAATTTAATTTTCCATTGTTTTAACCATTTTTCTAGTTCAAATATGTGGTTTTGTAAGTGACGAGACGCTTCTTGAGGGTTTTCATGAATGCTTAGAATAGCAGTATCATCAGCAAATGTTGATGTATGAGTGCGATTGTTAGTTGGCATATCAGACGAATACATCAAATATAAAAAAGGTCCCAGGATACTGCCTTGGGGGACTCCAGCTTCAATGGGTTGTGCAGTACTTAAAAAGTTTCCCTCTTTAACCTTAAATGTTCGACCAGTTAAATAGCTTTCCAACAGCTTATGTGTGTTTGCCGGTAAATTTTGACTCAATTTGTATATTAATCCAGCATGCCATACCTTATCAAACGCTTGAGAGATGTCGATGAAGAGTGCAGAACAGTATTTCTTTTCTTCAAACGCTTTTCTCACCATATTTACAAGTCTATGGGTTTGTTCGATAGTACTGTGTTTTCTTCTAAATCCAAATTGATGATTCGGAATACAATTGTTTTCAGTTAACATCGGGTACAATTTGTTCATAAGTATCTTCTCAAATAACTTTGATATATTAGACAATAGGCTGATGGGTCTGTATGATTCTACTTTTGTGTGATCTTTTCCCGGCTTGGGTATCATGGTAACCAGTGAAACCTTCCATTCTGGAGGATAATATTCAAGTCGTAATATAGCATTAAAAATAAAAAGAATTATTTTTATTGCTATCCGGGGTAGCTCCATAAGCATCTTGTTGCTGATCTTATCCATACCAGGCGCTTTCTTGGGATTTAAATCAGCAATAGCATTTTCGATCTCTCGAATCTCAAAACGTAGGGGTACGGCTGCTCCAAAATAGGGTGCAACAGGTGGCAACTCAATTGCTTCGTTTGATGTGTTCGGTGTAAATACTTTTTTTAAATGATTAACAAACAGATTCCCTTTTTCAGTATCATTTCTTGCCCAACCACCACTTGAATTTCGCAAGGGGGACTTACATATAACGGGTCTTTTAAGATTTTTTGTTGCTCGCCATAATGAGTAATCCGATTGCGGGGTTGCGTCCAGGCTTTCTAAATATTTATTCAATGATTCCATTTTTCGAAATTCCAAGGGCTTTTTAAGTCTTTTTATACAATCTTTAAGCTTCGATTTTAGTTGGGGGGATCTGTGCAATTGCCACTCTCTTCGAAATCTTCTTTTTTCATTTAAGAGCCGTTCGACATCTGCAGAATTAATTCTATTATATCTGAATTTTCGGGGTGTTTGGGTAGCATGTTGAGCAGCCATTCTGAGATTTTTATCGAAATTGATAAGAGAGTGATCGATGTTTTCTGGTGTTCTTAGCGGTATGTTTTCCGAGCAATGTGTACTGAGGTATTTTTTATATTTGAGCCAATTTATTCTTGTGCCTGCCATCGCTAAATTACCAGTCGGGGATACAATTTCTAGGGGGCTCAATAAAGTAATAATAGTGGGTGAGTGATCTGAAGATAGTTCCAGCGAGGATTCAATTTGAATCATTTCTCTAGGGATATTTTTCATCACGCTAAAATCAAAAAACTTTTTTAAGAAATCTATACACGTTAAAATGGTTTTCGAAAGTGCGCCTTGTATGGGAGCTATGACTAATTATGGACCAATCGTCACAAAATTTAAGAGTGAGAGTTCGACTTATATAAAACTTATTTGTTCTGAATTTGGTTTGGATATCTATAGACTAAGATATTTATGAGGGATTATCTATTTTCAGATAGGACAATCGTATGGGGGTTAGGAGAAATAATAGAACGATTCTAACCAAATTCAATAGACTTCATCCTTGGGGCACTATACGCTATATCACTATGGTGGTGTAGGGTATAAATATTTGTAATGGTTGTAGTCTATCGAAGACCAAAAAAATTTAAAATTTTCATAATGGTTATCATAGACTAAAATTTTTTTGAGTTATTTATAATTGTTATTATTTTTTTGCAGTTATTTTTTCTATAACCAATTGCTTATTTAAAAAAAAAAATAAGTTATTTCGGGTCCCTGATTTTTTCTAAATCGAACTCAATACTTTTTATTATACAATGAGTTTTGTTTAGATAATTTGACACTTTTGTAGTCACAAATTCAGTTTATTGTTATATGCCAGGGCTCGAGAGCCCTGACATACCTTGTGGTATTACACTTTTAAAAATTAATGTGAAACAATTGATTCCGTGGTAATCTAAAAATGTAATAATTGGATAAATAATAATAACTTACCAGATGCAAATCGAGCTAATCCATTGTGATACATGTATACGCGCAATGGATTAATAGAGGTAACTAAGACATATAAACGTAAATCAAATTTACTTCCATTTATTAGCAACGGACGTTCAATGTACTTTTGGACGATAAGAGGTTTTCGTTTGGGTATTTGTGCCCATCTATCGACTACGCGTATTCCAGTACCCCGAGCACTTGCTGGTGGTTTTATGATCCATTTAACATTTTTCTGAGCGTATTTTGGCCAACTTTTACGCAGTTGTTTTAGATCATTTGGTATAATGTAAGTCCTGTTATTGGATACAAGTTTGATCTACTAGTTTAGATTTGTGATGTTAATATAAGTGTGCATTACTTACTTGGGCATGAATCCAAAATCTTTCTTTCCATGTTTCCCCATTAATTTAACTAAATTTTTCCAACATGAATCCTTTCTGCCTATTTTAAAGGAACCTGGCAAGTGATTGATTTTTTGGTATGGTCGGATTGTTTTAAAACATGGCGACTTCATATGCTTTCCCCAGACACCCATCCAGTCATTTGTTTCTAAGAAATAATCATACAATTAATATAAATGAATTCATAGAACGCTTATCGGAAGAGTACTTTTTAGTAAACGCATCCCACTATTCGCTAAAATGGAGCGCACAACCCGTGGCATAACATTCGTAACTCTCCATTTGAGTATACGATAGAGATCGGTAGGAACCTCCGGACCTCTTTTTGTATTTGAAGAAAACGCTAAGTACGGTGGTACATTTGGAAATAAACTAGGCACTAAAAGAGCATCAGGGTTATCTAAACTTTCAGATTCTGAATTAATTGAAGATTGTACCGATGGTGATGTAGAGACCACATCCAGAGAATGAGTTAATTTATAAGCGTACGTCCTATAACCTTCTTCGGAATCTGAAGAAATATCTGAATCACTGCTGCTACCGAAATCTGAAACTAAGCATATGACATGATAATAAATTAACATATTATAATACAAATTATATCAATTGCAACATATTGTACATACCATTATCAAAATCCTCATCGTCGTCATCGTCACTCTTGGCATCATCATTATTATTGTTATTGTTTCCATTCAAATTATCCTCACTTTTATTACCATCAATCTGCTTACTGCTATCACAGGGTTTTTTTCTCAATTCTTTAATGTGACTCATAGAATTAAGTACTTGTACATGATCAACAACACCATTTTTCTTCTGACAAGATGTCACATCAACATCTGGGGTTTTACTATCGTCCTTTGTCTCGTTATGCAGTTTAAATTTAGATCGTTGCAATCTAATATTAGAAGCTGATAAACGAGATAGACGTGGACTTTGAATATTGTAAATTAAAACTCGTCGATTTTTTGGTGGAGGTGAACATTTTTTAACAGGTGTCGAAACTTTCAGAAACGAAGAAAAACAAATTATTAGTATAATTTTTTAATGTAAAATCTTGTAAGTTGCGCAAAAGTGCGAAACTAAGAAGATCAGAGTACATTTCGCACAAATATAATAAGAAATATGAAATTGATGGAGAATGTGGTTATTATTATATAATGTTTATTATTACATGAAACTATGATGGCCATTTTCTTAAAAAAGCTCCTTATTGTTTGTCAACTATACCATTTTGGTCTTATGCAGTAGTTTTACAATTAAAAAAAAAATAAAATAATTTAACCCAAATGGGGTAAAAATAAGCTAAAATGTTTTCTTTTTTAAATTGAACCTTTTCAGATTGAGAGGCAGAAAATTGTCAAATTATTTTTTATTATCGATCAAAAATAAAAGATATTTCCTGTGGAACTATATTGTAATTTTAAAGTACTTCTATGGAGTTTTCTAGGAACTAAGTAAGCTCATTCTGACAACTTGGACGACATGATATGGTAGAGTTAATCACCTAGCTTGCAACCCGACCACCGCTACTACATTCCTTATTTCAGACCCCGGAATATTCCGTCAATCGATCTAATAGGGGGGTCAGACGGCATGTATTGCTTGTGTATTGGGACATGTATTCGATACATATGGAATTCCATGTGTATATCAAAATTCACGTTATACATACGATTCATAATTTCCACGTTCAAACGTACATATGTAATTACATGTGACATAACCTCTATTAGTTTATATGTTTGTTGTTTTTAACAATATATTTATTTAAAACATTTTTAAATCACAATAAATATATTTAATGCAATGAAATTTCTTTCGTTACGATTTTTCTTTACTCTTTTTTGTTTTGTTTTGTTTTTTTTATTTTGCACTCACACAGTGTTGTATTTCAAAATACAACACTGTTATACACACGAAAATAGAACATGCTCTAATTGCCAAAAATGTCACGAGTAATACACATGTATTTTACATACACAAAGTTGCATATGGATCACATGGTATGTATATGTTTACATATGGAAAAATGTCCCAATACATGGCACAAAACACAAGCAATACATGCCGTCTGACCCCCCTTTAATGAAAATCGCGTCCTACAAGTAGTATCTGTGGACCATTTCGTTTGTGCGCGATGTGATTTTCTGGTAAACCGATATTCTGTAGAGTATAATTATGGAGTGTTTCGCCATCTCGTTAAGAGAAGCCCGGCATTCTAGGACCAAATGGGATGTCGTATGGAGACCCCTGATAGATTTTAGGGCTGTTTGGCAATAGGTATACAAGTAGTAGTGAATTGTTTATCCATAACATAACAAGGTATTAATTTAAAAAAAAATGGAAAATTACACTCTGAGTTTTTTTACATTTTAAGAAACAAACGCAAGATAAAAATTCAAAAAAAAGTTGTATTTTTTGAGGAAATTTGTTCATGTTTTTGTTGTGTAAAAGTGTAAAAAAAATCAGAGTGTAATTTTAAAAAGTATAAAAAGTTAAAGTTTACAATTACCTTTGGATTTTGTTGGAGTCGCAGGCAATTTTATGTGTCTATGAGATATCTCCTCTTTGTCACTTGAAGTTTGTTGTTTCTGATGTCTCCTCGTTGCTTCATAAATATTCGAGGCATTTACATTTCCCTCGACAATACCCATCTCGCCAACTGGTATTTGATTGTTATAACCAACATTTCCACCATTCTCCGCATTGTTTGTTTGTAATTTACGTTTATTTTTCTGTTGTTGAAGGAACAACGTGGCAGCTTTGGAATCCTGTTCACTAAAGCTTTGGCAATTATATTCATGAGCTTCAAATGATTTATGATCTAAATAATCACCGCCAGCACTTTTTACCTGTGCCACATCATTTGAATCATAATGCCAATTTCCATTATCAAACGCAGCTACTTCGTTATTGTTTGCAGTTTTTTCTCTCAGCACATAATTGTAATTCGCTCGAGCAGTGTTCTCAGTATCGTTGTCATTCTTGTCCGCCATCAAGTTGTTAGCTTCGACAGATATCAAGTCATATTTGGCTATTAATTGACTTTCGGTGGAATGCGAACTTTTCTTGGAAAAGGGCATTTTTGATGTGACTGGTAATTTTCTGCCTCGCCCCGAACTACTTGCTAATTTAGAGCTACGACTATTTTGATTATAGAAGTAAGAGTAATAGTGCTGATAGTGTTGTTCACTCATAAAATTAGGTCTGGATTGATCCGAACTATAAATTAATTATAAAAGGAGGTTTATGTGAAAATTATATAATTCCAAAGACAAAGCAAGCTAAAACAAACAAAAATTCAAAATATCTAAAATTTTTAATAAATCAAATATGCAATAATCGTGTTATATTGTGGGTAGGAGGTGGATATTGGATATCATAATAATAGAAACGTACAAATGAAATAAAAATTGTCTATAAATTTGTAAGTATCAAGTATGTGTGTATGTACTAGGTATGTTTGTATGGTGTTATTTATTGATAACAAAAAAAAAAAAACAAAATGGAAATGGTTTCATTAAATAAAAAGTTAAACAATTGTGGTAAAGAAAAATAGAGGAAATTTAATTAATTTGAATTATTACGATTTCAGTTGCAGACATTCTGTTGTTGGCAGTGATTGGTGATGATGTTTTTCTCCAATAAAACGTTCGTCGAATTTTTTATTATAATTATTATCATTATTATTGTTATTAACAGAACTCTGATGAACACTGGGTGGTGGTATACCATGGTCACTGTACACATCTTCATAAGCACTTTTTTTAGAATAATGATAGTGATGACTGTGATCGTTATGATAATGACGTTGCTCACGTTGATGAACTTGACGATACTGATGATCTTGTTTCTGGTGTTGTTGAAATTCACTCGCTTTGTGATGATAATGATCAGGATGATGTTGATAACTAAGCTTATGCGTTCTGTATGTCGAAAGTGGAGATTTCGGAAGCAAATCAAATCCATCATCTAACCCACCATCATTCTCGTAATCATATGCTGGTTGATGATTTCTAAATACTTCAAACTCTTGTTGAAATCGTTTCGGCATCTTTATCACATTTTCATCGTCTTCAATATTTAGGTCGATTGTTTCTGGTAATGAACTATAGTTTGCTATTTTTATTCCATTGATAACATAATAAAACCCATTCTCAGCCACTTGTAAACTACGATGTTGATGGTCATGTTGATATTTTTCAATCTCTCCGTTATATTTGGAATACATATCACCTTTTTTCAGTTGTTCATTAAGATTAATATACAACTTGTGTATGTTACGTATGAAAACACTAATATTTTTGATTCAGCTTATTCTACATAAAATACATAATAATAAATAACATACATTCATGAAAATAATTTCAAACACATATTAATATTCTATTATGTATTATGTTAATGCTTCAAATACATAAATTAAATTCTAAACCACTCATTTATTTGGTATATGTATATGTATAACACAGGTGTGATGGACTAAAACCTAATACTACGGCAATATCTTTCAGACAATAATACAACTTATCAGAAACACTCCTGACGTACCATGGAACGTCATTTGGTGCGATACTGACATGGCATTAAGAACGTTTTAGAAAAACAAAGCTATTTTTAGTTTTATGAGTCAATGCGTATATTGTCTTTAGTATCTGAATTATTTTTGAATTAGAATACCCAACCAACCGACATAAAGTCCAGCACACTATCATCAATACCATGGGGTTATCCCAATATATATATATGGGGCATTTCATGTCAAGTGAACCAACTTTTGAAATCGATGTCTTCCGATCGGGATGAAATTTGCACCAAGTTTTTCCCATATTGGAGAAAAAATCGATTTTGCAAAAAAAAAGTCAAAAATTTTATGTTTTGAGATACAAAATATTTATTTTGATAGATATCCCACTCGCATCCAACTAAGCGACCAAATAGGTGCTCAAGGAAAATATCTAAGCTTTATTTTAAGAAAAAAAGGGCCCATTTTAAAAGGGCCCATTTGTGTCTGAGTTACTATCCAATAGAACTAACCTTGGTGCAAATTTCATCGATCGGAAGACATCGATTTCAAAAGTTGGTTCACTTGATATGAAATGCCCCATATATATATTTTTTTTTTAAATAAGTAAGCAAGATGTGATGTGCTCGTATGATGGATTAGTATGATTTAAATTAGTTGAATAAGATGATGTAGTGAGGTACTATTTTCCTACAATTATTTTGTTGGTTCAAATGTTGTTATTACAAATAATTTTATGTAAGACAATCGTAAAAATTCGGTTCTTGTTAAGTGAGATGGAATTGTTTGAGGCTACCTGCCTACTTTTGAAGCTCACCGACTTAATAAGAGGAAACATCAATGACGATAACTTAAGCATTTTAATTTCTATGGATATTGCGTTTAATTCAATACATTTTCTAAACTCGCGAATGAATTTCTATTTTCGAGAACAGCTTTTCGTCTTATAATATATTTTTAAACTGGTAGAGCCCAAATTGTTGTTGCTAATAATGTTGCTTGAAAAAAATTCCCCTACACTCTGGGTCCCTCAAGGTTGTATGTTAGGTACTCTTCAGGGTTACAGGCTATTGGAACCGACTTCTTGTGCTCATTAAACATGCGAAAAAAACCGTCACTCTAAGCAAGGATAATCTTGATAAATACTATGGGAACTCTGAACCATCAATTTCAATGGTAAAAAAGTGATTTACTAAATTTAGTTTTGGCTGACAAGCACGTAAGATGCCGAACATTCTGGACGCTCAATTGAGTTCTCTAAACCAGAAACAATTGAAAAATATAAAAGGTTTGGTGTTGGCCGTTCGGAGATTGAAAATGCGAAAGATTGTGAAAGTCATTAGCATCTCACATGATTCTGTGGTTTCAATTTTGAATGGTCATCGGCCCTATTCTCCTGATTTAGCCCCTAGTAACTATTTCATGTCTCCAAACCTGAAGAAATGGTTCGGTGGAAAATGATTTGACTCCAACGATGAAATCAGCTCACAAGCAAATACCTATTTGGATGATCTCGAGAAATCTTACTTTTTTTGGAAGGGAAAAATATTGGATAAACGTTAGACAAAGTGTATGTTGCTCAAGGAAGACTATCATGAAAAATAAGATAATTTTTTAACCAAAAACTAACTTTAATTCCCTCGTTGGGCATTGAAAGTTATTAAGGCCCTAATTTTGTAAATCACATCACCAAAGTGATATTTATATGGAAAGCAAAAACAAAATTTCAAAAATTTTAAAAATTTTTTTTGTTTTATATACAAAGTTTTCAAATTATGAAAGGCAAATGAACGCTTGAATTTTGGTGCGTTTGTTCTGTTAAGAATTTGTATATAAAACAAAAACAAATTTTTAAAATTTTGTTTTTGCTTTCCATATAAATATCACTTTGTGACGTGATTTACAAAATTAGGGCCTAAGTATCAAGTTTGTTTAACTTCATGATTCTAGGTTTATTATTAGAAAATATTTTCCAAAAAAAAGGACGCCATTATTTTTATTTATGCAAAAATCTTTAGAAAAACGATGATACCCGCAAATCAATTTTTTTAAATTAACTCTAATGTATATATATGTATATTATGAACTACATAAATTGTTATTTTTCCTGATTTTTGATTACTTTTGGAAGATAGTTTTATTATACCCTTCAGCTTCGTGAGAAGGGTATATATAAGTTTGTCATTCCGTTTGTAATTTCTACATTTTTCATTTCCGACCCTATAAAGTATATATATTCTGGATCCTTATAGATAGCGGAGTCGATTAAGCCATGTCCGTCTGTCTGTCTGTCTGTCTGTCTGTCTGTCTGTCTGTCTGTCTGTCTGTCTGTCTGTCTGTCTGTCTGTCTGTCTGTCTGTCTGTCTGTCTGTCTGTCCGTCTGTCTGTCTGTCTGTTGAAATCAATTTTCTGAAGGCCCCAGATATCTCCGGGATCCAAGTCTTCAACAATTCTGTCAGGCATACTTTCGAGAATTTTGCTATTTAAAATCAGCAAAATCCGTCCATAAATAACGGAGATATGAGCAAAAATCCGAGACAACCTCTGAAAATTTCATCAAAAAACACAATGTATTGCATGCTTTGACAAAAAAACAACAAAACGTATGTTTGGATGTGCAAGTTTTGTGTATTTCGTTTTTTTTAGTGTTTTGTTTCTTTTGGCGTTGTTGTTGTTTTTTATACAACTAAACGTTTGTTTGGTTGTGTGTTGGTTTTTTTGTCAAATAAGCAACAAATCGTATGTTTGGATGGAAGCATATGCTGTGCGTATTTTGTTTTTCTTTTGTGTTTTGTTTCTTTTGGCGTTGTTGTTTTTTATACAATTAAACGTATGTTTGGATGTGTGTTGGTTTCATTGGCTTGCGTATTTTGTTTTTTCTTTTGGTGTTTTGTTTCGTTTGGCGTTGTTGTTGTTTTTTGTGTTCTTGATAATATATACTAATTATAAAAAATAATAATGCATCCACAACAAAGGTGAAGGGTATATAAGATTCGGCATAGCCGAATATAGCACTCTTACTTGTTTTTTTTTAAATAAATATTAGCAGAATTTTGTTCTTGCTTCTTGAATATTAAATGTGCTTTTTCATTCAGCGTATTTCAAAATAAAAATCTTCTTGAAGAAATAAACTCCAAACACCATGTTTTCATTGATCAGACGAGGATACACGACAAGGCTTTTAATTTTTGTACTGGATTTTTTCATTTTGGTAGTAGAAATTTTTCATTCCCTCTAGAGATCTGCTCTTGAAATTGATTGAATAATTCATTTGAATTGCTAATTCTTTTTTCTAATTCATTTGAATTAATTCAAAATCAATTCAATTCAAATGAATTGGAAATGAATTGCAACTCATTTTTACAAATTCATTTGAATTGAATTGATTCAAATTTCATTCAATTCATTTTTTCAATTCTACGAATTAACTCAAAATTTAGCTAATTCATAATGAATTAAAATCAAAAAAGAATGATTCATTTACAACTCTGATTTCTATAAACCTTAGAAAACATTATGGAAGTCATGTCAGTTTTTTCGTGTTTATTAGGTGGCATAAAACCTTAGTCTCCGTGGTTGGCGTAAACGTTTTACATCTACGACTGATTCGTACTAGATTAAAGATAAAATGCAAACTGTTTCTTTAATCTAGACGAAACTTTCGTAGGTGTATGACGTTTACGCCAACCACGATAAGGGTGAATAGTTTTTTTGCTTATAATTACACTCCACATTCCAATATATCTAAAAAATAACAAAAATTAAAATTTACATAACTAAAACTGTAAATTTTTGCAGAAAAACCAAAATAACTAAATTTCTTGAGTTCAACACATAATCGGACAAAGTAAAATAGGTATTCCAAAGTTTGCGGCCAATATTTAGTTGCATATCCTTTATTGTCTAGAATGGCCTGTAATCGCTTTATGCTCGATTTTACCAAGTTTTGGCACACTTCCGTCTCTTTTGAGTTCCATGCTTCTAGTAAGGACTCTTCTAGCTGAACTAACGTGTTACTTTTTATTTGATGTAATCTCCTAGCTAATTCCTCCCAAAGATGCTCAATTACATTAAAGTCTGGAATCTGTGCAGGCGTTTCTATATGTTTGGGACAGTTATGGATCAACCAAAGCTTTACAACACCTGATGTGGGCTCGGGGTCGTTGTCTTGAAAAAATGCAAAGTTGTTTGCGATAGCAACTTTTTCAAACATTGCTTTACATTTTGTTTCAAAATGGTTCAAAATTGTGAGAAAAACAAATCTGTCCATTTTGCCTTCAATAAAATGGCTCCATCGCATAATCGGACAAGATTTTGTCTAATGTAAATGTGCTCTAAACACCAAAATAATGCACCAAAACAATAGTTTTTTTCGCTTAAAATTACACTCCACATTCCAATATATCTAAAAAATAACAAAAATTAAAATTTACATAACTAAAACGGTAAATTTTTGCAGAAAAACCAAAATAACTCAATTTCTTGAGTACAACACATAATCGGACAAAGTAAAATAGGTATTCCAAAGTGTGCGACCAATATTTAGTTGCATATCCATTGTTGTCTAGAATGGCCTGTAATAGCTTTATAATCGATTTTACCAAGTTTTGCACACTTCCGTCTCTTTTGAGTTCCATGCTTCTAGTAAGGACTGTTCTAGCTGAACTAACGTGTTACTTTTTATTTGATGTACTCTCCTAGGTAATTTTTTTTTTTATACCCTTCAGCTTCGTGAGAAGGGTATATATAAGTTTGTCATTCCGTTTGTAATTTCTACATTTTTCATTTCCGACCCTATAAAGTATATATATTCTGGATCCTTATAGATAGCGGAGTCGATTAAGCCATGTCCGTCCGTCTGTCTGTCTGTCTGTCTGTCTGTCTGTCTGTCCGTCTGTCTGTTGAAATCAATTTTCTGAAGGCCCCAGATATCTCCGGGATCCAAATCTTCAACAATTCTGTCAGACATACTTTCGAGAATTTTGCTATTTAAAATCAGCAAAATCCGTCCATAAATAACGGAGATATGAGCAAAAATCCGAGACAACCTCTGAAAATTTCATCAAAAAATACAATGTATTGCATGCTTTGACAAAAAAACAACAAAACGTATGTTTGGATGTGCAAGCTTTGCGTGTTTTTTTTTTGTGTGTTTTGTTTCTTTTGGCGTTGTTGTTGTTGTTTTTTATACAACTAACCTTTTGTTTGGTTGTATGTTGGTTTTTTTGATTGTTGTTGTTGTTTTTTGAGTTCTTGATAAATTTATGATGCTGTACGCTGAAAGTGGGCAATGTACATACATACAGTGGGGAGCTCAAATGAGTACATGTTTCTATTTTGTGCACTTCTTATGGAATAAAAATAAAACTAATAAAGCAAATCCAATTTTTTCTGCCATTTATTTTATGTTTAATATGTAACAAAATGAATTACAATTCAAAACAAAAAACATCCAGTTCTAAATAAAAAAACAGACAAAACTAAAATAACTCGCATGTACTCAATTTTGCACCCCACAATAACTTTAGGGAAGAATTGCATTTTTTAAAAAAAATTTCAAAATCCTTTATTACGTAAATCAAATTTTACACGCATTGGCATATTTTCTATAAATTTTTCATTAACTTTTTTTGGAATACTCTCTCTCTCGTGCTCAATCCGCTGTTAAAGCTCGTACAAATTGGTAGGAGTTAATCGGTATTGTTTCAACCGCCAATTCACGATTCACTAAAAATTCTCAATAGGATTGAAATCAGGACATTGAGCTGATAACTGCATTAATAAGAAATTTTTCTAGGAACACCATTCTTTACGATTTTTGACGTGTGTATTGGGTCACCATCCTATTGAAAAATTACTTCTTCTGCAGGATAAGCATTATAATTTACAAAGCCAAAAGATGAATGTGAAAAATACAAAGATGATTACGTATTGAGGTCGGTATATCGAACTGGACACTATTTCGGTAGAAATTTTGCTCACTAAACCATTTTTCAAAGTTTTTGAGGAGTGCTTTAATTCGCCGTCCTGCTGTAAAATAACTTCTTCGACTGACTGGTGCTCTTATCTACAAAATCGGTATGGCAAGTCTATAAATTCGGTGTGATTAGTCTTCAATATACGCAGATAGTCTTCTTAACTCATTATTTCGCCGATTTTTTCAAAATTGGTGACACAGTAAGGAAACAGTAAAACACGGTAATGATATTGGGTTGCTTTATATGGTGCCACCTTGGACCAATGCTATGAATCAATGAAATAATGGGAAAAGAAAACCATCTGCGTATTTTGCAGACTCACCATACCGATTTTGTAGTCTCATCATCACGTTTTTGTATATAAAAGAGGAAATCCTGCAGAAGAAGTAATTTTTCAATAGGATGGTGACCCAATGCACACGTCAAAAATCGTAAAGAATGGTGTTCCTAGAAAAATTTCTTATTAATGCAGTTATCAGCTCAATGTCCTGATTTCAATCCTATTGAGAATTTTTAGTGAATCGTGAATTGGCGGTTGAAACAATACCGATTAACTCCTACCAATTTGTACGAGCTTTAACAGCGGATTGAGCACGAGAGAGAGAGTATTCCAAAAAAAGTTAATGAAAAATTTATAGAAAATATGCCAATGCGTGTAAAATTTGATTTACGTAATAAAGGATTTTGAAATTTTTTTTAAAAAATGCAATTCTTCCCTAAAGTTATTGTGGGGTGCAAAATTGAGTACATGCGAGTTATTTTAGTTTTGTCTGTTTTTTTATTTAGAACTGGATGTTTTTTGTTTTGAATTGTAATTCATTTTGTTACATATTAAACATAAAATAAATGGCAGAAAAAATTTTTGGATTTGCTTTATTAGTTTTATTTTTATTCCATAAGAAGTGCACAAAATAGAAACATGTACTCATTTGAGCTCCCCACTGTATGTATGTACATTGCCCACTTTCAGCGTACAGCATCATAAATTTATCAAGAACTCAAAAAACAACAACAACAATCAAAAAAACCAACATACAACCAAACAAAAGGTTAGTTGTATAAAAAACAACAACAACAACGCCAAAAGAAACAAAACACACAAAAAAAAAACACGCAAAGCTTGCACATCCAAACATACGTTTTGTTGTTTTTTTGTCAAAGCATGCAATACATTGTATTTTTTGATGAAATTTTCAGAGGTTGTCTCGGATTTTTGCTCATATCTCCGTTATTTATGGACGGATTTTGCTGATTTTAAATAGCAAAATTCTCGAAAGTATGTCTGACAGAATTGTTGAAGATTTGGATCCCGGAGATATCTGGGGCCTTCAGAAAATTGATTTCAACAGACAGACAGACGGACAGACAGACAGACAGACAGACAGACAGACAGACAGACAGACAGACAGACAGACAGACAGACAGACAGACAGACAGACAGACAGACAGACAGACAGACAGACAGACAGACAGACAGACAGACAGACAGACAGACAGACAGACAGACAGACAGACAGACAGACAGACAGACAGACAGACAGACAGACAGACAGACAGACAGACAGACAGACAGACAGACAGACAGACAGACAGACAGACAGACAGACAGACAGACAGACAGACAGACAGACAGACAGACGGACGGACATGGCTTAATCGACTCCGCTATCTATAAGGATCCAGAATATATATACTTTATAGGGTCGGAAATGAAAAATGTAGAAATTACAAACGGAATGACAAACTTATATATACCCTTCTCACGAAGCTGAAGGGTATAAAAAAAAAATTACCTAGGAGAGTACATCAAATAAAAAGTAACACGTTAGTTCAGCTAGAACAGTCCTTACTAGAAGCATGGAACTCAAAAGAGACTGAAGTGTGCAAAACTTGGTAAAATCGATTATAAAGCTATTACAGGCCATTCTAGACAACAATGGATATGCAACTAAATATTGGTCGCACACTTTGGAATACCTATTTTACTTTGTCCGATTATGTGTTGTACTCAAGAAATTGAGTTATTTTGGTTTTTCTGCAAAAATTTACCGTTTTAGTTATGTAAATTTTAATTTTTGTTATTTTTTAGATATATTGGAATGTGGAGTGTAATTTTAAGCGAAAAAAACTATTGTTTTGGTGCATTATTTTGGTGTTTAGAGCACATTTACATTAGACAAAATCTTGTCCGATTATGCGATGGAGCCACTGTATATTTTCGAAAACAACGTTTTATTCATGATAGAAAAATAGAATGGCAGAATCAACCAGGTACAATTATTAGGGAGAGTTGTCAATATTTACCTCTACAGCGCCAAATAAAGCATTTACTCTCATCACTTTTTATTTTGTTTTTGCGATGTTTTTCACGTTATATTAAAACCAACACATATTTATTTGGAACAATTTTAATTCGAATTAAATATTTCACGAAAAAAAGTAAATACAGAAAAATTTGTTTTATTCATATATTTTTGGTAATTATTCGAACTTTATATATATAAATATGAATTTGGCTTCCCATATTCTAATTCCTAATAATAGTAAGTTAAATAGATGAAATTTACAATAAGACCTTGACAATGAAGATTGTTGATGACGCCCTTGGCCATAGAATAAACACATAGAACGGAAGGAGAGAATAATATATATGGAAAAATTACTCTCTTTTCACACATACGGGTGATACAATAACAAAATACATGCAATACATTCTCATGAATTAGGTTTTTGACAACAGACTTAGGTCTTTGGCTCTCAGTTACCTATCTAGTTGTTGTCTATGCCCTTGGCAGTCATTTCGTTTTGTTTGACGTTATAGGGAATGAATAATTGAGAACAAACTTTCCAATAATTGTACCTTGCTTGTTCTGCCATGGAAAAATACAAGGTAGTCGCACTTTCTCTTTTTGTCGCCATATTAACATTCTGACGTTTGTTGGAATTGTAAAAAATCGAGCTACCATACAACTTTCAATAATCACATTTTTTATTTATAATTTGTTTGTTATATTTCAAATTGAAAAAATATAAATATTAGTTTTAAGCAATTTTATAATTAAGAATTTATATACATATTAGGAAATTGAACAATAAAACCTTTTGGGCATAGTAAAGCTAACAAAAGAAATTACAAACAACAGATGCAGGAAGTAATAATACAAAATAAGCCACATTGCAGAGGAAATTGAATACAGTTTGTCAACTAATTGTTTTCAAAACAAAAATATTGTAAAGCATTTAATTTGAATGAAGACAAACACTAAAAAATCTTAAGTTTTTTTCTTATTCATCTTAGCACGATTATTTATTTATTTATCTTAAGTATAAATATGCGAAAAAATAAATTATTATCAAAACGAAACTGTAAGAAAAATGATAAATAGGAAAAAACATCAATAATATGGTCAAACAATTGTTTTCAAATTTTTACACTGACAATTTTAATTAGAATTTTTTTTCTTATTTGGACAATACTGATGACGCCAGTTGACATACGGTAACTTAGAACTACAGCAACCTATATAACGAAAATTTGTAACAAAAAAAGAAAATATAAAGATGCCAGGAAGCGAACCTTTTTTTAAAATTATTCAATTAGTTTATTATCAATATTATAAGAAAAATCTCCCAAAAAACTTTAGAAAATGTTTTATTTGCAACTAACAACTGTGTATAACATTATAAACCGTGCTGGGAAGGAAGAATAATTGGAATTAAATAAATCAACTTGCAGAAAAAAGGCTCTTACGAACTGAAAGAAAATAATAATAACTATTGAAACAAATCCACAAATAGGCATGCAAAGGATCTTAAAAATGAATGTGGACTATCAATTTCGCATGAAACAGTACAAAAATGTCTAAATTAGAACAAATTTTCATCGCGAGTAACTGTAAAGCTGCCGTTACTTTCGGGGAAAATGTAGATTAAAAACTACACTTTGCTATTAATCACATTTTTCTGTCAATAGAGTGTTAGGATGACGTTATTTATTGTGATGAAACAAAAATAATGCTCTACAGCCCCGGTGGACCACACATGGTTTGGAGAAAACCACTGACTGCTCTTGAAAACAAAAATATAATAGCCACGATCAAATTTAGAAAATTGTGTGTAATGGTGTGGGTTTGTATTTCAAGTAAACAAGTGGGATAAATTAGAATTTTAGAAGACGTAATGACCATTAAAAGGTTTACTGACTATTAGTGCTCAAAAATTCAGTTTCTTTACCGTGAAAATTACGAAAAATTTAAATACACACTATACCATAACAATGATCCAAAACATAAATCATATTTATGACGACCGTGGTTTCTTTATAACTGCAAAAAAGTTATTGATACACCTCCCCCAAGTACAGATTTGAATCCCAAACATGAAATTTTCTGAATAAAATGGTGGCAAAAAAGCCCTTGGAATAAAAATGAGTTAATTAGATTTATTAATGAAGAATGGTTAAAAATTTCCCTTGTATACGATATTCTAAAACTGATGCCGAGCAGATTTGCATCTGCGATTGATGGTAAAGGTGTACGCACAAAATATTAGAAGACTACGTTACCAAATCGCTAAAAATAGATGTATTATTGCATAGTACTTTATTTTGAAAACAATTATTTGACACTCTTGAATACTGTCTTATTTTCTTTTTTCCTACATTCTTCCTCACTATAATTAGAATTTTAGGTTTCCTTTGTCTTACTACTTTAAAATAAATAAAGAAGATAAATTGTAAGAAAAAATCTGCAAAAAATAAAAAATATTCTTTTTATTTATCAATTAAATTATAAATATGTTGAATCAAGGCGAATTTACTGTACAGGTGGCGTTGATATTACAACAAGTACAACATAGCAAAAACAACATTGTGTTTTATTGTTGTTTCAGGGGCAAATGTGTCAAAAAAAAAAAACAAAACAAAAATTTGTGAAAAAAAAACAAAAATAATCAATTTAATAAAAAATTAAGTAAAAATAGTAATAAAGCCAATAAAAATAACGTAAATTTTACACCAACGCTAATTAATATTAAGAAGACATTACCAAAGTTTAAATTTATTTGCTAGTGATCAGCAATTGTCCAGAGAAAACATCGAAAAATACTAAAACAAATGAAAATGGTAGCGCTAATGCTCCAAATGTATTCACGTGGCATAAATTGTTATTTCCAAGATCAAAACACTAATTTTAAAAGATCTTATAAACTTTTTTTGAAGCTATAAAGGTAAACAAAACAATTTAAGGCATAAAATAAATTTGTTTTGTAAACAATTTATGACAAGTTTGCCCCCAAGGCGAAGAAAAAAAAGTAAATCAGCTGTGCTGTTAACGCCACCTGTACAGTAAATTCGCCTTGTGTTGAATATTTTCAGTTTTGAAAACAATTTATTGACAAACTGTATGTATTTGAGTCTTCAGAAGACGAAGTCAGTAAACCTAGATCAAAGAAACAAATAAAAAGAAAATTACCCGCATAAGATGAACAACATCCAAAAAGAAAGCCCAAAAATGCTACGTTACAAAAACTCTCAACAAAACAATTGCAATAAAGAAAAATATCCAAAATTGTATGTTTCAAGGTTCATTGTTAAACAAAATTAAAAAAAATACCATTAGAACCATGATAAAAATATAGAAGGTAGTTTCAATCAAAAATTTTTTTTTCAAATAAGGTTTTTTGAAGTTTCCTTATTTTGTGAGTATTATAAAAAGCGTTGCCACATTCCTAAAAATTATTTTTATTTTAGAGAATTTTTTACAAAAAATGTGTAATTTATAATTTAGTATTTAAATAAAAATGTATTAAGTATGTTGTGTTGGAAGTTAATGATTCAATTCCTAACATTCGCTTACTTATAATTAAAACACGTTGACTATTTTTATAGGTATATTAAGTAAACATTTTTTTATTACTATGAACATATTTTGTATCGTTTAAATGGCGGTTTAAAAACCGAATTCGAAAATATGTTCTCCCAAGATAAAACCTTTTAACAATTTTTTTATCCAAATTTACATTAGTTGAATTTAACAAATTTAACATATAATTTGGGCTACCTGACAAAGAATTTTTATTAAATTTAAAAAAAATTTAATTTAAACGTTCCAAAAGGCTTAAAAAACTGGTGTTTGGTTTGTATAATCCACCCTCTGACAATAAATTTGTCGTTTGTTAGGTAATGTAGGGACTTTAAAAAAATTTACATTTGAATTTTTGCAAACATATTTGGTATTTTCGCAGTTGGGGAAAATGCAACTCATGTTTGTTAAATCTTAAAATAATGTTCACAAATTAGCTTTGAAATATTTGAAAATGAAAATCTTACCTTTGATCCCAATTTGATAGTAAATATTTTTTATATTTTTTTTTAATATATTTAAAATTAATGAAAATTATGTATTAATTTTTTCACAAACTTCAAAGAATATATGGGAAAAATTTTAATTAATATGGTATTACTATTTTAACGAAAACGTCAAAATCCTTAAGCATGTCAGACGTAGAATTTTAAAAAATAAAGAGATAATGAAACTACCTTCTATTTTTCTACTATGATTAGAACTATGGGTTCTTATTTATTCTTGGCTATATTTCTCTTATTATTTTTGTTTTTTTCTTATTTCTAAACATGTTGCCGTTATTGCAATTTAAAATGCAACCGATATTGACATTTTTAAATATATTTTAGTGAAAATAATAATTAAATATAATTCCCTCTATTGGTGTTAACACCTCACAATCAAAAATAAAATGCAGATTGACGAGTCATCAATCAAGTGTACATCAAAGCATCAAATTACACGTACACGAAAGTGACATCAAGCATTTTGATAGTGTATTGTACCCTTTATAACAACTGACTTCTCGATAAGTATTAAACTAACTTTTAACTCAATCAAAGCTGATGCAGAAATAAACAAACATTTAAGAGAGTAAAAAGGAAATAACAAAAGATGAAAAAAGAAGTTTTAACTTTTTTCTCATGACAGTTAAAACTGTAAATATTTGTTTTGTTTTTATTTTTAATCAGTTTGTCTAGTTATCTAAGATGTAAAATATTCGCTGAAAAGTTTTAAGACTTTTTGACGCTTTAATGGGTAAGTTATGTATATGTTTAACTTTCGATTCACTAATTAATTTTCATATTAATTAATAAATTCTAGATAAGTTCAAGACAATGGTTAACTAAATCCAGATAATGCTAAGGAAATGATAAAGAAGCAACATATTCAAACCATTTGAGTTAGCAGAAATAAAGGAAACCCAAGAAAATACTAGTCACAAGGAAGAGACATTTGCAAATTAATATTAATAAATATAATAAAATTTTGAAAAATGTATATACATTTTAATAACAATAATGAATAATAATAAACATTTTAATATGAATAATAATAAATTTTAGGCCCTAATTTTGTAAATCACGTCACCAAAGTGATATTTATATGGAAAGCAAAAACAAAATTTCAAAAATTTTAAATATTTGTTTTTGTTTTATATACAAAATTTAGAAATTATGAAAGGCAAATCAACGCTTGAATTTTGGTGCGTTTGTTCTGTTAAGAATTTGTATATAAAACAAAAACAAATTTTTAAAATTTTTCAAATTTTGTTTTTGCTTTCCATATAAATATCACTTTGTGAAGTGATTTACAAAATTAGGGCCTTAATTTTTAACAATTTAAATATTTTTAAAACCTAATCATTAGTCATAATATAACAATAAAAGGTAGAATCACTACAAAATATGTTCTCAATTCTACATGCCTTGAATTGTCAGAGTAATATAAAATAAAAAATAAAAGTACAATTGAAAAAAACATCAAAAATTAACTAAATTGAAAAATATTTTAAATTCAATTTAAATGTTTATTTGAACAAAATGTCGTAAGATTTATAAAATGTCCTGAAAATAAAATTAAAGAATGGAGTGCAGCCTGCGGTGTTGAGCTGAAGAAACACTCACGGATTTGCATGCATCATTTCAATGATATTGAACTGTATTTCAAATATAAACAAAATATTTCTCAATTTTCATTTGTTATTATTCGTATTTTTGGATTTCTGTTTTTTATTTTTCTATTATTTGACGTAACAAGGCATAGCATTTTAAACTCTCTCCCTAGTGATTCTACCTTCTAATGGTTGTATCATGATCATTAGTAATGTGCCACAAGCTAAAGATAGGGTCACACATGACAAATATTTGACGAAAAGTACGTAACCACTAAATGAAATATATTTGAATTCTTTTATTTATTTCAAAAATGTATTTTACTTAGAATGATTCAAAATAAATAGTATTATTTTATTTGATGCTGTTTGATCTTACAAAACACTAGTAAGAGTAAACTCGTCAAACAAATTTTTTTTTTTTTGTAATAAATATTTTATTTATTTATCTTCAATTTATATATCCAAGCCTTAGGACCATTAATGGCTAATAAAAGCTACTAAATTAAATATATTAACATTTAACAAAAATAGTATACATAAAAATAGTTAAAAACAATTAATTACAAAATTATTAACATTTTTTTTCTTTTAAGCAATCATTTAAATAAATATAAATGTATATATATTTTAATAAAAAATATAAAAAAATATAGTTATCAGACCCTTTTTTAAAATCATTAAGATAATCAAAAATTATAATGCATGAAAGTGCATATCTTTTAAAATTTGAGGAATAGTTAAAGAGAAGAAGAAAAAATTATAAATCATGTTTGACTACATAATTCATTAGTTTCCTTCGAAAGACATAAGGCAAAAATGAGAAACATCTTAGATTCCTAGGTAGTGTATTTCATATTCTTGATAATCTTATCTGGAATGATGTTTCAAATATTGCGGAATGAAAAAGTGGATATAAAAATTGAGTGTTCCTATCAGAATTTATCAAATGAAAGTTGTCTAGTATATAATCAGGGAAACCGTTTACAAAAATCATGTAAAAAATATTAATAACCTTATAGCTACATAATTATGAAATGAACATCGAAGAAATCTGTTCACAAAGGGAGTTACATGGTGACGTATTCCCAAATGAAAAACAAATCTCACGATTCTATAGAAAATTATTTAAAATGTAGCAAATTCACGACCCGTAGTACCAGAAAATACTTCTTTCTATACAATAGAAAATATGTGGCATTAATAAAGCATTATGCATTAAACACATTGAAGACAGCAGGCTTCACGACTTCACGAACACAAATGCTGCTGGCTGAAGTTGCAGCCGTGCGGCAGCCGGTGAATTCTTTTAAAGACGACAGCTTCAAAGTAAACAGCTGATTTATAATTCAGTGATGTCACTTTAATTTTTTATTTTAATAAAAAATAACCGTACAAAATTCCAAAGTAATTAAACGTTAAACAATTATTTTGAGTAAATATATATATGTGGTAATAATTTATGTACCTGTTATTAATTCATTTCAATATGGTTATCAGAAACTTCTCTTAATTAAGTAAAAAAAAATATATTTTTTTAAGCACTAATTTGATTTACATTTTTTATTATATTAGCAACACTATTTCTGTTTTGAAGTTGACAAAAATAGAAATTAGCCTAATTGGGCAGCAGCAGCAAACGAAGTCGTGTCGTCGTGAAGTTGTGCTGTCGTCAAAAGAATCGTCTTCATATAAACGTGTGTATTCTATTTTTGACAGATTGAAGTCGGAAGCCTGCTGTCTTCAATGTGTTTAATGCATTAGCGACACGCATTCTAATAGAAAATGGAAGATATATATCAAGTGAGTATAACCTTCTCAATAAAAATGATATTCTGGAAGAAATGCTGTTAATATGAGCTTTAAAATTTAAGTGATCATCAATCAAGACACCGAGACATTTCATCCTATTTACAATTTCAATACATGTGCCATCAAGTGTAATCTCCATATCATCAGTTCGGAAACCAAATGCGATCTGGTCTTTAGTCTTTCTTGAATTAAGTTTAAATCCATTTTCAGAGGACCAAGTTAAAACTCTATTAATAATGTAATTAACTCCTTCCTTTAAGACATCAGGAAATTGTGGTAATAAAATTTGTGGTAAAAAAGTGGTTACGCTTTTTTGAGTAAATATTTGCCATGTGTGACCCTACCTTAACTCATAATGAGCTACATGGACACTACATGGAAAAACTGACTAGGGATTAACAAGGGAAATGAGCTAGTTTTTTTTAGTCACATGTGACTTATTTCTGATTGATCATAAGTTAGTTTTAAGTTAACTTAAAGTCCGAGAGGGTTATTAAACACTATGAATTGCGGAAATCAATGGTTGCTTCAGTTTATTTCTGAAGTATTAGAGAAAATGAATCATTTAATGTTGTCTATTTATAGAAGCGTCTGATTGACTGCATTTTAAATGGTATCCAATACTTTTTCGGAAACATTATTTTGGCAAAGCTGATTAGAGATGTAAATGAGTTCTTTCTGCTTGAAATATAAAAAAAAAATCGATTTAAAAATAGAATGTTCTTAATGAATTTGTTTTTAATTCATACATTTTTTAGGGGGGTCTTTCTAATCAGGTCAATATTGTTTATTTAATATATACGTCCTTTATTGTGGCATGCACTACTATGAAAATATACACGAAAAGCAACATGCGTGCGAACATGTGCCATGACAATGACATTGAAATTCATACATACATGTTATGTTATTGGAATTTGTAAATGAGTTTGCTCTGTTCCAATTATTAGTACTTTTATTTTTTAAACGAAGCTACATATTGTTAGGGACAATATTATGTATCCATGCATAACTGACCTTATTAAACTGCTAGTGGTAAATTTTTGCACTCGACACACAATCAATCACAACGGTAACTTAAGTATGTACATATGTAGGTATTCAGATGCACGAACTAATGTTAGAATCTTAGACAATTAACGACAAATTTTACCAAGGAATTTATCCACAAAATACACTCCTGATGAAATCTGTTAACTAACTTTATATATCAATATTTTACATATGTAGATATATTGCAAATCAAATCAATTGATACGATAATGAGATTCAACCATTCTTCTAGCCACAATCACCACACAAAAATTTTTGTTATTTTTTTCTATTTTTATACAAATATTTAGAAATTTGATTATATTTCATTCAATTTATTATATTTACATATATGTATATATATCAACTAATACTTTTTAAAAATATATTTTCAGTAACAAAAAAAAATAATAAATTGATGTTTTTAGCAATGAAGAAAGACAAAAACGTGCAATATATTCAGTGGTAGCAATTTAGCTATTTTATCATCAAATTTAGCGATTTTGTTACCAATTTAGCGGGGGCAAAGGTGTTTTATACTTAAAATGCAAAATAACGTGAGTTAAAATTGAAAAAAATTGTGTCCCGTTGTCTTGATTTGTTGTTTCGGTATAAGTCAAGATCAGCGAAACAGCTTGCATTTTTATAATTTCTTTGGTGTTGATAGCTCTCATAATTAGAAGCATAAAAACGTTAATATTTTTGCCTGCTCTCTCTTAGTTTAAGAGTTATATGAATTTAAAGTCAATACATATAATAGTACATTTCTCATATATTTGGAAAACAAACTGATCGTATGGGTATCATTGAATAGTGCTTCACAATACCTTTAATATGATATATAATATGGTACAGTTTATTAATATTGTGAACCAAAAATTCCTTTTTGATTTCATATGACAGTACTTCAGAAAATTTTTATATGCAGAAAAAGTGATTTTAGCGAAGCCGGTGTTCGATTCAACCCAGAGTTAAAAGTCCCTTCAGCCGGCCAAAGGCCGGCAATACAGAAAATGTGAATATTAACAGAAAAAAAAATTATGAAAATATAAACTGTTACGGCGATCTTGATTTGTTCCCAAATGTAATTATGTTTTTATACCCTTCAGCTTCGTGAGAAGGGTATATATAAGTTTGTCATTCCGTTTGTAATTTCTACATTTTTCATTTCCGACCCTATAAAGTATATACATATATTCTGGATCCTTATAGATAGCGGAGTCGATTAAGACATGCCCGTCTGTCCGTCTGTCTGTTGAAATCAATTTTCTGAAGGCCCCAGATATCTCCGGGATCCAAATCTTCAACAATTCTGTCAGACATACTTTCGAGAATTTTGCTATTTAAAATCAGCAAAATTCGTCCATAAATAACGGAGATATGAGCAAAAATCCGAGACAACCTCTGAAAATTTCATCAAAAAACACAATGTATTGCATGCTTTGACAAAAAAACAACAAAACGTATGCTTGGAATTGCAAGCTTTGTGTAGGTATTTTGTTTTTTTTTGTGTTTTGTTTCTTTTGGCGTTGTTGTTGTTTTTTCTACAACTAAAGCAGGGAAAGGCAAAACATGGGCGCCGCCAAAGTAAATTAATAAAGTAGCGACAGTACTACAACAAATACAACATTTACAAAAACCACAAGCAATTTTGTTTTTGGTTTAAGGTCTGAGCTGTCAAAGTTGCCTGTTGTTGTTTTTGCTTTTGGGCTTGTTGTATTTTTCGCCACAACAACCACAAGTGAATTGACAGTTCAGACCAAAGTAAAAAAAATAGTCAGCAACTTTGACAATGTTGTATTTGTTGTAGTACTGTCGCTACTTTATTAATTTACTTAGTAAATTTTACTTTGTACGTGTGCACACGCATTGTAGAGAAATAAACAACTTTTAATCAGTCTAGCTTGAGAACTCAAACAAGCAGGTTGTGTATCGTTTTTTTATCGCACAATTTAAGAATCAGCGTTGCCAGTGAAAAAAAAAATGTCCCAACTTTTAAAGATGTATGGTGAACAATATGAGATTTTAATTGGGGAAATGAGACAAAAATTTACTGGCAACACCGATTCGTGTTACGCTCTTTTAAAGAGCGTAATAAATGTCTCATTTTTTCAGAAATTCAATAAGCATTGTTGTTGGTTGATTTTTGGATGAAGCATAGCAAACACACGCGTTTCAATTACAATTGAACACAAAAAAACAAAGTTAAAAATAAATAAAAAATTTGAGAGTATTTCGGCCGTATAATGTGTATTCTTTCATTTCCTTAAAATTTAAATTATATTCATTTAATAAATTGGTTTTATTTGACAAAAATTCTAAATTTAAACTTTCTTCATTTTGTTGTTATTTTAAGTGTTTGACATTATGTTTGCTGGGTAGCTCTCTCACCAAATATCTTCATTTTTATTTTTGAACATCACTGAACTAAAGTTTAGTTTGGTTGTGTGTTGGTTTTTTTGACAAAAAAACAACAAATCGTATGTTTGGATGTGCATGCTTTGCGTATTTTGTTTTTTTTTTGTGTTTTGTTACTTTTGACGTTGTTGTTGTTTTTTATACAACTAAACCAGTGATGTTCATCCCATACAACAATTGTTTAAAAAATGTACACACATGTCTCATTTTTTAAAGAAATTCATTAAGCATTGTTGTTGGTTGGTTTTTGGATGAAGCATAGCAAACACACGCGTTTCAATTACAATTGAACACAAAAAAGACAAAGTCAAAAATAAATAAACAATTTGAGAGAATTTAGGCCGTATAATGTATTTTCTTTCATATCCTTAAAATTTATATTACATTCATTTAATAAATTGGTTATATCTGGCAAAAATTCTAAATCTAAACATTCTTTATTTTGTTCTTATTTTAAGTGTTTGACATTATGTTTGCTGGGTAGCTCTCTCACCAATACATCTTCATTTTATTTTTGAACATCACTGAACTAAACTTTTGTTTGGTTGTGTGTTGGTTTTTTTTGACAAAAAATCGTATGTTTGAATGTGCATGCTTTGCGTATTTTGTTTCTTTTGGCGTTGTTGTTGTTGTTGTTTTTTATACAATTATACGTATGTTTGGATGTGTGTTGGTTTCATTGCCTTGCGTATTTTGTTTTTGTTTTTTCTTTTGGTGTTTTGTTTCGTTTGGCGTTGTTGTTGTTTTTTGTGTTCTTGATAAATTTATGATGCTGTACGCTGAAAGTGGGCAATGTACATACATATATACTAATTATAAAAAATAATAATGCATCCACAACAAAGGTGAAGGGTATATAAGATTCGGCATAGCCGAATATAGCACTCTTACTTGTTTTTTTTTTAATTTTGTATGTCAGCTGTTCAGCGATGCCACTTGTCTGTTTTTTGATGTATATTGTATGAAAACATTTTCTACATTTGCGGTGGCACCCAGTTAAAGTCGGTTCAATTTAAAACATACTTTAAAATTGTGGTTGCAAATTAATAAAAGCAGGTTTTATTTTAAAGTTGTTTTTAAAAAGAACCGACTTTAGTGTTTGACTATGATTATGGGCCATAATCTTTAACGAAGTGGAATTTAATGTAAATATGTTTTGATCTGTTGCTAAGTTTTTCTTCCTTAATAAGATTTAGGCAGCTTCTGTTGTCTTCAAAAATAACTGTAGGATTTGTTTGTTTGCAATTTAAATCATTTAAAATATTTCTTATTCAAACAGCTTCTGACAATGCAATAATTTGCTTGTACCTTTTAAATATTTTGCAACACGCTTAAGTTCATTCCAATCTTCTTGATTTGGATTACACGACTTTCTTGCAAGCGCAAATATCTGGACGAGTATTGACTGCAATACAGTAAGGGACAAAAGTTTTCACGAATAGTTGAAATTTTAGTTTACACATTATTTCTTGCACATAACAACTGATATGATAACATTTTCCTTTTGTTAATTGTTAATTGTTAAGCACTCTATTTACTATTATCTGGTAACTCACTCTGAAACTAACGGAACTTTTATACGTTTTTTGAATCAGATCTGAACGAAGTCATATGTGAACAGTATTGTCCCCCAATAGATTTTTTGAAAATTAAGTAAATAATAATCCTTTTAATTTCTTTATTAAAAAAATACAAAATAAAGCACTTCAATAAATTTTCAGTTACTTTACTATATATAAAGCTATAAATTCAGTTTTGAGGAAAAACATCCTAGAAGATATACAAAATTGGGTGTCGTACCGATTAATTGCTAAAAAAAATACAAAGTTTCTATCGGACGTTACAATAAAATAAAAAAACAAAATAATTTATCAGTCCCACGATATTGTGGTGGTCGCCCACCGAAGCTATCTTCTGCTGATGCCCGAATTTCAAGGCGCTTAATCGTTATAGGAGCCACAAATACTGCAGTTTCCACAGCAAATAGATTAATTAAGTGCTTAGAGAGTCCCATGGAGTCAACATCAGTGACAAAACAATTCGAAGATGTCTTAAAAATAACGGACTTAAAGCAAGAGCGATTATAAAAAAAAGTCAAAGCATCATAAGGCTCGATTAAAGTTCGCTAAATCGTACGTAAACTTCACCATTGACGATTTTAAACAAGTTACTTGGTCTGATAAAATTAAAATTAATCGTGTGTGTCAGATAGACACACACTGACATGGGTTGTTAAACGCGTTGACATACAAGATCGCAACATATGTCAAACTATGAAATTTTAGGGGTGGATTAATCATGGTTTGGGGATGTTTTCGTAACATTGAGCCCGGAATACTTCGGCGTATCAATGGTATAATGAATGCCACAGACTGTATTACCATATTGGAGGCCTCTTATATCCCGAGTCTGGATATATTGAACGTGGTCAACAAGAAATGTTTATGTGTAACAGTCGGGCTTAAGGTTGGGTGTTAAAAGAGACAGTTCGGTGTTCTTGTGCACCGGCTCTAGCTCAGATGGTGTGGGAACTTGTCTATACCTTGAAATTTGCCGAGTTACAAAAAAAAATAATAAATAACACCGAAAATAATAAATAACAAACAAACAAAATAATAGAAAAAATAAATAATTTTCTGGTTGAGAGCACCAGCGAGTAGATCGAATAATCTCGCTGTTGAGGCCTATCTTACCCTCCCGCCTGTTAATACCCAAAAGGCTAAAAAAAAAATCGGATATTCCCTAATACAACAAATGTTCCTATAATTTATTTACCCCATTATTAATAAATATTCTATTCCATCACGAAATAAATACAAATTAAATTACAATTAACATTAACATTTTTAATTGGTTCATTTTTAGATGCAAATTTTAACAAAGAAAATAACTACTATATTTATTTTTTTTAATAGAAATATTAATTAAAATTGAAAATAGTCAAAAAAAAAAGTACCATAAAAAAAATTGTTTGTATAACGATTTTAAGAAAAAAATTTCTTTATTACTCACCCTTTATCCGGACGATGAACAGAGCTCTCTTCACTTCAGGATCAGGATTTTATCAGTTAGAAACAATTATTATATACAATCTCTTTTTTTTTATGGTATTACAGTAGAAATTAAATAAAACTAATTTAAAAAAAATTATTAAAAAAGTATTTACGTTAAAAAAAATAAACAAAAATCGATTAAGTTTGATTTCAAAAGATGAAATATTAAAAAAAAATTTGTCTTTAAAAAGACAGATTGAACAAACAAAAATGTGTCTTTAAGAAGACAGTTTAAACAGGAAACAAAAATGTGTCTTTAAGAAGACAGTTTAAACAGGAAACAAAACAAAAATGTGTCTTTAAAAAGACAGATTTTATCTTTAAAAATATAGTTATTTCAATAACAATTCGTAAATTCAGCCTTCTATTCGATTCTCAATGTTTAGTGTTGTAGAATTCCTTTATCAAACATTTGAATTGGTATAATAGTCAAGGAATAAAAAATTTTAACGGCTAAACCAAGACAATTTCACAATTAGACACTTCCTACAATTTCCAAAATATTCGTAATACCTACCAACAAAATTTGTTGCCGTTAGCTTTTGAAAATAGTACTATTGAAGGAAAGTATATAAATATACAAATTTCTTCTGTACTCAATCACCAAGAACAAAGTTTATTTTCTTATACTGCTCACTTTTTAAAAATATTGTTTGTTTTATTTTCTTTATATTTTTTCTTATTTAAATATTTAACACACACAACACAATTGAAACAATACTGATAAATTTTCCTACGCCTTATATACACTAAAATTTCCAACCAAAAATTAAAAATTTAAAAATTCAAATTCAAAATAGAAAAGTAGAAAATACTACAAGTAGAAAAACTATATAGAACTAAAAATTTGGCTTAAATTAAAAAGGAACTGTTCTGGCGTCACATATGCAGGACAATGATCCTAAAAGCACTGCGAAAATAACAAATGGTTTGTTGATAACGAAATCAAACTGATTGAATGGCCTTCCCAGTCCACAGATTTAAACCCTATCGAGCACCTTTGGACAATTTTTGCCGAAAGAGACTTTCCAAGACCCGTAGTTGAATTGTGGGAGCGAGCCCTTCTAGCATGGCAAAATATAAGCCCAAACATTTCAGAAAATCTTTTATATAGTATGCCAGAAAGAATCAAAGCTGTAAAAAAAATCACGTGATGGTCATACAAAATATTAATTTTAAAAAAATTACACTGTTTTTGAAACAAGGGACAAAACTGTTCACACCGTCTTTTGTTTTAAATGATTTTGTGTATTGTATAAGTTAGTAAATTGATACTCTTTTAAAATTAATTAATATGTTTAATATACTAACTACCCCTAACTATCGCTAACTGGACCGTATTTCATTTATCTCTTTTTTTATTAAATCTTGACATACTTATCTATATAGAGTTATCAAATATTCGACATATTCCATAAACCGGTTTTCGAATGATTCGAAAAAACGTAATTTTTAAAAACCGGTTTTCGGTTTTTTGAATCAATCAAATTTTTTTGTCAATTTATGAATTGAGGTATAAATTAAGCTTAAATATTTTTTTTATTAAAACTATTTAAATTAATTTTATTTAACAAAACATTAAATTTGTTTAATATTTTAAATCAAAAGAAATGATATATATTAATATAAAGCTAAGTCTACACGATATGTTGAATCAGCATATTTATGCTGAAAAATTTGCTACCAGTACCAACATATCGTGTAGACACAAACTTTTTTCAACATACGTATGCTTAATCACATATGATGGGCATTTGTTAACAACTCTAACAAACGTATGTTCACAAACTTAGCATATCGTGTAGACAACATATTTTTGCTTTTTAACAAATTTCCATCGTTTGCTGACAAATATGTTATTTGTGTATATAAACTTTTCAGCATACGGAAAATTTGTTAGCATAGAGAATATATGTATATTTTAACATGTAGTCTTGCCTGATTTATCAATTTACTGCAATTTACTGCAAACACATACTACTGATTTAAAATATAAATATATTGAAAATATATATTTGTTGGAAGATATTTATGCGCCTAAAATAAGTTTCAAAATAATTTTTGTTTTAGCATGAAAATAGTAAAAAAACAAAAATTTTTCAGGTACAAAGTGATCTTTATGAGCTATTGAAAGTGCCTAGGTACGATCAGATTGCATTGATATGTTCACAAGAGTTGTTCAGCTTTACCGTAGCTACAACTTAAATTAAGGTATTCTAAAAAAAGTGAAACAAAAAATGTAAACAAAATTTGTTTTGTGGATTCTTAGCTATATTATTGTCATATATAGTAAAGCGGTATCACCAAGTTTGAATTCGCTGTTGGTCAAAAGCGGATGACTCGTTTTTTTGAGGGCCCACTGATTTTCAGGAAATTGGTCATCAAAATCGCCAAACTGAGTATAGGGTTTAACTACTATAGTAGAGTCGAACCTATACTGTTCAGTCCGTGTGTTTTTCCAAAATTCTTTACTTGTTGCACAGTGTAATTAGCCCTTTGGTATTTGGACATTCGAGAAAAAATGTGTATTTGCATATAAATCCGATCCCTAGTCATTAAATATTTTTAGTATTATTATTCTAAAATAAACAAGTAAGAAAGTATAGTCAGTCAAGTACTGTGTAATAATTGCGCTAGATATCAAGAACGCCTTCAATTCGGCGGAATGGTACAATATAAATTCGTCTCTGCAGAATTTGAACGTCCAGAGAATTTTGTCGTGAATTCGTTGGCCAGAAATATAGGAGACCCAAGGCAAAGCCGCAGAATACTTCTATCTAGAGTGGCAAACTCTATACTGCTAATGGGTCACCTATCTGGAATAGTTCACTAAGATGCACCTCCAGGAAGGACATGATGTCCATTTTCCGTTGAAGTTGTCTACGCGTATGCAGCGTATATCGCAACATACATATCTTTTGATGCATCATATGTAGTTGCGGGCATAAACTAATTACTGCAGTTCAAGAATGTCCAACGCTTTGGGACATCAATCATCAGAAAGAAATTGCTGATTTTATAGGAGAACGAACTGCAGACGAATGCAAAGCTAAATTTAAAACAAACTAAAGCAAAAGCGAACAACAATGAAAATTTTTAACTCAATTTGTTTCATTTTTATTTCAATAATTTATTTAATAATTAATTTGACATTTTGAAACAAATGTTCATACGACTCAACATACATATTATCATATGAAATTTAACATATCGTGTAGACACAACAATTGTATGCTAACTCATATGTTGAATTATCATTTGCTGGCATATGTTAAATTAAAAAAATTTACCACTTTCAGCTTATCGTGTAGACACCTAACATGTTGAATATGCTGATAGAGGCATTTGTTGTTATTTTAAAGCATATGCGTTTAAGCATTCATTTGCTGATTCAACATATCTGTATACCAAGCTTAATATTAATACATACTAATAGTTAGTTGTATTTTTTAAAATAATATTTCAAGAAGAGAATACAATTAAAATGATTTGAGGACACACGATTATTCAAATTTATTTTTGATTAAAAAAGTAACAGAAATAACACGTTCATTTATAGTTGAAATTGCATTGTATAAAAGATTTACTTTATTTTAACTTTTTGAAAATTTGTACAAGTAATCAAAATCTGGTTTTAAATCTCTAGTTGTTGCAATACTAGTTTTTTTGTGTATATTTCGAAGTTCTTTTATTGTTAAACTGAGCTGAGCTTCTAAATTTTCCGAGTCACATTCAATATATTCTACACATAGGAAGCTGGAACGATTAAACCTTGTTATTAAAAGCAGTAGTGACATTGGCAGTGGTACAGTATCAATGACTTTTTATGATATCCACCAATTTAAAAGACACGCGGTTGGTATAAACAACGTCGAACAGGAACCGTTATACGAAGCTAAATCAAACACGCGCCAAAACGTGACGCAAAATTTTCGAAGGTAAAAAACAAAAATGAGCCAGAAATAATGACAATGACGCTCGACTGCGCCTAGTCCTTGATGTATAACTTGTTAATGGCATTCAACATGAAATCAAAACACACATTTAGAAGAAAAGGGTTGTTTAAAGTAATCGCTAATTATTAAAATGAATCGCAGAATCTTAAAATAAATAAAAAAATATTCGATTTTGTCGAATAATTCGAGACAAAAAAACCGGTTTGTCGAATAACTCAAAAACCCGTCTGTCGCCAATGGCTCATATATTTATTTATTTAAATTTATTACGATTTTTATTTTTATTAATATTGAAATATTTTGGTTTGATTATATTATTGTTTGTGAGCTACCTTAATGTTTACTTAAATTGTCTTATTGACCAATTGTATGATCATTATTGTTTGGTTCATTTGTCCGTTAGGATCAAGGCGAATTTATACAAGGTGGAGTCAGTCAAACAGCTGATAATTTTTTTTTCGCTTTTTGGTTTTAGCAGTTGTCAAAGCTTGTTTTTATATTTAAATATCTACATATTCTAATCGTATTAACAAACTATTTATTTTTTACATAAATAAGTAAAGCTATCACTATACAATTATCTACACTACATTAAGTTTTAATACATATTTGTTTATTTTTTCATTTTTGTTTTTTGACATTTGTTAAGACCAATTGTTGTATTTGTAGAACTGATAGCACCTTGTATAAATTCGCCTTGGTTAGGATTTTTTATATTGTTTTGTATTCCCTTTTGTTCGTATTTGTTTACGAACTAATCGCACTTATTGTCCCTAAATTATACTGCAGTATTTCGTTCAGTTTATTTATTTGGAAATGAACTGTTGTAATAGTACATAAACAAAAAGAAATTTGTAGGCTCAGTAATAACTGGCTTTAGAATTTAAATTTAGTTTGTTGGGGATAAAGACTGCGGTAAGTCGCTTAATGTATTTATAAGTTATTTTTTTTTGTAATAAGTTATCTTTTTAGAAATAAACGGTTGCTCAAGTATATGCATCATTAATTGAAAATTTGTGGTTCATTTATTTGGGACTTGTTAAATTCGCTGTCCTCAACATATAGGCTCAGGTCGCAGCCAGCGACATTGGAAAATAACCGGTTTTTCGAATAATTCGAAAACCGGTTTGACCACTTGAAATTTATTGAATATTTAAACCTTGTTTTTATACCCTTCACCTTCGTGAGAAGGGTATATATAAGTTTGTCATTCCGTTTGTAATTTCTACATTTTTCATTTCCGACCCTATAAAGTATATATATTCTGGATCCTTATAGATAGCGGAGTCGATTAAGCCATGTCCGTCTGTCTGTCTGTCTGTTGAAATCAATTTTCTGAAGACCCCAGATATCTTCGGGATCCAAATCTTCAATAATTCTGTCAGACATGCTTTCGAGAAGCAAAATCAGTCCATAAATAACGGAGATATGAGCAAAAAACCGTGACAACCTCGATTTTTGACCTATTTTGTATCTATATCTGGAATACTAAGTCATTAATATAGACAATATGGATAAAACTTTTTTTTAAAAAAAATTAAAAAAACAATTTAAAAAAAAAAAATTGAAAAACAATTAAAAAAAAATTAATTTTGTTTACCTAAAAATATTTAAAAAAATATATTTTAAAGTAGAATTTGGTGAAGGGTATATAAGATTCGGCACAGCCGAATATATCTCTCTTACTTGTTATACTTAGGTTTATTGTATTACTATGTAATATTATTTTGGCCAAATTGGCTTTTTATAACTGAATAAAATAAAAATAAAATATACGTAGTAAATAATAAAATTCTTCTGTAAAACAAAAATTTCGGAACTTTATGTGAACACTTTTGTCTTCTACTGTATATAATAATGATCACAGTAAGCTTTGGTAATAGAGGATAGAGATAGCTTTACGTAATAGAGGTTCGGAATCAGTTTTTCGATAAGATGGTTCAAGTGGGTATTTGCACGGTTTTGCATCTTGTAAACCAAACTTCAATAGCATATTTTCAATGTACTGTTTTTGCCGTATTTTAAATTGGTTTTCTTTTGATTTTATGACTTCTAGTCCTAGGTAATATGTATGATATTTCACCTAAACTGTTAACTACAAATTTGCTGTTGAGTAGTTAAAGAAGATTTTTTTTATAAAATTTTTGTTTGTAGAAGCTACTAAGTCATCAACATATATCAATATATATAAAAATTAAATGGTCCATGTATGTAATGTCATCACCAGGGAAACCAAAATATGCAAATGCATGTTTTTCCTGGTGAGTCTAATGGGCAGATGGATAAGATATTTATACGTTTCACAACTATTTAAAAATTTTGGCATCGATTTGTTAGTGCATATTTTTGCATATTTTACCATTAAATGCATATATTTGGTTTAAGAGCATATTTATGTTATATTTTTGCGTTTTAGAGCATATTTTACAGTTTAATAGCATATTTTGACTTTATCAAAAACAAATTTTGTCTTACTTATTTTTCGCTGTAGTGTTACAGGTTTTTACTCCCTATGCTTAAAATTCAAAATTGAAAAATTGGTGGCTTTTTTTAATATAAAATAAGCACTATTTTAATAATAATTTATTGCAATAATAACCTTAATTGAAGAATTGCCTTTATATTTATATAAAACTAGCTGTCCCGGCAAACGTTGTTCTGCCATAGCTCACACAAAGTTTGAAGATTCCCACTATAATAGTACTCCAGATATGCATTAATAAATTTTTACTTTGTATGGGAGGTGCCATGCCCATTGTTCCTATATAGGTAAATTGTGAATCTAAACCCACTCAAACACACACAATAAATTTCGTCGACAGAATTACAGAAGAATTATATATATAAAGATAAAGATATCATCAAAAAATAGCTCTCGAGGCCTTTTCATAACTTAAGTTCCTATTGTTTTTATGCATATTTTAAAGTTTTTACTGCATATTTAAAGCGCTTAAAACGCTTTTTTTAGAGCATATTTCCGGTTTCCCTGGTCATCACGTAAGAACGGCTGGAGCGATTTGGTTGATTTTTTTTTTATTCGATTCGAGGAGATGGTTTGTAAAGAAAAAAATTAAAAAAAATCCGGCTAAAACTCGGAAAGTTTAAGTTTTTAATATATTGCCTCCTTTTCACTTCTCATTTTTTTAAGTATGAGACAATTCTAGGAAACTCAATTAACTAAATTTTACTGCCTCCTTTTCACTTCTCATTTTTCTTAATAAGCTAAATTTTTTGGAGAAACTTGAAGAGCTTGGTTTACTTAACCTACGCCTAAACTTTAGAAAGTTCCTAATTAGTGATATATATATATATATATATATATATATGTGTTTGCTCTGTGATATAATTTAGTCATATTTGATAATATCAAAAGTGAAAACTTTAATATACATATCGAGGGCCAATATTCAAAACCCTCTATCTTGGAACACACAACTTTTCAGTAGAAAAAACTGTTTTTTTCGCGTATTACTTGAGTTAGTAAAATTCGGTATTCTACAATATTTTTTTAAAGCAACTACTGAATCTCACATATACACTAATACCCCGGTTTGCGTCGCTAATTGGGCCTGGAGAAACGCGTCGTAAACCGAAACATTTGTATTGACGTTCATTTAATTGGATTCTATGTTCATAATTTTTGCTGAAAAAATAGATTTTTCAATACAAACATTTTCATATTAACGACGCAAATCGAAGTACTAATGACGCAACTTCGAAGCCATGCGACGCAAACTGAAACAGAAACGATGCAAATCGAAGCACTGCAACTCAAATTGGAACAAAATCTACATACGCAACTTGGAAATCACTGAAATTTTAAAAAGACGCAACTTCGAAACTGACGCAGATTGATTTCATTTGATTGGTGTAAATTATCGTAAAATAATAGATGACACTTTAAAAGTAAACACTTTTTTAAGCAAACTCCAACATTAATCATTTATTTTTATGCGATGGACATTATATTTTCCAAAAAACAAAAAGGTAAAATATTTCCATGGTAATTCAATTCAGAATCGGCATTCGCTATTTTGATAAATGATTGAAAAATGTAAAATTCATGTTCAGCATGCAAAAATTAGTAAGAAAACATGAATTGCAAGAAGAAATTATTCCAAAAAAATCCAAGCTACATTGAATTTTTTCTATAAGAATTTCCGGTTTCACGCAACTTTTTGATATTTTGCCCAACTGCTGGGTCACAATTCTTAGATTTTCCCATCTTTCACTAACACTCTGCTACAAAATGACACTTTTTGACAGAACATGAAAAGCGACCTAATGGGGGTTGTAGGCCTAGATGAGGACATACTAAAACCGTTTTCAAAGATTTTGAAACACCCTCAAAATTTTGAGATATTTTGAAAAAACTGTTTTAGAGTAGGTCGTAGTACTTTAGTACCTCTAACTCACACATTTTTAGACCGATTTCAAAATTTTAAACAATTATGGATAGACAAAGAATTAAGCTTTCATAAAATATATGCACAAAATGCGTAAGTTTTTATAAAAAGTTTCGCTTTATTTTTAATTTTTTTCGTAATTTTTCATATTCAACATAGTTAATTTATTTTTTTTTCTATGAAAACCTATTCTTTTTTGCACAGTGTTTTAAAGACAACTTTATATGGGAAAAAATGAGATATTACTTGTTAAAATCGGTTTATATTTGCAAAAGTTATTAAATTTTTTTGAAAAAAGTTCGAAAAAATTTACCTTGTAAATTCAAAATTTTCAAAATATATTTTTTTCTACAGTTTTATTTATGTATATGCGCTGGGGGAGAAAATACTAAAAATGGTGTTAATTAAAAGTTGAATAACTTTTAGAATTTTCATACGATTTGAATAATTAAAACCATGTTTTGTTAAGAACTAAATTTTCTATATATGTTGGTATAAATTTTTATAAACTTTCATATCAAAATAAGCAATGAAAAGCGACTAAAATCAAAAATGTTGATAAATTTTGTTTTTCCTTTAGATATTCTTAACAAAAACAATCCTTATAACTTAAAAATGTATCAAAAAATGCACGTCATTTTAAAGCGTAATCAGTTTTCTTTCCAAACCCTTTAAAAAATTTAAAGTCGGACAAAAACTGACTAAGCTACAGGTCGATAAGTCGACGAACACCACTGAAAACGGGTTTTTTCAGAATAACTTCTGAATTTGAGGCTGTTTCTGAAAATTTTAGAGACAATTTGTTGTGTACTCAGCAAGACCTATAACCCACGCTAGGCCGTTTTCCAAGTTTTTTTTTTTCCATCGTAGCACCGTGTAATTGACTTAAACAAAATAAATTATTTTTATGCTGGAATGTACTTTAGAACACTGTTCTTACCTTTTATACTTAATATAATAACTTTCAATAACTTTTACAATATGTTTATTTTCTAATTGATGCGCTGTCCTTATTATTTCGCACAGCTAAAAACAACATCTGTTATTATCAAAAGCATGTAAATATAAAAAAAAATAGCTAAAATTAATCACCGTTATTTATCAGCAATTCTCTCATTTTACTTACATTCTCACCAAATAATAATGTACCACATTAGTATCCTTATTATTTTTCACATCAATGTATATAAAAATGAAATGATCCATGTATGTAATGGCATCACATGAGAACGGCTGGAGCTATTTGGCTGATTTTTTTATTCGATTTGAAATTTTCAGGAGATGGTTTGTAAAGAAAAAAATTCCTGGTAAAACTCGGAAATTTTAAGTTTTTAATATATTCTTATTTTTAACATTGAATTTGAATAGGAAAAATGGGAAAAGGGAAAAAGCTCCCGGGGATTTTGTTCATAATTGGGCTGATTGTCTCCTTTTCACTTCTCATTTTTCTTAATACGAGAAATTTTTTGGAGAAACTTGAAGAACTAACAACACTGCCTTAGAAACTTGAAGAGCTAAGAATACGCCTCAATATAAGAACAAAAAACATTGTTTATCATCAAGCTTTAAAATGAATTTTGTTTGTTTTTTATTTAATAATTGTTTCAATTGTTGTTGCATATAATAAAAACCGCATAATTGCTTTTTAAGCAATAAATTGATAAAAATTTGTATTTTTTCTTTTACTGAAATTTTTGTGTTTTAATTCTATATGAAATACAAATCATTAGTAAATATCCATCGAGCGAAGCCGGGCGGTCAGCTAGTTAAAATATACATAAATATCTTCTCCATTGATGACTTTTCTGTATAAACATGGATCTGTTTTGCTTTGCTCAAATTTACCACTCATGAGGTCATCATTCAAGGCTTTATTCCATACGTTTGCTGCTTGCTTAAGTCCATATAACGAACGTTTCAGTAGACATACATGACTTTCATCACCTTCGATAAAACCAGGTGGTTGTTTCATGTAATTGGTTTCTTTAAGGAATCCATTTAAAAAAGCACACTTCACGTCCAGATGTTCCACATTCGTAAAATATTCAAGATCGCTTGTAATACTGCAGTTTGAACCCACATCAGTGTCATCATCTGTAATAATATCACTATCATTAATAGATTTATGCGCAATAGTTATTTCCAAATTATTATCAGTTTCCAATTCTTTATTGTCACATTTCAAGTTCAACAATACTTTCGAAGAAACAAATTTGAAATCTCTGCTAATAGTTAGTTTAATTGTACTTGTGTCCACAAAACGCAATCCTTTGCTTTCTTCATCACAACCCATAAAAGTTAATAAATTAGATTTGTTATCAAATTTCTTCCTATTCACTTATGGAATTAGGACATATGCTTTAGAGCCAAATATTTCTATTTTTCTATTTTAGTCTTTCGATCTTCCCATCTTTCATAGGGAGTACAAGGTATAGCGCTTGTAACAAAGCGATTTTGTAGATAATTGGAGTACATGATAACTTCCCCCAATAAATGTTTGGTAGACTTGCTTCTTCTAAAAGACAACGAGCCATTTTCACAAGATAGCGATTTTTTTCGTTCAGCTACTCCGTTTTGTTGTGAACAATATGGAACGCTAAATTGAGACATGATACCATAACTTCTTAGAAATTCGAACATCTTTTTCGACTTATATTCAGTTCCATTATTATGTTTATTAATATGTGTTGTTTTATATTTGTGACATATTAATTTTTTTAAATACATAGAAAATCTGCTATTTTCTTTTACTAAGTTCTAGTAAATTGATATAAAACTCATTATTGGTAACACTGTTTCTTCATTTGTCATTTTACTTAAGACAAGTGAAAAAATTTAGTTGCAAGCAAATTCTCTTGCAAGCTGAGCTGCAAGTAAGAAAAATATGATTGTGTTAGTAAAAAACTATGAGTGTATTGAGTTTTTCGAACTTGCACTTGCATGTGGCAACGGGGGGTTAGCTTACCAGATTGCATGACCTTTACTGCATTGAAATCTCCGTGTCCAAAAAGTTTATGGTAATAATGCTGACATTGATTCAATTTACATAAAACTTTATTAACTTGTTGACATGTTTGAGTTTTTAAATGACGATGTTGCACTCAGCAACACCGACCTCAGCATTATTCAAATGTAGAATTTTACAGTTTGTACCAAAAAAATAAAACCTTGTAGCCTTTTAATGACATTTTCTTACATCTTGGACAGTAATAACGTTTTTAACACCTTGCTGATTTAGCATTTTTATTTTACAGTCACCTTTTCCATTTGAATAAACTCCATCACCATTAGCAACAGTTACTTTTTCACGCCATTATTTATCTAAATTTGAAAATTCACTTTCACTGCTTCAAATATGACAAGTAGCACCAGAGTCGACTACCCACACACCTTCTTTTCCATTAAGAACAAAACACCAATTATTTTCCTCATTTTCGGCCAATTTAGTTTTCTGATGTCTTTCATTTTTGAATTTATAGCAATCTTTCCGTATATGAACAATACCGTGATAATAGTGACATACAATGTTTTTATTATTATGCCTTTTTAATTTATTTGTCGTTTTTAATACGGAATCTTCAACAGATTCTCTCTTTGTTTTTCAAATTCCTCAAGCAATTTTTTTTAACGATGGTCATAGTTAGATCTTTTTCATCTCTCACTTCAAGTGTTGTTATAAGGGTATCGTACAAGCTGGGTAAACTACTAAGTAGCATCGAAATTAGCCAAGATTCAGAAATTTCCTCACCAAGAGATTGTTATTTACAAAACAGAAATTTCATTTGGGTGATATGCTTGTCCATATCCTCTCCCGGCTACAGTTTAAGTCCACAAATTGTTCTAGTTAATTTGACTATGTTACAGTTACAGTTGGCAATACGAAAAACTTATTAAAAGTTTTGGATCAGCCATTCCGCACAAAATACTATTCATGATTCAAACAGTAATTAAAAACAAATTACACAGTGGGAATTCAGGCAATAAAATTAACCAACTTTATTCTTTCGTGGATCTTACAGAATCTTAATTATAAAAGGCCTATAACCTATTAAAATTGTGAACTCAAAAATTTATTAAAATTTTATTAACGAATTATAGAAGTTATAAATACAAGTATCGAATATTATTGTAAAGTCAGAAAAATTTTCGTTTCTAAAAAACAATTTCAAGACATACTACGAAAATAATATACAAGTCATAGCTGTAAATTGTGAATATTTTTATTCAAAATATTTCCAAAAACTTAATTATTTTTGAATTTTAGTTATATTTAAAAAAATAAATTTATATTGAAATCATTCTATATTATTCAAAATAGGATACTAATTAATATATATCTATTTAGAATATAAAGCATTAAATATTATTTGATTTAAATAGAATACGATATTAAATATATTATACTGAAAAGTTTTGAATAAACATTTATAAAATTATACTAATAGTATTTGTATTTTACTAACAATAAGTTGTATTTTATTTATTATATAATGAATAGATTTTAAAATATTCTAATCAATATGAAAACATGTAATTATTTTCAAATTATATTTTTATAGTAAAAATTAAATATTAATTTAGTTTATTCTACTAGTTATGAATAAAATATTATTTTACTTATTCGAAAATTTGTTGATAGATTGTATTCAAAGCAATTTTCTTTGAATAATTTTATTTCTCCAAAAAAAAGAAAAATATTTAAATATTCAACAAAAAAATTTAGAATACTTTTTTATTCATAGAAATTTTCTTTGAATAATTTTATTTGTGTAAATAAAGTCAAATATTTTAACAACAAATTTTTGAAAAATTTTATAAAAAAATATTTTTGTTTGTGAAAATGAGCTCGGACGATAAAGATTTTTCTTCCGAGGATTATAAAAAAGATCCTTCGTTTGCTATAAATAAACAAAAACAATGCTCAAAAATAATTCAACGATATTTTGAACGTCTAATTTCACTTGCAGGGTTATTAAATAGCCCTAGGAGGAATGCCATGTAATACGATCATTTTGAACAACTAGTTACTTTAAAAACAGTTTTTAAAAATAATTCATGAATTTTGTTCTTCACAATTTAAATTAATAATACCCCTCCAATTGAAACCATTAATCTGTGTCCATATTCTAGTGATAATCAATGATTAAGTAGTAGTTTTTAAAAATATAATATTAGATATCAGAGAACTAGGTTTCCAATTTCCCTGAATTTTTCAATTCCCAAACTAAGAAAAAACAAGTTAAATCTGAAACAAATTTGTAATTCATTTCGAAAATAACTTTTTCAACTCAGAATGCAATCAGAGACATTTTACATCAGTATTATTGTGAAATAAAAATATTCTTTAATATTTATTAGAATTATTTCTATTCAGTAATTTTTGGAAAAATAAATTTATTTGTTTCAAATTTGTGAGAAATAAAAATATTTCTAAAGTTTTATTAGAATTATTTCTATTCAATCATTTTTTGTTTGAATAATTTTAGTTTTTTGTATTTTGTTTGAATAAATATTTCAAAGAAATTAGTTGATTTTATTTGTATCTAAATGAAATAAATTTTAATTTTATTCAACTTTGTTTTATTTGAATATATAAAATTTTACTATTTTCTAAAAAAAATATCAATATAATTTAATTAAACTAATATAAAATGATTTTATTTATAATTTATTTGGTTTTAAAAGATATAAATATGCATAAATTTAACTATAAATATTATTAATAAATTAGACAAATATTTTATTTAACTAATAAATAATTTTGAAAATAAATAATTATAATTGGAAACAAAAACTAAAATAATATAAAAAATATTTATATTTTGTATTTTATTCACAAGTTACAGCTATGATACAAGTATTATTTAAAAATTAAGCAAGTGAAAAAACAATAAGTATATTTTCAACATGTACATATCGATGGCTTAATATATGTTGCGGGTAAATTGAACTGTCAAGGGATCTAGATAGCAGGGTGGTGTTTTTGGGCATACGGCTCAAGGGTGTAAAAGCCTGAGAAATTTTGTTGTTGTGTATTTATGTTTTGTTTGTTTATTTTTGTACCAGTTATTGTTGTTTGTATGTTTCTTGATGGTTTTTCAGTTTATATGATTGCGTGGAAAATTCTTGTAATCTGCTGTAATGTGCTGCTAAGGGATCTAGATAGCAGGGTGGTGTTTTTGGGCATACGGCTCAAGGGTGTAAAAGCCTGAGAAATTTTGTTGTTGTGTATTTGTTTTGTTTGTTTATTTTTGTACCAGTTATTGTTGTTTGTATGTTGATGGTTTTTCAGTTTATATGATTGCGTGGAAAATTCTTGTAATCTGCTGCTATTGTTGTTCTTGTATCGTTTTTTTTGTTTGTTGTTGCCTGTTTTTTTTTCTAAAGATTCTATGTATAATTTTGGTTTCCTTAATTTTTGTCTATCCTTTTGGTTTAGTGAATGATTATTATTCGTATATGTGATGGTTATATTTCTTTATTATCGTTAAATATTTATATCTTTGTTTATATGTTGTAGAAAGCTGAATAAATTTAGCAAATTAAAATTGCATGTGCTTCGGCTGATGTGCAAAAAAAGAAATGCGTCTATTTTATTGTATATGTGTGCATGTAATTTAGTGTTGTATTTGGTTCTAAAGATGCATGTAGTTGGCAACTCCAGTCAATGATATTAAACAGTGTTGTATTTTCATTAATCAAAAATATAGCAACGGAAGAATAAATCACAAAATAGTAATAAATTTATGAATGAAAAAATTACTAATTAAATTTCATGAGCTCCTAATAATATAGTTGGTTGGTATATCTTTTATATACAATGGGATTATAGGATAGGGAATTAGCGAGAACAAAATTTTAGTTAAGGGGCAATAAGAATCTGTGAAATATGCAAATGATAATAATAGCTAGTATTGAGCGCAAAAATTTAAGTATATATAGGAACATTAAATAGGATTAGAGGGGAATTTTTCACTTATTTTCTTTTAAATTTGGCGGTATGAAAATTGGCAACAAACTATATTTCCAGTATATAGCGAAAACCCGCGAATATAGTACATGGTAGCCTGTATTTAAGCGATAAAATATTAACAAAATGTCTCATAAACAAAAGTAAAATTGAACGGTTTACTGTAGTGGTGCAAAAGGTGCAAATTTAAAGATTTAAAGTTCTGAGCAGTGAAAGTATTAAAAATTAACATTTTTTTATAATAATATTATTACGTGAGTTTTAAAGAAAATACAAATTTAAATTATAAGAGTGATATGAATAGATATTTATTTTATTTGTAGCTGGCTATGGATATATGTAAATCACTGGAATATATGGATTTTCAGTTGTTCCAGAAATAGCCAGGTAAAATTTTAAATTACAAATATATTATACGTACCAAGCATTTGAGGAAATAATATCTTAGAGGTCTAATGAAAACACCCTAATTATCGTCAAAATCCAAAAAAAAATCACTAGGGACATAAAAATAAGTGCCAAAAGAAGTGATTATAGTGTCAAGTTGAAGAAATATAAAATCTTAATGAAAAACCGTAGAAAACCAGTAATAAGCTAAAAATTACATAAGGGAATAGATCTCAAGCCCTTATATAGTTTATATTTATTGCAATTAAAAGTAGAATAAAATACTTATCCTAAGTTAATTTTAAGTTTGATGCGAGATTGTGTGAAAATTGTAAGTCTATCGAGAGTGTAGTTAGATGTATGTGTATGTTAATTATAAACAGTGTTCCCTCGTATAGCAAGTATAGCCAAAAAAAAAATATATATATATCTCAGGCCTTAAATATAACAAAAAAAAAGATAATTCTCATAGAGCTTAAGTGAAACTAAAATTTGTATAAAGCCTGTGTAGTGACAGGAAGAAATACCACCTCAGGGAGCTCCTTTAGGCTAGGAATTATAAGTTCATTGGAAGAAAGTAGTGAGTTTTAAAAAAAAAAAAAAATAACTTGAGCCCTAGAAGAATAAAATCAGTCAAATAGAAAAATAATATATATATTTAAAAAAGTTAAAGATAAAGAAAACATGAATTGAGATATATTTATATAGATATTCTTTATTTTGATTAATTGAAAAAAAAGTAACGGCTAAAGAAAGTTTTAAATAAGAACCACAAAAAAATAAATAAGTAGTATATATTGGTAAATCTTTTAGTATAAGTAGTATATTCATATTAATGTTAGTGAGATTATATAGTTTTAAATATTTAATATTGTTAGTTAAATTATTAATTTTAAATAAAAATATGTTTTGATTAAGGATTCAAAGATAATGATGATGGCTTAATAATTTAGAGGTATTGGAGTTGATTGACAGGTAAGTGGGAGAGGAGTTTGGGTCGCTTGGAAATTTATGTGGATAAAATCGCGACTAGGTTGGTAGGGCAAGTAGAGAGACTAACACCTATCTCTGAGAATTGTTGTGTGTGGTGAATTTAAGTTTTAGTTTCCGTTTTTTTTTGTATTCCTTTGATTTTGTTTTCTTGTTAAGGTACGCTGTTGATGAGTGAGGGTTGGAACATCCTGGGAGAGTCGATGAGCTAGACGGAATCCTCATCAACCAAAAGTAACCGTAACATATAGAAAGGTCGTATCTCAACGTTTAGTTACTTTACAGGAGAAGGAAAAAACTCAATAAAATCTGAAATGAGTTAGGGGTTTTTCTTTCAAACAATTTTTTAAATGAGTTAGGTTTTTTTTTAATTTCTGTAAATCTGTTATTCGTCAACATAGGAAACTGAATTATTTGAGGGAGGTCTATTTAAGTTTTGTGTACCAGAATATGTAAAAAACCCGATTTTCAAAAAAAAAACGAGATACGACCTTTCTATATTAAGCCATCGATATGTATGTTTTGAATTTATGTTTCCTTTTTACTAAAGAATGCTATAGAAATCAAATGTAATACAACTATAATTCAATTGCTTGACTATAAGTCAATTCTTGAATTAAACTGCTTTCAACTTGAATTCCAGTAAAAATGCTCATTGTGCTGAAACAAAATAATGTATCATCAATCTAAAATTGTA